>NC_024320.1:28118513-28157593 GCF_000523025.1 Cynoglossus semilaevis
TGAGGAGGGTGAGGAGGGTGAGAGAGTTAACGGACATGGCTGTCCAGCGTGTTCCATTCAGTGTGGGAGGATTTCACCACTGATACTGTAAAGAAGAGGTCTCCATGATAGTGTCTGTAACTCCTAGTGGTTCCACTGAGGTACTACATGGGGGCCAATAGACCATTTTTTAGACGTATCAACACTGATACTGAGATCGGGACGATACTTTATTCAAATACTAACAAAGTGCCAACAATGTAACAGCTTTTCACCAGAAACCAGCTGCTGATTGGTCAGACCGTGTTGTGTGTTTTTCTACCACAGCTCAGCGTCTCATCATCTTCATGTGTAGTTTATTTAAACAGGACCTCAATGTCAACAGTTTGGAGGAATTGTACCTCAGGGACAGAGAGTAAAAAACAGTACTGTAATACTAAGATAAATATTGTAACAAAACAAACACCGATGACACCGATACAGCGGTGCTGTGGCCGTCTGGTGGTTAAGAAGCTAAGTGGCCCCTAAGGTCACTAAGGTGATTGGGTTACAGCAGTGGTTCTCAATGATTTTCTGTCATGATCCCCCCCCTCCAAACCTCCCTGTTATAGACACTTGTCATTTCCTTTTTTCCCAGAATCATATGTAAAAGTCTTATGTAGTGAAATACTTACACAATATCGTTGAGTTCCAGCCTGGTGTCAGGTGAAGGGTTGATCAGAACATATGACAGTGTGTTTTGCTGATCGTTCTGTTCATCTGAAATAAGGAAATGGTGGGATGAGGATATAATTCCTTAATATTCTGATTCATCAACTACCACAGCTACAGCATGTGCTGTTCGATTCCTTACCTTGTAAGTAGCCCAGATTGACTCTGTTCATGACGTCACTGGCGGTGAGATTGGCGAGGTCTTCTACACGCAACAGGTCAGAGGAAAAAAACATGACAGTTTGGCAATAGAAAACACTGAACACTTTTTCGAACCACGACGCCGCCCTTACCGTATCCCGAGGTGGGGAGGCCCAGGTGTCTCATACGGTTCCGGATCAGATCAGACAGCTCCTCCCTCTCGGAGCGTCTGTAAAGACTGAGGCGTTGCTGGGTGATGCGCTGGCTGTGCTCCTTGCTAGAATCCCTGCTGAGTCCCTGCCATTTCCCACCTTTCTTGCTGAGCCGCCGTGCCCACTGCATGCTCTTCTTCCTCAGCAGTGGGTGATCTGTTTGGTCGGTGCTGCGGGCTTCTTCGGCCTTGTCCTTGGTGTCTTCACAGTCATCAACACTGACTGAGACCTGAGACTGAGTTAGAGATGCAGGAATTTACCTCTGGAGTCAGTGAACACATCATCACGTGCGTTTGATTTTTAATTTCTACGCTTATAAAGACGTTCTCCTCGATCCTGGGCAACAGAGATTTCCACAGATTCCACAAACTGCTGATGTGAGGTCTGTAGAGTCACGTCATATCAAAAACAAATGTTTGAACCCCCGGAGGCCCTACCTCAGAAGACGCAAAAATGTGGCACTCAGTTCGATAGATGCCGATTGGAATTTCCGCACTCGATGAGCAGAGTTTCTGGAACAGTCTGCCGTAGGTGCTAATCCACAGATCTTCCTCATTCACTTTCATCTGGAACAAAAAGGGAAACTTTTAGTTTCTGAAATAATTTAGCACCGTTAACTTCACCGTCTCCCCCTTCTGGAAGCTCTGTGTAACTCACAGCGCAGAGGTATCCCGATCCTGGAGTGGTGTCCAGTCCCAGCAGCAGCCTGGCGATGAGGATCATGTAATCCTTCACAAAAGACTGACATGGAATAACGAAAGAAAACAAAGAAAGAAGAAAATCTTTAACACACCAGGCAAAGAAAACAACGAAAGAAGAAAATCTTTAACACACCAGGGCACCACCAGAGGGCACTATTAGTGTGATTTTCAAGCTGTTGTAGCAAGATTCTCTCTCCTGCCGGGAGACACATCTGCCCAAAGTTGGTCTGCAGGTGTGATTTCAAACCTGATAGAGAAGTGTGTCCAACATGCTGATGCTGAACACTCTGCCTGCAGCGAAGGGGAGGCGGAACATGAAGGCCAGGTTGGAACCTTTGTCACGCTCTTTCTGTTCAGAAAGAAGAAAAGAGAGAATAAGAACAAAGTGATGATGATTAACAGCGTGATGAGGATGATGATTTGGCGTGTTTCTGATGGAGATTAAAGAGGAATACATGAACTAATCTACATCTAATGTTTAGATTCATACACCCTCGTGTTGAGTCTCACCTTCTCCAGCTTTGAGAGCGCCAGTGAATAACAGTCCTTTGCTCTGAACTGCATAAATCTCATGTTGGACGGATGAGTCAGCTCTGTGATGATGCTGAGACTGGGAAACAATCTAAGACACAGAGGGGGGGGGGAGACTATTAACCATCAATAAAACCTCTTTCATTAGTCTTTAATGTTGGTAATTTGGTCTTCACACCGGCTGAGGTGCAGTAATATACGGGTTAGACAACGTTGCAGGAATAATTGCATGTGTTTCCATGGAAACATATTTTATGATTTTCTCAAAGTGCTTAGTTGTGTGATCTGTGATGCCGCCCTCTGCAGGAGTTTTCTCATTTTTCTCCCTTTTTTGCTTTGGCTATTTGAAGTGGAAAGTAACCAATAGGTGTCAGTGAGTCACAAAAATAATAATTTTAACTTTTAATAACTACAAAAACTGACTAATTTTGATATTTAAAAAGGGTTTGTAGCACCACCTGTGGGAACACCTAAATACTACATGCTCTGTTTGTACAAACAACAAACCAGTGCTCACTCTTCTGTTAACATCTCTGCTATTAGATGAAAGTTTAAAAAATTAAGCATTAAAATAAAAAAATAAAAATAAAAATAGAAACAGGAAAAAAAACAGAAGCTGTTCTTAAATGTACCTTTAAAAAATAAAGTGTATTAAAAAAAAAAAAACTTTACCTGAACATTGTCTGCACATTGACAATGGTCTTGGCGTCGGCCATGTAGTCCTCCTCAGCGCTCATTGTACTCTCTTTATCCACAACAACCAAATTGTCTGCATAGATTATGCCACACTGCAGCAAACTGTCAAGGCTAAACACACACCAGAAGAAGGGGGTCGGAAATGCAAAATTAAAATGGACCCAAATCCAGTAATTATTTTTTCACTTACTTGTCCATGGTGCCAGCCATGTAGTAGACCATAGGGAAACAGCAGATGGCTTCCAGAAAGTGATGATCTGGTCTGCACAACACAGAGCAGAGAAGAAGAGAAAATACTTCAAAAGTTGCTTTCTTTCTCAGCAACAACATTGTTAAGTCAACCTTTTTTTTTCTTCTTTTGTATTTTCCTTTTGATGTTTTTGACGTGTCATTTAAACTTCCTTCTTCTTTATTTTGAAGGTTCCTTTTCATGTATATTTTAGCTAATTACTTCCTGTCTCCCATGGCCGCCCTCCTAAATCTGATGTGTAAAAAAACGTTCCTTAAACCTGTGTCTGATTACACTCACTCGTGTGTGTGTTTTTTTCCCCCAATAATTTATTGAACTGCAATTTTGAAAGCACCAAATATTTGTTCAGTTATTTTAATAAAAAATATTTTATTTTGTTTTTTTTTCAGCACATTTGTGAGATATATTTATACATTAACAGATGTAGAATTTTCTTTTTTTGTTTATATCATAAACATTGAAACCCGGTTCATGTCTTCCCTTAAGCCTCAAAATGAACCCACAGTTTAGACAGGTTACTAGGTTACTCACAGTAGTAGTATAACAGGTGTGTATAATGCACCTACTAGTTAGTCATCTTAACTAGTACTGTACTAGTTCTGTACTCATCACCTCCTGTAACAGCATAGTAAAAGTCAAAGTCACGAGTCAAAGGACCATTCCTGTAACAGCAAAGTCAAAGTCACGAGTCAAAGGACCAGTAGTGAGGATGCGACTACTCTTCCAGTACAAGAGTTGACTGTTAGTAATGGGATTTGAACAGTTCCTAGTTAGACCACTGAGTACTCTCACAGTACACGATGGCTCCTTTAATGGTTTCATTATCCATTTACCGTTGACAGGACATGTCACAAATACCTGAGCCTCAGGATTTGCCTGCTGCCACGAGCCTCTGAGCTGAGCGAGTCCATCTGTTGCTAAGCAGACGGAGCGACTTTGTTTATTGCTGCCTGTCGTCCAACACCTCCCCTGACAGAACGTTACTTTATGCAGCTGCCTGGCCGTGCTGATTACAGTCCCAAGGCTGTCGTAAGAGACCGAACTGCGTCTCCAAGTGTGTGGGTGTTTGTATTTGTGTCCGTGGAACGGTGATAGAAGGGGAGGGCCAGATGCCACACGCAGGAAGGTTTTTGTTCTTTTTGTGTGTTTACATGAGGGTCCGCAGCGTTTGCATATGTGGGCTGAAAAAGACCGCAGCAGAAACTCTCAATGACAACAACTGTTTGGTGTTTCACAGAAACCATTTCCTCCATCTTTTTCCTCCTCTCCCATCAATCTGCAGAATATTTCTCAGGTTCAAGGCAAAGCATGTTGTCATGGTGACCGTCTGTGGATACAGAGAGTTACGTTTTGATTTTCTTTGTTGTTGAAACACACTGTCACTGCGAGCAGCGAGCGAACCTCACATCAGAGATGACAATGGAGTTCCACCTCCACAGCCTGGTCCTAGCAGCGCAGCTGAGCTGAGCTTCACTACTTTAGACAGTGCAGTGCCCAAGGACGACATGACGCAGCGCAGGGCGTACGAGTGCAGACGCGAGTTTCAGAAAAGTTGGTACAATTTTAAGTACATGCAATGAAACTAACTGTTTCCCTTCTCTCCAGATCTGTAACGTAGAATTTTTCTTTCAAAGCTTAATATTATAAATACATGAGATTTTTTTAAATTGTTTTTTATTGTCTTTGTATTTGTAGCCTTTCAAGTTCTTTTTTTAATGTAAATCTTTTCTTTTCACAGCCCAACAACAAAACCAAAATACTACAAATCCTGCCAGTACACAGGGGCTATATACTGGAGGGCCAACTCTAGTACACATTTAATATGATCTCACAGGCCAAATATAATTACATCACGGGCCAGATTTGGCCCCCGGGCCTGAGTTTGTCCTGGGCAAACGCTCAAGAAAAAAACAAATGTAAAAAGTGTTTACTGGCATTAACGGTATCTGTTTGTTTTTTTATTTGTTTTTTTCTTTAAAAAATACTTTTTTATTTTTTGGAGGACAGAGAGATTTTAGTCGGCTCCTGAGAAATAAAACCTTCAACCACTTAATAACAGCTTGGTTGCCGTTTTCGAAACCAGAAATTTCAATTTTTTCACTTTATATAACGCCATCGTGTTCATGTTTACTGGAAAGGTTTGATCAGATTTGATTCTTTTCACCACTTTTTTTTCTAAATGGTGTTGACAGGTGCAACTCACGGGTTGTCCAGCAGCAGAACAATGGGATTGAGTTCTTTCCTGGACCTGTAGTAGGCTCTCAGAGGCACGATGAAGTTGTAGAGGCCGTTTCCTGCCGTCTCAGCAGATACAATGATGAGTTTGTTTTTAAAACCGTACGCTTTAGCATCTTCAAAACTGTTGTGCCTGCAACCCTGCGCAGAGGACAAAAATACACAGGTGCTGAAGGTTTGTTTTGAAAGGAGAAGGACAGAAGGACAGGGGAAGGAACACAGAAAAAAGACGGAGACCATAAATAACTGAGTGACTAAGTTGAAGCCGCAGCGTCAGCCCACCTGGTCCAGTCGTAGGCAGCAAAATGGGGCTTTCTCAGCTAACAGATGACACAAGGTGGGCGAGCTTCCGATGTACGGGGAGTTAGGGGGATAACCCTTTACATACCTGGCAACAAAAGCAACGGCATGAATAACACGTTTCACATCATTTCTGAAATGTTTCTAGTTGTTGATTAGGGCAAAAATTAAATATACAAAAATACAAAAAAATGTATGATTATTTGGAATTCTTGGGTCTGATTATTTGTTGTTTTTGTTTTGTTTTTTTTAAATATAGCCCTGGTGTTTCCTTTCTTACCGATTTGGATATTAAAAGTCCCGTGCTTACTGCTGTCTTAACACACATTAATATTGAAACTTTCACTGTCATCAAATCGTCATTAAAAAGATTTCAAAAAATTAAATGTTTGCCAATTAATATACAGTAAGTCTTTAAATATTGTCAACCTTTATGTTAATTTTTCTCTCACATATTATGTATATATATGTACATATATATATTTATATATTCAGTGCTAATAAATTGAGGTATCTCCTTGATTTAAATCTATGATTTTTAATGTATAGAGGAAGAAAAAATACGATTCGGCTCTTCCTTTTCATCGGGGGGCGCCACAACATCCGCAGTGATCAGTGAACAAGAATTTGTAATATTGTCCACATTTGATCTTGTTTTCATTGTTCTTTTGCGTAACTTGCATTAAGTTCCACGTCGGCTGTTTATTAATTCACACGGAAGTTCATGAAAACAGAATTCTTACTCAAGACATGAGGAATCCTTCTCATCCGTGAAGACCGAGTCGTCTTCTGACTGGTCACTGAGGAGGTCACATGGCAGGATAGAGGAGGAGTCTGCCAGCTCCTGGACAGGAGCGATGCTGGGCCGACGGCTCCCTGTCCCATTGACTGTAGGGGGCACCAGTTTACCCCCCGAGTCCTCGGGCGGGCTGGTGTTCTGGAGGTCCATGGCGACAGTCCCTGTAAAACACGTCAACTTGACCTTCATGGACCAGAACCAGAAGTTCATATTCACACGTAAACAAAAAAAGGAGGAATTTTGACCACACTCTCTCTCCCTCCCCCTCTCTCTCCGTCTCTCACCCATGCTGGCGATGATGCTGTGTACAGGAAGCTGTGAGGGTCCGTCGTAGAGTCCCCCTGCTGGACGACCCTTCCTCTCCTCCTGGTTAAAGATGAAGGCGGAGTTCTCTTCCTTGGTGATGTTGATGTAGTAGCATGTGTCCGTGGCGGCCATGATGTGGCGAGGACCAGGGTTCAGGAGGATGTTCTTGTTTTCCTCCCTCTTTATACCAATCAGACAAACTCCATACCTGCAGAGCAGACGCTCGGAGTTAGATTTAAGCCTGACGAGATGCTACGTCACTCTAGCCCAGTCATTCTCAATTATTCTCTGTCATACCCCCCCCTTGAGGACAAAAATGTTTTCACGCCGTGCACCCACCCGACCCACAATCCCCTCGAATTTAAATACCGTACTTTTGAAAATCTCTAGAAACCAAGTTGCTGCCACCTAGTGGCTGGAGTTACTTGTTATCATTCAAGCATTACAGCAGTGGTACACGTATGTCCAGCGTGTCATATTCCGTTGGAATTTCAAATCCTTCAAACCCCCACTGAGGAGTGCGCCCCCTACCTTTGGAACCACTAGTTTAAGGTATCAGATATTTCAGAAGATTTTCTGTCTGGTCCAAGATCAAGTATTTGTGTATACACATAGAGTACATGATACTACAACAACATGATAAATGTTTCATCAATTTATATGTTTAGAGTTATTTGGTTCAAGTACATGATACAACATGATACCATAGGTGTATGTGATGTGAATAAATGTTTCATCAATGTATATGTTTAGAGTTAAAAAGGAGAAAATACCGTCGTACTTACATGAAAATGATCAGTTCAAGTTAAAAAGGAGAAAATACCGTCGTACTCCACTACATGGAACACACGGCGTGTGAATAATGAACTTGTCAACTCACTTCTTGTGAGCGTGAAAGGAGGCGTACGTGAAGCTCTTGCCATTATACTCCCCAAAGAACTTGCTGTCACACAGTCGGATGTGATAGACCTCGTTGCCGGAGCAACATCCGTACATCCTCTGCCACTGCTCCGGAGACTGCTGTCCTTCTCTGCAGGAAACACACGGGGGGGGGGAACGAGAGACACTTGTCAAAAAGCCTCAACGTGTTCCTTCTTATTTGTCGTCCTGTTTTTCTGTGTCATTAACTGGAGAACCAACTCACAGGAGTGTTTGTGGTTCGGCCGACGAGAGCAGATGGCTTCATGCATGTGTCAGTCGGCTTGACTCTAATGTGGCCTTTTAATGACTGCTGGTAATTAAAGTAATTAGTCAACCACTCTGAATTAATTAGGCTTAAAGAGGCCACAGGCTTTTACACCTCTGGTAAAAATCAACGTGGTGGAATGTCAACTCGCAGACATTATTTTAAATCAACATGATGGAATGTCAACTCGCAGACATTATTTTTTGTTGTTCTCTGTATTATCAATGTGGCGCTTTGGCCCAGAGGTCAATGTCTCTGTCATTGGTGTGAAACCCCAGGGTTCACCTCCTGGGCAAGTTCAAATCCCGGTTAGGGCGGTTGGTACCTTCCAGTGGACTCACCACCCGCAGGAAGTTTTAGGGGGGGGGTTGGTACGGTGCAGTGTGATTTGGGTGGAGACTGCTGCCCCCGCGACCCGGTAACGGATAACTGGTTGAAAATGGATGTATGTATTATCAATATACTTTTTATACATCTTAGTGACATACTCTAGGTGTATACAGTACTGTATACTTTGCAGTTTCTTTAGTAAATAGTCAAAAACCACCTAGCCTTTAAAAGCCGCCCTTTTGCATGCTGGGAGAAATCATTTCCCACAATAAAAGAAAAAAAAAAAGAGTTTAACAGGCAAGAAAAATCAATTCAGCTCCATCTGTTCTATGTTTTGGTTCAATGCTCTCTCTCTCTCTCTCTCTCCCTCTCTCTCTCTCTGTACGTCCTGCTGACTTCGACGATGAGATTCAGCTCTTTCTTAATTGATCTGATTCACTGCTGTGAGGCCGTTGACACTGAACCCAAACCAACGACCGGGTGTTTTTATTAAACATCATTGTTCCACATGTGCAAAAGGTGAACTTTTCTGAAGCCTCGTCTAAACCTGGTGACTGACCGTCCACGGGAGGTGTGGACGAGCAGAGTGACCAAGGTGGAGGTGGCGGGACACACGCAGTTCAGAGCCAACATGGCGTATTTGAACTCCTCCTCACACACAACATGATCTGAAAGAAAAAAAAAAAGAGGAAACAGCTATTCAGTAAAGTCAATTCTTAAATCTTTTTAAGTACATTTACATGGAGTAAAAGTCAGCATTAGAAAAAAAGAATGCTTGATGCCTAACTAAGCCGTATAATAATTTTAGGGCTGTCAAAAGATTAAACAAATCTGCTAAATGACAGTGATTTATCACCATTGATACTAACTAATTTCAGTCAATGTTTCCAATATGTTTCTCTGTAAATCAGTGGAACAGAAAGACAAAATATCAGCATCAGTTTTGTGTTTTTATTGGTGACTCAATTCAAACCAATAAAATGTTGAAATGCAGCGTCTCCCCACAGGGTGTGCAAATACCAGCACGTGTATTAGAGCAACAATGGGTGTATGAATGTATGTGTTAAAAATGACATATTTCTCCTGTTTGGACAACTTCAAATTGATCTAAATGACGTTGAAAATCTCACCTGCAAATTTCACATGAAACTTATTTTCAGGTTTGAGTATTTGAACGTAAAGTGGACAGTTTGGAGCAAAGTCCTTGACGGCCCAGGCTCTCAGGATGGTCTGGTGGTCCTTTATGGAACAGACAGAGATTCAATATTAAATCTTAATCATTTACAGATAAAAACAAACATCTTTAATGAACCAGTTATCGACTTCTTACCGCAGCGGTTCGATCCCCCTCATTGCGACTGCTCAGAATAAAGCAAGCCTCTGCATCGTCCATCCTGCAGGGTAGAGTGAGAACCCATGCTGTGAGGCAGTTTTCCCAGACACAGGACACAAACCACTGACCTTCTTGCTCCACTCTCCACCTACTTTAGGAATATTTTATTTTTCTTACACACTGTTATCACCTTGCTAGCAACAGTGTTCCTGAATAATGCATTACTGCCCAGGAGAGTACACACTATATGCTGTGACTAAAAACCTGTTTCTGCAGAGGATTAGTTGAAAATGCAAAGCAGGTGTAGGAGGATTTGAAATGGGTTCAGATCCGCACTGACAAAAGACCGGCGTCTACCTCTAATTACCCCGAGCACTCACGGCAGGTTACATAACTCATGTTCACCAAAGTTATACAAGTGAAGTTTTTCCAATCAATCAATGCTCAGAACATGTCAAAATGAACCAATTCCACAGACTAATGATGTCATTTTTATGTAAAGCATAAACAGTTCAGAAGTTGAACTAAAATGAAATGGCACAAAAATTAAAAGTTGTAGTTTGGTAATTCAGTTTTATCTTCTATAATTTATCAGGCAAACCTTTTTTTTAACTGCTTTTCATTTGTGAACTGATTTAGAAATCTGGCATCTGCAGCAAACACAAACTCAATAAGTCATATTCTGGGATGTTAACTAAGCAAAAGTTTAAAGTTTCATGCTGTGATATTAGTGAGTGACGCCCAGCTTCCAGGCTAAGGGATGTCTTTGGTTCTCCTTAATTTAAGTCACGTGTCAAACTCGAGGCCCCCGGGCCAAATGTGGCCCGCCAAGTCATTTTACACGGCCCGCAGAGCTTGAAAAACATTTAATAAAGTTGAGTTTCTTAACCTCATAAATTAAAAGAGAAGAAACATTTATTAATTTGTTATGGAGTGACCAACTGACAGTTCATACACTTTGCTTAGTTTTGATCCAGCCGTTTCTCTGGCCTGTTTTTTGAGCCACATGATCTTGTTTCTCAGCTGTGTATCTACGGCCGTCCTGTGTTTTGACCATGACTGATCCCTTGGCTTTTGCGTCTTTGACCAACTTGCTGCTTCTAAAACCCTCCGTCAGGCCTTGTCCCGGTGGAACGCCCACCAAAATCTCGGACTTGAAGTTTACCTGCTAGTTTGTGTCCATATTGTAAGGTGTTTTTCAGAGGAGATGATTTCAAATTAAAATTGCTTGGTGTCTAAATTAAATTATCCGATGTTGATGTTTACAGAGACAAGTGGAAGGCACAAAACAGAGCAGTGTAATGGTCTTATCAAAAATTTAATATGGTACAAAATGAGAACTCCACCACAGGGGGGTTAGCATCGTCTGTCGTGACTTTAATTAAAATCCAAGTTGGCACAAATAGAAAAGTTAGCTGAAATATTTGGAAGTTGTTCAACTATTTCTTTTCTGCTTTTTCTGTCCCAAATTTGGGAATTGAAATCCTATTATTGTGCGTCTATACACTTAATGATTATATATATATATATATTTACTTTTTTTATCTAAATTTGACTACTTTGCTCTGAGGTCCTGGGTTAAAACGATGTTACTCACTTGGCTCTCAGCAGATCCTGGTCCTTGAGAACCGATCCTTGGAGATAGATGACCCTCTGTGACCACAGCGGGATCTGCAGAACTCTCCGCACCTGAAGGTCCATTTCACTTGGACACAGGATCACCACGTAGTAATCCTTAAAAATATGACAGCAGCCACAGAGTTATATAAAAGACTGTTTCTATGATGCACGGAGGTGTTGTGACATGTCTGGTACCTGCAGTCTAGGATGTGCGTAGAACTCATTGAGAAAGTCCATGAGCAGGTCTATTTTGAGCGCGCTCACACACAGTACGATGTGTTTCTCCGTCTGCGCTCTGTGGCGACTGTAATTCCCTCCAGACTTCTGTCTCTCCATCCACAGGTAGATCAGCTCCTCAAACTGACACAGGAAACACTCAGAGCCACAGAATCACACCGAGGGAGTCTTAACCCGAAGGTGTTCTCTCACCTGCAGAGGGAGCACCACGAGAGCTACGCAGATCATGATGACTACGAGCAGCTGGGACGGCCATATGCGAGGAGTCACGTCTCCGAAGCCCACGGTGGAGAAGGTGACGATGCAAAAGTAGAAGGAATTGAAGAGAGTGAGGTTCTTTCCCGCTCGTTCCAGATGTTGGATTCCACATGTGCTGTGTTCATAAAAAACAATGAATAGATGTAGGACACACCTGGAAGTCTATCTTTTCTTTTTAAATTACGGTGGTCGCTATTACGGGGGTTACGTTCCAAGACCGCCCGCGAAAGACCGCCGGCAAAAGATCGCCCGCGAAAGACCGATAGGCGAAAACCGCGCGAAAGACCACCCGCGAAAGACCGATAGGCGAAAACCGCGAAGCAGAGACGTGATAGTTATTATATTATTTCGTTATATATTAACCCTTTGCGAATCCTTTAGGAGGACGTCGTAGGACAGGGGTGTCAAACTCATTACCACCAGGGGGCCACATCAGCAACACAGTTCCCCTTGAAGGGCCGGTTCTAACTGGAAGACTGTATAGACCAGGGGTCCCCAACCCCCGGTCCACGGACCAGTACCGGTCCAGGGATCATTTGGTACTGGGCCGCAGTGGTACACAATGAAAATATGTTCTTAATTTTTACTAATTAAAGTAAAAATTAGGTCAAGAAACTCTGCTGCATGAAGGTTTTTAAGCTCCCACGGGCCACACAAAACGGCTTGGCGGGCCACATTTGGCCCCCGGGCCTTGAGTTTGACACGTATGTCGTAGTACATGACATATGGCAAAAAAACCCCAAAACAACAACAAAAAACAAAAAACGTAACTAAACTTTCACAAATCTCGTTTACGTACAGGATATTTCTTGCAATACCCTGTATGTGTTACTAATGCATTTTCTTATTGTTTTTTTTTTCTTCTTAGGCTAGTAAATGCTTATTTTCTCATATTTTTTTTTATATACCGCAAAAAATTCGCAATACAAGAATACATTTAAAATATTAAAAACATGAGATGCACTGAAGGCGTGAGAGCCGAACCGCGATACAGCGAGGGACCACTGTGCACTGAAATGAAGGTTTAAAATGGTCAATTAGAACAAGTGAGTGATAAAATGTCTTATTTTCATGGTGATGCATTAAAGAACTTGTCATTTAAGGTAATTCTGAGAATGAGTTTAAAACATGACTCATTCCAGTTTGCTTTGTTCAAAGGTTTGATTTGTCATGACTTCATAAAAGAACTGCTCCACTCAGACTAAATTAATAGAATGTTAAGGCTTTTGTCAAAGTCAAAGCCAACGTCTAAAATAACAGCAGACTCTATACTTTGACGAGATGTCGGGAGGAATACTAATGCGTGAGGTGGTTAAGAGATCAAATATATAAAGAAAAGTACACACAAAAAAAGTATTTGCCAGATATCTGCGGAAAAGATCGCGATCTCAATGGGACCAACCTGATAAACCTGAATAAAGGTTAAATCAGAGGTGCGTGTTCAAAGGTACCGCAGGGTGGTCGTAAAAATGTAGTTTGATTTGAAGTATATTACATCCATGATCAGTCAGACAGTGTAGTTTGATTTGAAGTGTATTACATCCATGATCAGTCAGACAGTGAGGTGTCAGCCCTGAGCTGTTCCTCACCCAGTGAAGACGAGGCAGAGTAAGGTGCAGATGAGAATGAGGACCTGGTTGAACATGGCTGAGTTGGTCCTCTGGATGGCTCTGTGGACATCGTTCTACAAACAACAAAATATTCACCGTCAGCACATACGTACAGGCAGCTCACAGTCAGGTCGTACACGTGGCTGTTCCTCTGAGCTGCTCAGCTTCTGATTTCCAGCATCATTTTTCACACAACATTAGCTCAGCAGACTTCACTGCTGTCAATCTGACTGTCATATCCTTCTGTCATACATCACGCCTGAAACTTCCTCATGATTTTGAATCATCTAGTCTCCAGTTCAAAAAGTGTTTTGACAACGTCATGTTTCCTGCCTACATCCCTCACCCTGGGTAACTATATTACAATTAAAACGACTGGGAATATACCCATCAGTCCCTCGGACCACACACTTGTCCTCTAAACCCAATATGTAAAAACTTGAGGTAGTTCCAACAATGTTGACTTCAGGTCAGTGTGTGTGACAGTAGAAGAGTGTGTCATACGAAATACTGAAGTTTTTTTTTACTTCTTTATATACCTGTAGTATTACTACAGTTCTTAAAACTTCAGTGTTTTTGTTGTGTATTTATTTGATGGTCAAATGATGAAAATGTCTTTATTTTCACTCACAATCATGTTCTCCAGGGCACACTTGGCCAGCCAGCAGTTAAGAAACACGGGAATGAAAATGTTCCTGATGGAAGGCCAAAAAATCTAAGGAGAGAGGAGAATACTTCAACGTACGTACAAAGGTACTGCATACAAACGTCATCCATTTCTTTCTACGTTGACAACCACATTGTGACTTCACGTTGTTGCTGTATTTTTCTTTTTGAAGAAACGTCTGAAATTGATGTTTTTATGTTGAACAGAGAAGGTTGAACGGAACATTCTAGTTTCTGAGCCTGTAATTTGAGCTCCATGAAAATGTCTGCATGCTTCTGTGCTCAAAGTCAAATGACACACACACACACACACACACACACACACACACAGGTTTGAAGCTCTACAAGTGTAGCAGTAATTACTGTAATGATGAAGGGAACTGTATTGATCATCTCCAGAAGAAACGACACCTGGAAAATCTGTTCCCAAATGTTCCCCTGAAAATGAGAAAGACATTTGTTACGTCGAGTAGACAGTGAGTCAGTGCACAGTGGAGTCACATCCTCGTTCTCTGTGGCTTTTGTTTGACGATCACTTAAAGCTTCACCTCAACCAGATCCTGTAATTACTACAAACTACAGTCTGTTCTTAACGCAGCCCCGAAATGTGACGGTGGGTAATTACACCACTTATAACAACGTCCATCACCGACACATGGTGTGTGTGTGTGTGTGTGTGTGTGTGTGCGGCACCTTGTAGCTCAGATACATCAGTAACATTGTCTCCAGAAAACTAATGATGGCCACGATCACCTGTAAAATAAATAAATAAATAAAATAGAAAAAGATTCAAATCTGACATTTTTTTTAATCTTTTTTGATCTGAAGCACCCGTGTGTTCTGAGGTGACTCACTTGAATGGCCCACACCGGAGCTTTTCTGTCCACCCAGAAGATCAGCTCCCTGTGACACACAACCAAAGAGAGGGAAGGTCGTCACATATGGTCTGGATCCGAAAAATATTTTTTGATACTCTGTCTGAGACACATGTGCCTTGACGGGGAAAATATTTATTATTTATTATTTTTGACTGATTTAACACTTGTTTTAAATCAGTTATATATTAATATATTATATATTAAATGTGTCTTATAATAAATAAGACACATTTACATTAGGGGTGAAGTTCAGTTGAGGGGCGACAGTGGCTTTAAATCAGACCTGACATTGGATCAGTCTGGAGCAGGGCAGATATTAGAACACATGTCAAACTCATGGCCCGCGGGGCCAAATCCAGCTCGCCACTTTATTTTTTGTGGCTCAGATCTTCACATGCACGTGGTTGTTTTAAATAGAAGTCTATTGTTCAGGGTCGGTACTGATGTTTACTGCATGGGTGAAATGGTGAAATTCAAATATGTTTTCTCACTGTAAAAAAAAAAATAATGATAAGAAATAATGGAAATAATGTTAAATATCAACATGGGAATCTGAGCTCCTTTATTAAACTGACATCTTACCAGTTGATTTCTCTGTCCTGCTCTGATCCATTCCACTGGCAGTCAACACTGTAACAAGAGAACAATTCATGAGCTGCGTTCTCAGAGAGATTCATTTTTAATCCAATGTTAGGTCTGTTAGATTAGAGTCTCGGTGTTTGTCCAGTATCTTTAATCTTTTATGAAGAAACTATCACTCGGTCACTGCTGCGACTCCGTTCTGGTTTCATTAACACTGTGTGTTTGTATTATTACCCAGTGCTGACAGGACGAAGTCAACGTAAACAAACCATTTGCTGTTGCCGCTGGGATTGTTCTGTTGACCCACACTGTGGCTGGAGCTGCTGCTCTGGTCGGGGTTGTCCGTCATCACTCTGATGATGTACAGCAGACAGGTGAGCAGCTTCAGGGAGAAGTTGAACACTCGAATCCTTAGACCTACAGCGTGACGAGAGAGACTTCAGTTTGTCACATAACTGATTCAAACATCAGGGAATCAAATACGAGCGGCGGGTCAAAAAGATAGTCCACATCTTATCAGGGAATCAAATACGAGGGGCGGGTCAAAAAGATAGTCCACATCTTTGACTGTTTTTTTATTTTTATCGCTACATATTTGAGTCAATGTCGAAGCCACTCTGTAGAAACAGCCAGTGTAGTGGGCCTCTTCACTGACACCAATGGAGACGGTAGAACGTGTGGTTCTCTCAGGACAATTCACTTACTGGATCTTTGGTTTTTGATGAAGAACAGCTTCAGACGCTCCTTGAAGGTGTTTTCATTCACGTAGAACTCGACCTGCACCCTGTCAGAGAAGAGAAGGAAATGATATTCCACACAGCCCGAGTAGGACAAGTTCATGAAGAATTACTACCATAACACTTCACGCTAATTCATAATCATGGTGTTTTTCTAATCATCAGCACACACTGGGAAGAAGGCTAATTATCCATCTTCAGTTTTCTCCCAATTACAAGACGGCATCACGGTAAACCAGGAAAATCAAACCCCAGGAGCCAAAGAGCTGTCGTGGCACAGATGAGCATTTTACTTTGGATTAATCAACGCTGGCTGGACCTGACGATCTCGTCAGACTGATTTACCAATTCTCTGACATCAAAAGTACAATGTTCATTCTGTGTAGGATTTAAGTGCAGGCAGAGAAAATGAAAAACCCAGAGGAAAAGGGAAAAGGAGGGATTAGAAGAGTTGGAGTCATGTCTGTGGGCTCCTGATTCTGCAGCAGTAAATCCCAGACTCTGGTGCGTTCTCTTGACTGAAAGGGTTCACAGTGGGAAGTAAAAGGTAGTGTGGGCTGCAAAGTCAGGTTTAGTCGTGCTCTGTATCAACCACTCTACATCTGCGCAGAGGTAATGGAAAGAGAAACCATTTTAGAGCACAGTCAGAAACAAACTCCACCGCGAGGACATGTGACAAACGGTTGTCACATCTGTCCGTCAACAGGGCAGAGCTGAGCTGTGGAGGAGAACACACTCCAGTGGAGAGGACGTCGTCATACACAGCACGAGTGTCACAGTCGGCACTCTGTCTGTCTGTCTGTCAGTCTGTCTGTCTGTCTGTCTGTCAGTCTGTCTGTCCACCCACACACAACGACACAAACTAATGACACTTAATGAGATCCCACACACAATGGCACAAACTAATGACACTTAATGAGATCCTGTTGAGCTCACAGTGATTAGCCGCGGTGCTCTGACATTAGTCATATTCTGCAGAGTCAGAGTTGAGCTCCAGGCGATCAGACACACAGCTCTGGGAATGTCAGACTTATATAAAGACAAATTACAGCCGATCGAGTTCAGTGAAGGCAAACAACCGAGTCGCACCGATCAGTTCTCCACCTGCAGGCCTCTCATCGTTCATCCGTGTCACTGTAAACGAAAATGAGTCCCAGATTCCCAGAGTCCCAGATTTTTCCATTTTTTCCAATCAGCATGAGTCGCTGTTCATAGAGGTGAGGGATCGACAGAGAAATGAAATCAAATTGTTGGTTTTTTTAGGCGACACGTTCGGCTAATTCTGGGTTTTTACTGCGAGGTTCATACATTTCCGTCTCCAGAATCAGAAATGACTTTATTGATCACCTGAGGACCAATGACCTCCTCGACAAAGGATTTAATTTATTTGTGGGACAAACGAATGTTAATGGAACTGTTTAAATCACATAGTTGAAGGGAAACAAAGTAGGACAGAGTTGATGGGCTCAACTTTGATCAAGTAAACAAACATGATCGAATCATGATCCTCTGAGCAGCAGGATGTGTTTTTATGATGTCAGATTGATTAACAAAAATATTCAAAAATAGATATATTCACTGGAAATTTCCCAAACAAACATGCATATGATTTACAGACAATTAAGGCTGCAAATCAGTTACAGTTTTAATGGGATTAATCACAGGATAGCTGTGGATTAATCATGATTATTCAAGTTTATTTATTTATTTATTTTTGCTGTTTTACCAGCTGCCTGAGATCACAGCCAAACCCTGCTGGAGCTGAAGCATCCATACATAAAATGGCTGAGATTGTACAGCTTGATGATACTTTAATACAAAAAAATAAATATTTAAATTATATGCACTGAATTGCAGATATTGTGAATATTTGATCCTCTGTACTGCTGGTTACATAAAAAAAAATACATTTTGACCAAAAAAAAAAAAATAAAATAAAATACTCGTCCTAATCCACAGGTGACAACATGGGTATTTTTCATAGAATCCGCAGGTGACAACATGGGTATTTTTCATAGGGAGGATCCCTTTACCAGAACTTAATGTAATCAGTCATTAGTGTCTAACTTTATATTTCAACAAATACAAATCTGCAGAATGGAAGCCTCAATAGAAACATCAACTTGCCAAACAAAGAAACAACAACAAACTGTTTTCCACCTAAAAAAAAATCAACATGTTCTGATAAACCATCTGTTGGTCGTCAGTTTCCAGATGCGATCGCAGCCAAATCTTTCTCTACGGACACTGTTCACATACCATAACACATCCAGCTCCTACACTGACATCAGAACGTCACACCCACTCATGAGACCAAGCCCTCACTCTCCATCCTACCTCTGTCCGACATCACCGCCCAAAGCCTCGGACCTCCAGGTGCGCACAGAGGAACTGCTCCAGGTTTGGATGATGTTTAGATCCATGGTGGGCGACACCTGCTGCTGCTGCACTTATCTTCTCACAAAGCTTCTTCAACAATGTGTCTTCACGCTGCACAATATCTGGAATTATGTTCTGTATGTCCAAATAAGCTTTGGATAAAAATAAGTACCAGGATGGTTTTTTAAAGAATTTGATTTTAAAAAAAAAGTTTTGTGTGACTTGTGTGTTTATGACAATCACTGTGATTAGAACGTTCAGTTCTATTTTTTGGGGGATTATATTTCTCTCTCTCTCTCTTTCCTCCTCTCTCTCTCTCTCTTTCTCTCCCTCTCCATGGCCTGTTGCCACAGTAACGTTGCCATGACAGGAATAACCCTCACTGGTGCTGGAGCAGCATGATCTGCTCTGAAGCAGCGCTGCAGATCCGGCTGAAGCTGTAAACATTCAGTGTTTACATCTCAGACCAGATCAGACGAATCGGGTGAAATCAGTTCAACGGTGTCTACAGTAAAAGCCTCCAGTGGTGAAGGATTCTCAATGAGTTCAAAGACAAGTTCAGATGATATATATCTTGGTCACAATCCTGGATTGACCGTTGGCTGTAATCAGTCTGTAGATAGGCTCGACGTCCACTAATAAGATTTAGTTTCTACTGTTTTTGCAGTCATTTACATCTGTCACGTCATGTCACGAGTATGAAGTATTATAAAAGTGAAAGGCAGCTTGTGGTGCTGCACTTCTCCCTCGTTTTATCTTTGACTGTGAAATGGAAAAATGTGAGGCAGACCTCTCTTTCCTTCCTCTTCCTCCCACCACATTGTTCTGTCTGGATTTTGAAGTGCCACATGAAATAATTTACAGACGACCTCCGATATGACTTCTGAAAATAGCTGCTGAGGTAAAATTCACTTGAACCCTCATTCGCGCCCACAGCCATCTCCACCTCCCGCCATGGTTTTCCCTGCGCTTGTTGAGACCCATGTACAAAGCAACTGTGGCCAGTGGAAATGGACATTTTTACATAAACATGTAGAAGAGAAGATGTTGAAGACCATCGTATTGAAGAAAGCTGGTGAAATAGAAAAAGGTTAGATGACGGCAGATGATCGGATTTGGTGAAACCCTGTAAAATACAAGAATATTAGGAAGAAAAAAAATTAGATTAAAGATTAAATGAGTGAGACTGTAGGTGTACGACGAGGGATTGGTTAGAAAAGTATTTAGTGGATATTGTATGGAGATGCATGTGTGTCCGTTTTCCCTGCGTGTCTTCTAGTGATGAATGGTCTGTTTCAGTGAAGCTGTGATCAGTGACATTTGGAAGTTCACTGATGCTGGACATGAGGATCCAGGATCCATCTCCTTCAACTAGTACTGGATCCTCTTTGTTAATATGTTGGCATCAAGTAAAAAATGTTAAATACTCCAAACCATATTGTTGCTTACCATAACAAAAATATTACTATTCTGTTATTCTTCTCATGTTGGATTACAAATTGAACTGCTGTGGTGAACACAAATGAGAGTTTAATGTTTAATGTTAAAAATGGTTGACATTCACTACAAACTTTTCCGAGATAAACGTTTTAGTCTTTGTACACTACGTATTTCAGAACACAGACACAATCAGATGCACCATTCCCTCGTCAAAAGCAGAAAAGCCAAACGGCTTTCAATATCACATTCAGCACCAAGGACAGCTCTCGTGACACCAGTTTTTTCAATTCTCTGTCAACACTGAGGTAGTTTTGAATAGTTAGAGGACAATGCCTTCAAGAAGGAAAATACACCACCACGATGTTGAACAGTATAAATGACTTTTTAATAATAATAATAAATGAGTTTGTTTGGAGAGTTAAGGACAATAACTGGCACAAAGTCCAGGCTGTTTTTGTCCTGGACTGTTTCAAACATCACCACCTAAACCGTTTGCTTTCAGATTGAAAAAAAAAAGAGTTTACTCAGCACTTACCTGTCATCATTCTGGAAGCTTTGGTCTCCCAGCAGCAGGTCTCGGAAACGGAAACGCGGCGGCAGAGGAGGCACTTCACTCTCCACCTGCTCCATCTTGAGGGTGGAGATGTCCAAGATTACCCCACTGCTGCAGCTGGTGGACTGTGGTGGTGGTGCTGTAGAAGAGCTACAGGGGGGAGAGGAGAAAAGTAAAGTAGTGGGCAGAAAGTAAAAGGTGAAAGGAGCAAAAGTGACAAAAAAGCTGCAGGGCCAAAAAAGAACGGACGGTGGCAAAACAAACAGGCAGCAGAGAAGTGAGGAGGACAGAGCAGGGGAAGGAGAAGAGTGGTGTAATACAGAAGGTGGAGTGAGGCAGAGACACAGACAGGCATATAAAAAAAAAAGAAAAGAGTCACGAATATTGAAGAGAATGGGTCTCACAGGGAGCTCTCGCTATCAAACTCTTTGTCTGTTTACAGTTTGATATGACACATTCAAACATGAGCCTGGAGTCAAACACAGACTGAGACAAAGTGAAGTTTATAAACGCAGCCTCAGGCTGACGCTGACTTTGAACCAAGCGCCTTTCAAACATATACAGTAATTACATAACAGAAATTTGACAGCTTCACAAAACAGATTTTTTTAAAATGACTTTGAGTTTCAAGGATGTAAGAGCGAAAAACAGAAGAAACAAGTCTTTCATTTCACTTGGTTGAGTTTTAATCTGACTATTAGAAGAAGTCAGTGGAGTGAGTCTGACACAAGACATCCATCCATCCATCCATCCATCCATCCATCAATTCATTTATTAACTATTTAATTTTTTTTTTTTTTTGCAAAATGAATATATTTAAGATAAACTATTTACATTAAAGTTAAACCATCAAAAGCAGCCAGGCTGACGACTGATGGAGACGACCGTCCAACAGCAGCTGTAGCAGTCGCTCATAAATATATAACAAACAATGTCCGACATTTGTGAGAAAAAAAATACCCATCTTAAACTCAGATTTACTCTTTGGGTTGGAACTAAACCTGTCTGAGTTTTATAAAAAAATAAAAAATAATAAAAAATAATGACATTTTAACATTTACAAAGTGGTGTTTTTTATTTTCTGTAGCAGAAAGTAAGTGTTTTTACTGTTTATAATCTTTTATTACATTTTGAGGAGGATCAAAAACCAAACCGTCTCAATTACTGATCCTAATAAGTGCAGTAATAACATCAGACTACACCATCTGATTAACAACACCAGGAATAAAGTCTCTGCCGTCACTTTTTAACAGCACATGCCTACGGATTTTGAGTCACTTTGTCAGGTCTCTACTTATTATCCAGTCACTTTCCAACAGTCGCAGTAACATGCCAAAAGGAATGACACAGTGAGAGGTGCACTCTGACCCTGGAGAGATGAAGAAATGTTTGCCATCATTTTGTTTTGAGATACGTATTGATGCTTCATGCCTGTGAAAGGTATTAAGCGCTTTTTGTAACAAATTGGAAAAGTAAGCTGCGTTTCTGAATCATGAGGCAGATAAAATGATCTCTTCATCATATTCCCTCCATCGTAAATCTATTTTCTCCAAACCGCTCTCTGTGTTTGTTGTAATTATTCTTTAAGTCTGTAAAACGTATTACTTTTCGTCAAATTGTTCAAATAATGTGCATGTGATGTCTGATAAAAAATAATACACATAAACTAATACAAATTTGATTTTTTAAATGAATGTGGAGGACTTTAGTAAAGTCATCTTTAAAATTGTATTTATTTTTAATTTATTAAAAATCATTAAAAATAATATAATAAAAAAAGACATTTTTTAAGATAACGATGACTCAATTATAAATGTGTGCAGAAAATAAACACACCTTGACAGGAATCTCTCACTATTGTCAAATACAACAATATTTGAAAAAACTACTTATTACATGTCATAATAAAGGAGTGACCTGAGTCCAAGCCAGGGGCCTGGTTGACCCACAATGTCATGCCCCATCCTCCCAATCCTCCACCCCTCTACCCCCCACATCTCTTGTTTCTATTCAGAGTCCAATGTGCAGTTGAGACAGACAAACAGACAAACAGACAAACAGACAAACAGACAAACAGACAAACAGACAAACCAACACAATCACATATTTTTTGGAGGAATGTGTGGAAACCAAAATACCTTAGAAAACACATGTACACAACAGAGACCATGCAAACTGAAACATTACACTGTGCAGCCACAGCTATTTCCAAAATATGCTAAATGAGTATCTTTTTTAATAGCTGTTATCTTAAAATTTGCATTTAAATCATGCCTAAAATGCCAAAAAAAAAAAAACAACCAAAAACCCACTTTAAACTGACTTGGTGACCAAGGTATACACCCCATGACCCATCTTTGGATCCCAACCCAGTGTTTGGAATATCCTGTTGAATAATGTACATTTTAACAAAAATTGTTATTATTTAAAAAAATGTTTTTATAATCTTTCACATTAGGGACCCTAACACAGATGTGTACAGAACATTGTTCTGCTTTTATAGTTCATCCATTAGAATTAGCCTTCTGATGGAGATGGTTATTACTTTGTGCAGCGTTATTATATTACAGCCATGACCGAGTAGATAATAACACAGCTATAAAACATCACAACTGAACAACTGAACACACGAGCACGGATCAACATGCACGTAGGAAACAGTTTAGATCCATCTTCCGTGAGTCAAAAATAATGTTGAAATCAAACACTCATCATCATCATCTTCATCACCACCACCATTATCATCACCATCCACATCTGCAGCCTGGAGTTCACCTCCACCTGCTCACCTCTTACCCTGGTTTGTGGTCGATCACGGTGCCGTCGTCGTTCACGAAAGACTGATTGACGTAACACTCGCTGCACATGTTGTCCAGAGATCCTGCGCTGTGCTCGGTGTGCGGCTCTGCGGAGTCCCCCCTGACGCTCGCTCCTTCCTGCATTAATTGCATCGGAGGAGGAAGATGAGCTCGTGTTGTTTCCGACAGCTTTGCCGACTCTTTCCAGTGCCTTTCACCTAAACAGGTGCATCATGAGTGAGTGTGGGCGGCTGGGTGAGTTCAGGAGGGTGAGGGTGAAGTGTCAAGAAAAGACAAGTGTCTGTAAAACTCTGGTTGAAGTATCGCTGCAGGACCGTGGGCTGCAGTCATGAGGAGATGACAGTTTTCT
Organism: Cynoglossus semilaevis; assembly: GCF_000523025.1. Lineage (NCBI taxonomy): Eukaryota > Metazoa > Chordata > Actinopteri > Pleuronectiformes > Cynoglossidae > Cynoglossus > Cynoglossus semilaevis. Next base: position 28,142,352 of record NC_024320.1, read on the forward strand.
CTGCAAAATGTTGGCTGTACACCGACTACATACCTCGGAACACAACTGTGTAAATTGTCACCAACTTCACTTGATGACAGAGGAGGGAAGACTGGCTCCATCTGTTGGTGGTTTTAAGAGTTGTTTTTGAAAATAAAAAACTAAACACAGTTCAACCAAGGCAAAATGACAACTGAAAATCCCATGTCTTCGTTATAGTTACAGCCTAAGTTAATGGATTTATTCCAGGGTTTAAGGGTTCATTGGAGTCATAGTCACTAAATAAAGTGTCTCTTTGAGTCTCTTTAATTTGATCTGAAGTCCAAGTTAGTGGACAGTAGAACAGAAGCACTGCTGACTGGAGCAGGAACCCGTGTCATGTCTGGACTTGGTGTGACCACAGCACTGGTTCTGGTGGACTACACCATACAGTAGGACAAGGCAGTCAGTTCAGTTCAGGACAAGCTATGTTAGAAGAAGAAAAACTACAAACTTCTGATGACAGAGGAGACACATTTGAACGAGTGGACAAGAAAAACACGTCTGTGTCAAAACACAAATTCAAAGTTCAATTCCATAGGAGTGTTTAACACCTTAACATTGTAGATGTAATGATGCCAACCACAAAACTGATCACCAAGTCTCCGTGGACCCAAAGGCAAGAAAAAGCAGCAACACAGAAGATTCATCAGTTTAAGATGTTCTTCTATCTGAGGTAAGTCCTTCAGAAGAAGGGTCTTCACCCTGAGCATGGTGGTGGAAATGACAAAAGACAGGAGAAGGGAGATAAAAACATAAATAGGTAAATAAAAAAGTGAAGAAAAAAAAGATTGAGTCACTGGATTTTTTATTTGTCTGCAATCATTCATTTCTTTTCATTTGATGACGCAAACTGAAGCACAGCGGAACCGTGGGAGGGGGCGCTATGATTCACAGAGCGGGAGATGACATGAACTCAATGAACAGTTACAGCTGAAGCAGGACGTCTGCAGAAAAGTCACAGCTGCTTAGATTATCCCTGTGTAAGTACAAATGTTCTAAGTGAAGAGGGGTAGATGGGTAGAGGGGGAGCGGGGGAGGGAGCGGAGGGGGTTCTGTGGGAAGATCAATGTGTATGTGACTATAAATACAACACACTTGCTGATTGCTCAAAACACATAAAGAATGTCAGTGTTGTTTAAGATGACAGACCGAACTGTCAGTGGTTACAGCACATCGTTCTCATTTTTTAAATCGTGAAAGAAAAGTGTTAGAAGTTGGAGAAGAAGAAGTTGGTTTCATTTCCAAATCCAAATCGTGAAAGAAAAGGGTTAGAAGTTGGAGAAGAAGAAGTTGGTGCTTCCATTCTGGTGATCTCTGCTTTATTATTCACAAAACATTCAAGATTTAAGATCCAGATGTCACCCCCAGTAATCTTGTCAGGGTTGTGTTCAGTTCTTAAGTTCTTTCAAGGATCACATATAAAGACAAAAATAATCATTTACACTCACACTTATAGCCATGGTCAATATGAAGTTATCAATTAAACTAACCCTGCAATTTTAAAGACAGGAAATAAATACAGTGGCCCTGAGGTGAGCTTTAACAAATTCTGATACAACAGGAAAGGTATGATAAACTTAACACGGATTATGAAAGTGATGTATTACAAATTGATTTCCTGATTTAAAAGATTTATCAGCTGCCTTGATAACAGCCGCGATGTTCACGGCGATAGCGGTTATTTATAGCGATTTTTCGTACTGCAGATCGGGCAGTGTTGCTCAACTAAAGTTTGTCCAGTTAGAGTTGCCGTCTACCGCCGCCCAAGATGGCGGTCAGTTCGCGCCCAGTTCTGCAAATACGACAGGTACGGCGGTTCGGTTATAGACAACGACAACAAATACGGATTGGCCGGTCTACGTTTCAGTGGTGGTTCCACCTCAGAGTTGGTAAGTTCCCTTTCCGCTTTTTTCGGGGTTTGTTACAGTGTTGCGGGGAACTTGTTAAAGTGCTTTACATTTTGTAATGTTGGTTTGCACCACAGGGCCACCGTAAGTAAGAGTTCCCATGGAAAACCTTTGACAATAGGGACAACATACAAACTTCATACAGAAAGACCAGGGATCAAATCAACAAACCGGGGATGTTCTTTCTGTGACCAAAACCAGACCAACAAACCGGGGATGTTCTTTCTGTGAGGTAAGTAGAACAACTCAGTGTGTGGCTCATTTCTTTTCTTTTCTTTTTATTTCACGAAATTTATACAGGAAAAAAATATATAGCAAAAAACAAACCGAAATTTATACAGAAAAAAAATTATATAGCAAAAAACAAAGCACTGATCACTTCTAAAGTTAACGATACTAGCATTTTATTATCTTCAGCAATGCTAAAGGTCTGGTAGCAAATGGTAGATGCATACTGTGTGTTAAATACATTTAAATATAATTATGTGGTGTTATCAGTTTGTTTCACAGCAAATATAATGCTCAGGTGGTAAATATATGGTTTGATTTGGTAAAAGATTATAATTCATAAAAATTCTCACAAACCTAAGAGGTACTTTTTAGTACTTCATATAATTAACTTTGCTGCACATTTGAAAAGTTTTACTCCATTTGGTTTTTCAGAGACACTGACATTGTGAGTCATATGAATCAAGTGGTGTTATTTGAAGTTATACTATTATATTTTAGAAGTAGAAAAATGATCAAACAAATCTTGTCAGGCAAATCTTTATTTAAAAAAAATAGCAAACAAAGGTATTTTTGACACAAAACTATTTTTTTATACAAAGGTTTCTTCATAAATCCTTAATTTAATTAATGATTCAGTTACTGTAGGTCGCATTATGTCATGTTTGGATTTGTTTTTTGTCCTGTCAGAGGACAGGTTAATTGTGGCAGTAAAGAGTTACCCATAAGTTAAGCATTAAATAATAAAGCCATGACAGAAGTGTACTGAATGAAAGGGAGATAGTTGGTGTCACTCTGCTCCTTCTGTGCTGACGGTGGCCACAGCTGAAATGTAGTAAGCTCCTTCTATGAGGTACGATTTCAGGCGGATGTAATTCTGGCTGCCCAGTATATCTGCTGCTGTAGACGAGGACACAAGTGAGCCCACCAGCTCAAACTTTGCATCTTTGGCCTCCTTGGTGTGACCAGTGGAACGATCCAAAATGAACTCCATGAAACCAGGGGTACTCATCATCAACCTCTGACCCCATGGCTGAGCCCCGATCGCCTTGAAAAACAATCCATAAAGTAAATTGCACATAAGTAAAATAAAAGAAATAAAAATAGTAAAAATGTTCATCTCAGCGCTTACATTAAATATCGCCAGAGCCCCGCAGTGCAGCTCAGGGAACGGCTGAGTACTAATGTTACGGATCATGTCCATGGGCTCTCTGGACAAATGGTGGAACCAGGACTCTGTCAGAGCCAGAAGGTCCTCGGTCTGATGCTCTGGCTGAAAAACACAAACACTCATCACCCTTCACTTTCTGAAATGAAACTGATGAAATTAAAAAAAAAACAGCACCGGTGAAGACACGCGTACCTTTAGAGTGAGAAGCTGTGATATGGCGTCCAAGCTGCGCACTCTCAGCTCTGTAGCTCCAGTGTTAGCGTGCTGACTCACTCTTGACAACACGGCTTTGAATTTTTCTCCTAAATTACATGCAACAGTTGTCAACAACCAAGCATCTGGTGCCAAAGAGCACATCAGAAAAAATACTTTATTTTCCATGCGCTGACCTGTTTTCTGAAGGACCTGCTTTCCTTCCACAGTAGAACCGAGCAAACCCAAAGTGTCCAAAGCCACTCCGATCATCACGGGGTCAGCGTCCAGAGCCATCTCAAACACTTTGTTCAGGAACACTGGGAAGGTCTCACAAACCTGCTGGGGGCTGTCCATAATGGCCAACTTTCCAAAGAACTTCACCAAACCTTCGGTAGGAACGTTTACACTTTAGTTACATCACATCATTGACTGACAGATTAGACATTCTACATTAAATAGATTACAGGATCTAAAACGAGTGGATCTGGCAAGCAGAGGAGATTAGCAGAGATTGGGGATTAGTTTTTCATTTTGGAGTACAAGTATTTTCTAACATGACTCACCAGGCAGGTACAGGGAGGAGAAGGGTTCAGTCTCAGCTCCTCTGATCATGTTAGAGATCTTCTCCATGATGCCCTGCTGGGCCAGATACTGTCGGCCATGCTGACTTTGAGCCAGAGTGGTCACCATTTCTATGGCTGTGGCCCTGATGTGAGAATTAAAAACAACGTTGTAGATTTGTTGAAATATTTGTTTTGTCCTAGATATTTGGATTACAAATGAGTAATAGTTTGGTATATTTAAGGCAAGAAATTGCTATCAATTGCTATTAATTATTACACAGACATTGAAAGTCCTGCAATTTGTGGGTATTTCAGATGTTCTTAGCTGTGACCTTTGTATGCATGTACCAACAGTAGGAATTTAGATGCAGTATTAATATTTAGTCATTTCTTATAGGGATAAATAAAGTATCTTTATGGACGTAAGTAAAACTCAAAATAACCAATTTCATCGATCGCCTGGTCACGATTTTCTACATGTGCAGGATTTGTTTTCTTACCTGATCAATATGTCATCTCCTGTCAGTTCACTGAGTAGCTTAGAGATAAGGCCGCTGTTGGCGCAGTAACCAAGAGAAATGGGAGAAATAGATGAAATTTCCACTACAAGCTACAAACAAGGAGAGAGAAGTTCAACAGTCATTAAGCTGTGAGTGTGATTTAACACAGTCATGCCAAAATGTGTCTGTGCCCACTTTCTGGCACTGATTCCTGTTCCGATTAGTCACAGTCTCAACTGATAATTTAACACATACTGTATGTATCAAAGCAAAGTGACACTTGCAAATCTCATCATACCTCATAAAATCTGTATCTGACACTGTCATTGGTGCCCATCACTTTCTTCATGACTGACAGCAGGTCGCTCTGGAACAATTTGTCCAATCCAGACTTAGAGTGACTCAGTTTACACAGACACTGAATGGCCTACACACCAAGTTAAGAAAAAAACAGATACAGCAACAGTTCATTTCAGGTTTGTTCGAATCCTAATGAACATGAATTACACATGCTTTTTATTGCCTTCACACCTGTTTCTCCACACTTAGTTTCTCTGCTGCAATGCAGTGAATGACAGCTTCCAGAATGTCTGGATTGTTGAGGATTTGTGTCAGAGTGACTTGGTGCGCCACCATTCTGCTGACCTACCAATGACAAAAAACAGACTCAGGATAATACCGTACCTGTCCATGTGTTTTTGAGTGCCCCGGTGAGTGTGTGTGTGTGTAGTGTCCTACCTGTGTCAAGGCCAGTATCTTGACCTTTTCATGAGGGTGGTTTAGACCTGCATGCAGCGCCGCTCTGTAGTTCTGTGCCAGCTGTTCAGGGCTGAGTGCCAAAACAATGCGTTCAAGGATGTCCACACATAGTTCAACCTGCTCTCTGTAAGTGGACATACATTATTATATTAATGTATGTGTGTGACTTAATCACCTAACAATCAAACATAGTCAACAAGAAAAAAATAATTTATCCAGGAGGGGAGGGGGGCAATAACAGAGAAAACTGATTTGCTGTGAAACTGAAAATTAAATGATATAACACTGTATTTACATTTTTTAAAAAAAAGCATCCACATGACATTTATTAGTATCAAACACAGTGGTCATCTATAATTTGCTACTAGACTTCGATAAGACAAGGAGATTAAGGATTATACTTGCATAAAAATAATATATTTCAATGTTATAATGTTGAAATAAAACAACTACATTACTAATTTAACATTACCAAAATGTTTGGCGATATTTATATATACTATATATATATAATATATTTTTAAAAAGCCATTAGCACACGATTTTCAAACACAGTGGTCATCTATAATTTGCTACCAGACTTCGATAAGACAAGGAGATTAAGGATTATACTTGCATAAAAATAATATATTTCAATGTTATAATGTTGAAATAAAACAACTTATTACTAATTTAACATTACCAATATATTATATTTTATATATAATATTTTCACATTTATTTATTTAAAAATAACCCATTAGGGTCACTTCCATCAAAACTTGTTTGTCTAATGCTGCATTATAATATTATGAGGGAAACATAATTTTATAACCTCATCAATACAACGCCATCACAAAATATGATCTATTTAAAAGCTAATTCTTAAATGAACATGATGCGATGTGTATTTAATTTGGTTATTACTACTACTGAAGCAAATATCGTGAAACAACACAACACAGTGTAGTGTTGCCATTATTTACGGAGCAAATGCCATGTTTTCATTTTGTGACATTGTAGCCACATAGCATGCTAGTTACTAGCAGGGGTTTAATAGCGACTATACTATTATTTTATTATTTTATAATAATAAAAATTTGAAAATTTACAACATAATGGTGACGGCAGATTCACAGTGACTTATGGCTTGCATGACTCAGCAGATAACATAAATGAGTGTAGAGAAAAATCTTTGTGTCAAACCAACCTCTGGTCAGAGTTTAGCAGAGAGAAAATGACGTCGAATCGCTGCCCGCTCACAGAGTCTCTCAGCGCGCTCACAGGTGTGGACAGCAACGCTGTTTTCAGAGCGCGGAGCTCTTCAATAGGGTCTTCAACGGCGGCTATTTCTCCCAGTATAGAGTCAATAGTCGCAGCCATGTCTGTGAAATCAAACCAACCAATACAATACTGCGTACTTCCGCATCTGGTCTTCTTCTTGTTCCGTATTTACGTAGCAATAAGCGTTACTGCCATCTGGTGGAGAAGGTGTAAACCGTCAAGGGGTTAACGTGAACTATTTTTGGAGGGAATTGGAGGCAGTTATAAATGTTGAGAACTTCGTGGAATGTTAAGAAATTATAGTATGATTTGAGGTTATTTTTAACAGACACGCCTGATTAAAAATCTGTGGAAACCTTTGACAGGATGAGGTTAGAGGTTAGTGGAAGTTTAACTTATTCTAATTCTATTGCTGCTTTGAAGATTAAAGTACAGGTTTCAAATCCAACAGATTAATTTTTTTATTCTTTTATTTATTCCTTGTTTTTGTAAAGCATACAAAAAAGGCATCTGCATGACTGGTATGTATTTGATTACTATTATTATTATTATATTGTTCCTGAATATTTATATCTTAGACTTTTACTTCATGGAGACCTCATTTACACTGCATTCCAAAAGGATACAAATTTTAATCATTTTTATTGCAAGGTAGCTGTGGATTAGTCACGATTCATCCTAAATAATCAAGATTAATCAACATACCTAAATATAACAACATGTTTATCTGTAAATTGCTGTAAAGTTCACTTCAGAGACACAACAAAGAACTTGAGTGAATTGACACCCACTTCTCTTCTTGAGTTGGAACGTGCAGGGTTACATGCAGCTATTGTGTGTCATGAAAGTGGACACCGTGTGTTTCCACTCATTAATGACTACAGTGGAAGGTTGTTTGGTCCCAACAGGATACATCGAGCAGGTGTCTTGCAGGTACTTGTGTTTGGAATACATCAAATCTTTAATTTCTCTTCACTGGCCTTGTTTGGGGTACTTTCTCTTTCGTGTACTACAGTACTCTTTGTGCAGCATGCGTAACCACCAGTTGTGTTTCCTCCTTTTCAACGTGTTGCTCTTCCATGCCCTGCTGTTCGGAGCAGACTTTGTTGAGGAGTATCTCCTGCAGCCTACGCCCGCTGTCTACTCTAATGGTGCTGTTGTTAATGTAAGAGAGAGAGCAAGGAAACTAGACCTGAACAACGCCAGGGAGAATGTGTCCCGATCCTACTCCATCACTAACCCTGATGTCTGCAGTGTCTCCGACCCCTTTCTTCTGGTGCTAGTTTTCAGCTCTGCGGCTAATCTCACCCAGAGAGACGCCGTCAGGATGACGTGGGGAAACCAGACTGTCTGTCAAGGCGTCTCAGTGAAGGTCCTGTTCTTCTTAGGATCATCTCCCAATTTAGCTGCTGAAAAAAACCTACTCATTGAATCTGACCGCTATGGGGACATTATTCAAGGTCAGTCTGAGACTGACTTGTCATCACAGGGCCCCGTAGAGAGGACAATTTTGGCACTTCGTTGGGTAATCGCCTTCTGCCCTATGGCACGTTTTGTTCTCCTGACCAAAGACTCTGTGTTTGTGAATCTTCCAGCCATCATAGGCTACACACTGAATCTACATGGGCACCCTGAGGACCTTTATCTTGGCAGGGTGATCCAGAAAGAATCACCTAACAGAGATCCCCGTAGTCCTTGCTACGTCTCCCCGGTTCTCTACCCTGACAAGTATCTGCCTGAGTACTGTGACGGGACGACTTACGTCTTGTCCCAGGACGTGGTTCGAAAAGTCTACGTGGCATCTGCAACAGTGAATGCACTGGTGCAGCCTGACGTCTTTGTGGGTCTTTGTGCGCAGAGAGCTGGTGTGACGCCAACTCACAGCTCCAGATTCTCCGGAGACAAGCACATCAGATATGAAACCTGCTGCTACCACTATCTGTTTACCTCAGCATGAATGGGAAGCCAGGAATTACAAATAATTTGGAGAGAGCAAGAAAAGAGGGTTGGATTTTGCTCTCTGTTACAGACCTACTATGGCCTAGTGACCTGCAAGACTCTCACATACCTGGATAAACTGCCTTTCTTCAACCCCCAGAGACAGAAATAATCACACAGGGATATTTGTTTGATCAAGTCATGGACAAAAGCCTTTTTCCCACCTGTGAAAAAGAAGCCAGGCCTAAAATTTACATATCACATTAGCAACCTGTCCACAGTCAACTGTGGATGTGAACAAATGTCTTTTCACTGGTCATTGAGAAAGATTGTCATTAATGTTTCTTTTGTTTCCAGACCATAACAAAACCCAAATATACGTTTATAATCACGTGTATTGTAAATATATATTTTTTGAGGATGCGATAGAAACAGTTGGAGGAGGTTTCATATGTGTTATTACATATAACTGTATGTTGTTACACAAATTATCCAAAATGTAAAACATTTGATGAACTAAAGTTACTGAGCTCTGTTACACAAATTATCCAAATATTTGATGAACTAAAGTTACTGAGCTCTTTTTATGGGATAAAAAATATGTTGATGTTTTTCATTAAAAATTAAAAAAAACCTTCTAACTTCTGTTTATATCTTCAGTCGCTCCAGTTTATCTCTCTCCGTAAAACAAGACAGATGAAGGGAATTATGTGATTTTTTTTTATTTATTTGTCACACAGTTTAGAAAAAAGGATGAAATAATAAAGATAATCATAAAACAATACACAGTCTAGACTGAAACACTACAGCCAAGGACTCACATTAACCTTATACTGACTTATGACTTTAAGGGGTCAAAAGGAAAATATGGACAGAATGTGAGCTTAGCCCTCTTGTGGTAAGATATGGTAATGCACTCCCACTAGAGAACAGTGTAACAACTGGCCGCGGTACTGGTGTGAATTTACTGTTTACATTTATTCTGGATCACTGTCCACGAAACCATAATTAAACTGAAAAAAGGGAGATGGTGATTGACAGGCAAATCGTCCAGTAGGATCCAAGTATCGGAATCGTCACCTTGTGATTGGCTGGTTGTCTCATGCTGTATCGTGTTTTTCGTCTGAAAATGAGATCATACTTTACACTTACTTTCTTTTAAACACATTTGCTGTGTTGGCTGACATCATCATTGTGACAATCAAAGTGAGACGGTGTGAGTGACGTGTAATCATGGAGTTTACTTTACACAGTCTATACGTGTGACTGAAAGGTACTGGCTGTAGAAGAAGTACTGCTCCACTCCACTCTCCACAAAAGTAAAAGTTTGGCCTCAGTCCCAGCACCACAAGCCGACCAAACAAAATGTTTGGGTGTTTTACAACATTTTTTCCCCCCCTGTTCCGTTCTCCTGCCAGTGGTTCTCACTGCAGCACTCTGTTCCACATTGGCCAGAATCCATTGTGTCTGCAAAGCTTTTCCAAGCTGTCTTCCCTGTGCTTTAGCCAAGAATCAAAGAATAACATCTCGGCACGTCTGTAATCATTCTGGCCGGAGAGAAGTCACATGGCAAAATATTTCACTGGAATACTATGTGTGTGAATGGGATCATTCCAGAGGATTATTCTGGATTTATTGGCATCAACACCTTACATCAACGGCTTTAGCACCAGACTGTTTGTCCACAGTTCACTGAAGTACCCACAACTTATCTACCCGTTGTTGGTTATGATTTTCTTTTTTTTTTTTTTGCTTGGATGGACTGTCAATACTTATTATTAAGAATTTGACCCTGGGTTTAACACCAAGATGACCACTTAGTTATCATCCATATTTTTATGACTATTGGAGACCTCTAATGTAACTGGAATGCATCTTGATAACTTGAAATGATAAAAGTGTCTGTTTCCAGCTAAAAGTCAAAGATAAACTCCCTGTAAAAACACTGGATATGATTTATTTGAACTTCTTTTGAACTGTAAACTAATGTGCGTTAACTGTCAGTTCCTGGTGTTTTGTCTTGGATTATGACTTTATACTTAGTCATAACAACAGTATTTGTTTTTAATCACAGGTCTTGCTCTGCCCCTAAATATGTTTGGGCATTGTTTAAAATCATTTGTAGTGCATTGTACCTATTTAAAATATATATATAAGACACCACTTTGAAATATTATTTTGGCTAATTTGAGTATTTTAATGTTAGCTTTGTTCCTTTACTTTTTTTTTTTTTGCTTTTAATCACAAATGGAGTGAAAAATGCCCAAACAAGTTCTAACAAACAGGGATTCTCAAATTTAAAAAAATAATATATAAATATAAATTATAATATTGCCTGGTTACCTGGTGCTTTTTGAATTGCATTAGACCAGGTGTGGGCAAACCTTTTGACTCTGGGCCTCAATTGTCCAGGGTGGACGGGTCAGGAGCAGATCGATGGAGCGTTGGTGTGAACTAAGATAAATGACATGTAAAAGTCATGCATAAAGGCTAAAATGCTAAAATGCTTTTATCATTTTTTACACCATCTATTGGGGAAACGTGGGTATTGCAGGGAAAAGGCAGAAGTATAATGATCATTATAAAATATAAATAAAAAGCTGAACGGGCCGCATCCGGCCCCCGGGCCTTAGTTTGCTCATACCTGCATTAGACTGTAAGAGAAAGCGTTAGCCCTTGGTACCTCTACCTGATCAAAGCTACACCAGTTATAAAATTCAAACATCCATGAATTTGCTGTGAATTATTTAAATAAGGTCCAATCAAATCACAACAGTGCCTACGGTCCGTGTCATCGTCTGATTGGTCGGTTGTCCACGCTGAGGAGAAGCAGACCTCTAAACTGGAGCAGCTCTGTTGTCCTGTTACTGTGGAGATGAAAAGAAGTTGCCAGCAGTGTTTGTGAATGCAGTTAGTGTTTTTGAAATGTCGTCAACATCGTCCAGCGGCTAAAGTTGCTGCTGAGCTGATGAAGTTCCTAAAGTAAAGGGGGGAAAAAAAAAACCCCAACTCCCCTCCCTCATAACTTAGACCCTTACAGTAGTGTGGAGTTGGGGGTCATAAACTGCACGTGGGTGGTGCTGGGTGCTCCGAGGGTCTCATCAAACACTGTTTCATTCAGACTGTTTACACTGACGTTAGAGATGCGGGGTTCCTCAGCCACGGACGCTGATTTGTGGAGGAGAGTCAGTGGGAGTTAATGTCCCGGCTGATGAAAGAAATAACTGTGGACTCTGAATTTTGTATGTGCGTTCACATGTGTCGTTCAGGCAAACACACACAGCGCGTGTGTTTCTCCAAGAGTGTACGATCGCTGTGCGTTTAATGTCCGCAGCATCGGCCTGTTATTTATGTGGTCTTTTTCAGCCCACGTCCGTTTACGTAGACGCAGTAACCTCAGGGATCAAACCTCTTTTTTGACGACATCGGCGGTTTCTTCTGCTTTCCCTTTTTTTTTTTTTTTTTTTTTTTTTTTTGTAAACGCCATGATCTTTCCTTTGAGGTTACTGTCATTTTTCCAAACTGAGGCTTTTTGCCTCCCATACAACGCAGTCGCTTTTTACATGTATTTTTATTTATACATTCTATATAATTTGGCTCCTTTAATAGAACCAAGAATTACTCCATCTGCATTCAATAGAGTGAAATAAAAGACGTTTCCTTCCGTGCACTGCACTGCACTGCAGCTGTACATCCTCCTGAAGGATTAATAAAGTTCAAATTTAACAATAACATCATTTATTATACTGCACCAGTCGAGCCTGTTCCCCAGACTTAAAGACTTCACCACAGATTTATATAAAGTCGTGACAAGGTAAAGCTGACAGGAATATCTTCCAGTTCCCAGCAGTGGGATTTAAAAAAAAAAAGAATTAAGTTCATTTGTCCTAAAATTTCCAGCAGGACCTCCCTCGCTTTAGAAATATTTACAATTTAGTCTGGAATGATTCTGTTGTCACGTTAGCGGTCATGTTAGCATACCATTCCATAAAATTTCCATAAATACTGCATTTAAAAGATGTCAGCTGGACCACGAAGGTTGCCCTCCGTGACGTGTCTGGCAGGTCGGCCTGTGGTGGGGTTTTATTTGAGTGCTGCCACTGTTTGGACGTCCGTGGTCACTACATTCTAAGTGATGAAAACTAGAGGAGTTAACAGCTCCTGGTGGGAGCAGCTCTCCTGCTGAGGCTCGGGCTGCTGACCCGTGGTCAGGACGGGCGGAGACTTCACCTTAGAACACACGGTCTGTTGTTGGTTTAACTCTCTGGTTCTGTTTCGTCTGTTGACTGTCAGCTCTTCAGAACAATCACGTGTTCTCTGTGCAGTAACATCTGAGGCGTTTCCTACTGTACTGACAAGGTGGATATTCCTACGGTTTCGCTGTAGATTTGATTTCAACATTTATGTATATTAAGATATTATGTATGAGCAGCTACTGTATATATTAGGTGGAATCAAATATATATTTAAATGGACACTGAAAATAAATTCATGCTCTGGTAAAATTATTATTTTACCATTAATTACAAGAGTTTATATGTTAATGTTTTTAAATTTTGTCTTTTAAACCCAAGGGGTTCACTCTCATTTAAATTTTTTCTTTTAAACCCAAGGGGTTCACTCTCATTCAGTCACATTTATTCAATTTTTGAAATCTGAAAGATTTATGAACATAGTTTAATTTTATTTTTCTCTAATTAAACATTACATCACTTCTAATTGCGTGTATATATTTTCTCTGTGTATCTAAGAATACTGATACTATAATATATTATTGTTTCTGATACTGTTTAATCTTCGTACAGTACAAGGAAGAGTTCAAATAAATAAAGTTCAAAGATAAAAAAACAAGTCTTTATTGTTAAAAATAACAAATCTATTTCTCTGCTTATCGTCTATTTAGGTCTGAATCACTGCTGGCCGTGTTTCCTGTGAGGGTGGAGGTCTTCCGCACCAGTTTGCCTCGTCCAAGGACTGAAAGTGAGTTGAGAATACACAAAATCATCAAAGACGAGTCATCTCTAAAGCTTCAAAAATATTTAGAATTGTATGTTTTCTGTGACTTTTAAACTTTAATTTAAAAGTCAGATAAATCGAATGAATATAAAACAGCTCAACACTTGACAAAGACAGACTGATACAACCTGAATCAACGTTTGGAGTTGTTCAAATCAGACAACATCTGTCGTAGAACCTTTTGACCTGCCCCTCGTATAATGCTATTTTACTGCTCTAATAAGGCCATGAAAGAGTCACATGGCGGCAGTGTTGTAATGAAGCTGAACAGGGAACGCCGAATCAGAGGAGGAGAATGTTTGTTAGGTGTTTTACAAGAAAGCCTGGTTTTTAATAATAGTGATTATAAAGCTGGGTTTCCCAATAAAACCACTTCAACATCCAACACATCTCATTACGGCCTCTTCCTCAGCGGGCCACGCACTCCACTGTGCAGCACATCGTGTTCAACTCGAAACATATTTAAACAGAACATTCTGGTTAACATAAAAATCTTTAACTTCTCAAATATTTATAGTGACATTACTGTGAGAGCAGAGTCGGAGGAACCGTCCTCATCTTGTATTGTTCTGTCGCTGCCCTGCAGTTCTGCTGCCTTCAGAGCCACAAGTTATAAATGGATGACGGTGGTCGACAGTGCGGTCACATCCTCATACACACAAGGCCTCAGCCGAAGAACAGCCACCATCCCAGCACACACATTTACAGTATTATGTACCAGTCGACATGTTGTTGCCTCCCACGTGTGGCATCGAAGTCTGGATCAAGATCCTAAAGCAAAAAAATAAAACACTTAAAACAAACAGTAAAAAAAGGAGCCATCATTCAAATGTTATTAGAAAAAATAATGTTGGAAAAAATTATACAGCGATATTTGTTTCCAGGTACTAAAAACCAAAGGTGTTTTAAGCTGCTTGAACTTTATTTTATTTATTATTTTATTTTAGCTGTGGGGAAGACAAAATTAATATTTTTCCTCAATAGAAATAGCAGTTACATACATGATAATGACCTAATAACAAAAGGGGGCGCTGTAAAAAAATTTAGAGAACCACTGTGTTAAACCATGTGCGATTATTAGTCTTGTTGAATCATTGAAGATTTGAAAGGTTGACGAATGTTGTCATCTGACGTGTATCGTCTCCTTGTGGATGTTTGTAGGAAACACAGGTCGTCATGACCTGATAAAGTTCATGAGACGTCGTCATCATCGCTTTAAAGTTTAACAAGGTCAACAAGGTTAACAGCCACCCGCTGGTGAAGAATTAAATCTGTCTTCATTGGTTACAGATACTGTATCTTTAGCTAAGGTCACCAATGCAATCGTCTCTGTTTCTGCTGGCCCCAGATCAGTGGTTCTATTGTCCTCCCACAGAATGTGATCTTAATCTGACCTGAATAGAGTTTTGTTTCACACAGACTTTCAAGCAGTCAGACGTGAGACACCCTGCAGTAGACTGTTTGTCCAAGACCTGCACCAGGGGCACGGAGTCCATTTCAGTTTCCGAGATCTTCTGTCTGTGCATTTTATAACAGTGGAACGCATAGTGATTTTGTTTTGATCTTTGATCTGGACCGTTTTCTATGCATTTGTACTTCAAATATTACAGTTCCCTAAAGTAAAGACTCCTCTCTGCTGCTTCTCAGATAGGTTTGTCTGGATTAAGTTTGTTGATCAGCA
>NC_024320.1:28157704-28182789 GCF_000523025.1 Cynoglossus semilaevis
TTGAATGATAACAAGCCTCCAGTCACTAGGTGGCAGCAACTCATACAGTGGTTTGTACAGATAGAAATCTACATGTTATCAGGCTCTCAGTAGTATTTCAATTTGTGGAGGTGTGGGTCGATAAAGAGGGGTGTGGGGGGCGTGAAAACATTTCTGTCCTCAAGGGGGGAGCATGACAGAAAATAATTAAGAACCACTGCCCTAAAGGAAGAGATGGGCGGAGCTTGTCATGTCTCATTACCATTTAAAGATAAGTGCACAAAAAAAAAGCTGGCTGGAAATCAATTTGACTAACATTTAATTTAGACCTCTTTTAATTTACGTCGAAGTAGCATATAACTCTGCTGGAGTATTCACCAGTCACTTTTTCCTCAAATATAAACAGTAGAAAAAGTTCAAGAGTAGTTCTGGAAGTACATGTTGAATACAAAGCTCAAGTCATTCAGCTGCAGAGAGGCTGTAAGTGTGTGTAAGCAATGTCGTGTCTTTTGCAACACACACACACAGACACAGACACACACCTCCTTCAGCTTCCTTTGATGCATGTTTGCCGTGTGTGTCCCATAGTGTGGACACAGCAGACACACGCCCACGTGCATTCCTTCTAACCGTGGAACGGCCTGAATATAGTCTTTTACTGAAGAGCTCCACCTCTGCAGTATGATGTTGTAGATCTTTATGAATATGTCGGCGCCTGTTTGTTTCAGAGGAGAGGATTCAACTCACTGACAGTTTTTTGTTGACCCTGAACATTTCTTTTCGTAACAGTAAAACTAGCTTCTTCCCATAGAAAACACAAATATCATCAGCATACAAGTAAATCATGATTTCATTAATTTAAATACTAGATTTTAGAATAACTGTAGTTTTGTTGCAAGTGGTGAACGTTTGAGTACACAACTGGAAGACCTTGGATTAAGACCGTTCTGTGATGAGCACCTTGTGCATATGAATTACTATAAACAATATCCTAGTGATCCACAAAATTACTATGCATACACACGACAGACAAACAGGCAAACAGAGATGGATCAGTTGGTCTGAGTGGGGAAGAAACATGAGCAACAGCACCATTTTTATGGTGAAGTCCAGACAGAACAGACAGAAAAATGCACAATAACAAAACACAGTTCAAACGGACGAAGGTCTGTTTTGAACTGGCAGGAAAAAAGGTTGAAGGAAATACAATCCAAGAAGGGCTGGGACAGGATTTGTGGTCACAGAATGAAAGGCAGAAATGGTCAAGTAAGTCATCGCAGCTCAGAGAGGGTCAGAAATCAGAAGGCAGTTCATGGAAGAACGGAGGAGATTCCTCCAGGAAATCAAACTGTTTGCAGATGACTGTATGATTTATGCTGCTGTTTTCTACATGTGAACCCACACAAACCAGTGAGTTCATATTAGAGGGGGAGGGGGGGGGGGCACTCTTTAGAACAGGCCACGCATTTCATGCAGACTGGGGTTCTGGATTTCCTATCGTGCAGGAAATATGGCTTTTTAGTGCAGTCTGTCACTAACCCTGTGAGGGACGCAGCAGCCTGAACAGAAGCTGCTTTGGCTGTTTGTGCATTACAACATAAACAACTGAGAGAATCAACAGGCCGGCCTGGTGCAGAGGAAGGAGTTAAAAAAGCTCACCTTTCATCTCTAGTTAAATGAAGCCTTTTGACGAACGTTTCTGTGAAACAGTTCTCAGTGATGCCTCGGTGAGTGCCCCTCGTAGGGCAGAACCCTGGCTCTACACAGGCCTGCTGTTCTACTAGGAGGCAAACTCAAAAGTCCATCTGTCTCTCTCGGACCTGTTTGGATTTCTGCAGGAAGTTCAGCGAGTGAATATAGGTGTGACTGTACTATGATATTAATGAGTTTTGTAGAAAGATTCCATTCAAAGTAGGGCTGAAAAAAAATGGGGGGGGAAAAAACAGGGCCCCACTGGGTCTTCGGTTGAGCTTGCATCCTGCCTGCCTCTGTGAAGAGGAAGGAGTAAAATCAGGTTTTATAAACTGGGCACTTATCGTCTATTTCAGCTGCTAAGAGCAGGAACAGTACAAACGCTCGAGTGCAATTTTGTTAATGGCTAAAAAAACATTTCTCCCATAACCGGAAGCAGAAGCCATGGATATAAAAGAAAAGCACACATAAACGCAGGAGAGAGAAAATACAGAAAATAGACATAGCCAAGCTGAAGTGTACCCAGAAACATTTTTACAGACTCCAGCTTTAGACAAGCCTGTGATTACGGTTTGGTTTACTGGGACAAGTGTGGCGGTTTAGGCCAAGAGGCTTCATCTGAGACAAGGCTGCAAAAGATTGAATCTGTGTTGGGAAATGACAGTGGCCTGTGCCTGGTCGCTGGCACTAAAAATATACAGCTGGGTATGGCTAAGCATTGGGTTTGGGAACATATATATAAAGTTAATTATTGTATATGCTCAAAGGAAAATATAGTAGGCTGCAGCTAGCTACTAATTTTCTCTCTGTCTCTTGACTATTAGACTTTCAGTAACAAGGCCTCTCTGTGTACAGGAGGATTATAGGACTGTATTTGTGTATTTGTGGTGATGTTATATATGTGTGTGTGTTTATTTTTCTTTTCTGCTCCCTGTTGTTAAGGCTCAGGATTACAATTTTTGTATATTGATTTACATTTTAAAATCGTTTTTATTTTACGATTTTCTTTGTAATTCAAAAGTTAACTTGATTCTGAAGAATGTGCATTTTGCACATTAAACCACCGGAGGTAGCAGCTCTCCCTCCGTGGACCACCACTCTCTATTTTGATGATGCTCATATACTGTTGATATTTTCCTTCTTCCATATTTACTCCACTGTTTTTTGCTGTAAATCTTCCACGCTCACCAATCACTGAAGATTTAGATTCACCCGACCTCGCAGAGGTTTCTAAATCTGAGGATTCTGGCTGTAAGGCTGTTGGTTTGTTGGTTAACAACAAAAAAATACATCTTATTCCCCCATTTCCACCTCCAGCTGAGGCTTTTCACATTTATTCTGTGGCGTGTGGAGAGGCGGCCACAGGCACCACACTCTCTCAGAGCCTTCATTTACCTGGATCCAGGAAAAAATGGAAGACGGGGAGGAAACTGTAAAATGGTGTGTGTTGAGCTAAAAATGAAAAGACATGGACAGCAAAGAGGGGGAAAAATGTTTGAATGAAAGGAGAGAGTGTTATCAAATGAAAGACATTAACTTTAGATTAGAGGGACAAGAATGAAGCGATGGCTGCAGAAGACTGGCCTAGAAAAATGATTTTAAAAAAACAAAAAGAACAGAACAAGACTAAACTGGGCTTTTCTTCCCCTTTTCCTTAAAGCTGCAGCATAAATGACCATGAATCCAGCCTTTGTGATGTAACAGTGTATTGACCCTTGGTGGGGCCCCAGACTTAAAGAGGGTGTTTACTTGAAAACGCGGGCAGCTCTAAGTGTTTCTCTGTCTCCGTTGCTCTGCGAGTGCCAGCATTCAGTGACTACGGCTGAAAATGTCACTCAAATCACCTGCCTTCCAGATTCTCCCGCACTTTGCCGCCATGTACATAGATGACTGTGTTCAATTAGGCCTTTGTCACTCCATCCACAGACACTCACTGATGCCAGGGCTGCAGAACTGTTTCTCTTTTTACTGATCTTTATTTCCTCTGAAAACAGGCGAGACGTACAATATCCTACTGACCCAGTGAAGCGAATTCTAATAAAACATTGGAGACAAAACATCAACATCAAAACCGATTACTGATAAATCAGCCATTGTTTTTAAGTAATTGAATAAGTTTTGATCACAGAGTTTTAAATCTAAAATTGACTGAATCGACATTGATTTGAAGAACCACTTAAAAGCCAAGTTTTGATAAAGAGACCAAAAATTGCCACAAATTTTCCAACAAATTCCTGTAATTTTCAGAAAGTTACAGCCAACATACTGTCAGATTAAGATCTAAAACAAACGTTAGGAAAAAGCCTTCCAATAAAAAAAAAAAATCAAGTCAAGTGTCGGGCTGCGTTATGTAGGTTTCAATGGATTTTTATCCTTCAAAAATGTACAAATTTGAAACCAGAGTAAACATCACATTAAAAACAAACTTGAACTAAAGAAAACACTTGATTTCAGTCCTTACACGAGGCAGATAAGCAGGGGCAAATACTGTCCCCTACACTTCTACAAAGAAGACCTTCTGTGATGGAAACACCACTTGCAGAGGAAAGTCATTTAGCAAACTGTATGTTGTTCTATATTATTCATTTAAGTCCAGGTTATTTTCATAATTAATCCATCCATCCATTTTCATCCGCTTATCGGGTCGCGGGGGCAGCAGTCTCCACCCAAATCACCCTGCACCGTACCAACCCCCCCTAAACCTTCCTGCGGGTGGTGAGTCCACTGGAAGGTACCAACCGCCCTAACCGGGATTCGAACTTGCCCAGGAGGTGAACCTTGGGGTTGGAGACATTGACCTCTGGGCCAAAGCGCCACTTTCATAATTAAATATTTTTCAGTTTCTTGGAGGCACCATACAGGGGTCTCCAAGAACATGGCAACAAAAACCTACCTACATGTTTGTACTTCAAACTTTTTCCCACCGTTCAACTATTCTCATCACTAACCCAGTGGCTTACGTCCTTCATGTTACCGTCTCTTCCGCCATAAAAACCATAGAGTAAGTAAAACATAAGGCTCTGCTCACGATCCATGTGCAGGAGACATTTGATGTGGTTTTTTCGAAACAAACGAACGTCATTGACACCAAACAAACATAAAGTCCAAAAGGGAAACAAACGATTGTCATTGACACCAAACAAACATAAAGTCTTTAGAAAACATCAGCCCCAAAACAGGGAAACCCAACTTTCAAACAGATCGAGGCGATTGTCTGTCTCCAAAAATGGAACTCACGTGAAGCAGCATGTGCTGAGCCAGCTATATTTTAGATAGATGCCATAATGTGACAGCAGCTATAAAATAGTGTTTTAGAGCGTCTCAAAATGTTTTTACATAAAATTGTTAACATAAATCTAGTAATTTTACTGAAAATAAACCTGCATATTGTTTCAGTTCAAGTGTTGAGTCTTAGCCAAAGTAGATTTTTTAGGACCTGGAATGAATTCCAAAAAAAAAAAAAACCATTAAGAAGCTGAAAGAAATTCTGAAACCTTGAGTAGGTTTTTATTTTCATATTGATATTTCATATCAAGAAACAGAAACTAAAACAAATAAAGATGTATCTGTGGGAAGAGTGTAAAAATGGGCAATAAAATGACAGGTTAGTTATAGAACTATTCAGTCACTAGAATCCTAGAGTCCTGGAATATGATTTGAAAAGAAAGAAAAAACTATACAGTACTGTTCTGTAATTACATTTAATGACATTCAACAGATCAAAAGTTAATTTTGTAAAACGTGTATTTCTGGAAAAAATACTATTGTAAAATACTATCACTATCGTGATTCATTTCAAAGTTGCAGATGTTCCTTGTTTAGTGTAATGACATTTTTCAAAGCCTCTGTGAAAATCTTTATTTTTTTATTTGCCCCACAGTAATACAATTTATCATCTGTCACATCAACACCTGTCACATCATTTCTTCAGGATTTATCATCTCGTGGAGGGTTCGCAGATCTTTATTATTATTTATTCATAAGGATCTTGTTAAGAATCTCTCTCTCCATCCGTGTATCATCGATATGTCACTGGAGGAGAAGGACGTGTGTCAGTAACTGCTGGTTTCTACTGCTAATATCTGAGAGTTTTTCTACCATTTACTGTAGTTATATTTTATGATGGAATGTGAAGACAATCACAGCTGACACCTGGATAAATCTACTCTTATATTTGTACCTGTACAGTCATTTTGGTACCTCCAGTTAACATAGTCCTTGAGAAAACCAGAAATTCAGGGTAAAAAAAAAAAAACACAGTTCAATTGCTGTAATAATTCACTGCAGCCCCAGCTGCCCAGACAACAGGCATAAATGTCTAATCTTAATACCACAGTATAAAATATGAGTAATGTAATTCAGGAGAACAGCGGCTCCATAATTTGAAACACGGACCTACAGTAAAAGAGTAGGGCAGAGCAAAGGGCAAGGAAACATTCTGCTCCCAAATTAGAAACTGCAGGAATTAAAGGGTAAGGGCAGCAGCGAGCACGGAGTGCGTTTTTTTTCCAAAAGAAAATAAGTGTCATTTTGACAGCATTTAAGCCTCCTCATCCTCCAGTCACAAATAAATGCACTGCAGGCAAATAGGTAGTCAAAAGTCAAGTATTATCATCACACATTGGTGTTTGGACAAGAGAGGAAACAGTAAACTGTTGGGTGTGACAACCTATTAGAATAATGAACACTTTGACACAAGGCTGGAGAAAGGACCACAAAGACTGTCAGTTGAGGCAGAAATTCCCTCACTCCCCAGCAGGAGGTGCTAGAAATGAAGTTCATCCAAAGGTGTAATGAATAAATATTAATGTTTTGTATCAGTATAGTACACTAACTCAAGTTGAAGACACTTGGAAAACTACTCACATTTATGGATAAAAAGTATGTTCACATTATTCATCTTGAAACACACAAAAAAAAAACAGACTTAAAAAAGATGTCAGCGTGTGAGCAGATTGACAATGTAAAGTTGAGTATTAAGTAATAACATCCAAACTTAAAAAGACGTCAGCGTGTAAAGTTGAGTATTAAGTAATAACATATAAGAAGATAAAAACAATTAAAATATTATTATAATAATACAAATATTTTTAAGTTTGCCTTCTGAACTAACTAACATCTTCATAGCTTTGATTTAATGGGAAAAGTTTCATTCCTATTTTTGTTTATGCTCCAAAGTTACAATTTAAGATCATTAAGTTCAGCCCTAGGCATGTTTTTAAAATGGGGCGGCTTCCTTAATTTTTTCTTTTTTTAACAATTTGGAGTAAGGTTTTCTGTGACAAGATGACGAAGGATGAATGGGGAAGAAAAAAAGTTTCTCTCACCAAACACTTCAAAGTTCCTAGAGGTTGCTACTAAAAGGACGGATTCAAAAATCAGCGTGGTTTTTTTTCCTGCCACTGTGGGAGCTGTGGCTTGGCTTTTGCTCTACACAGAGGTCCATATTGAAAAACTCGCAGTGTCCAAAAACTACCATCAATCAACCAAACTCTGTAATAATATTTAATAATAGACAAAAAAGGGTTTGTAGTAGGTCCTTTTTAAGAGTTTTGAGGGATGGAGTTTAAAAGACTCTGCTTGTCGACACTTAAACAGTTGGTCAAGGGAGAAAAAAAGTAGCATATGACGTTAATAATGGAATAAAAATAGGAAAGTACACATGTAGAGAGTTTTACTGTAGTTGGATACGTTCTGGGCTGATACTGTGAAATCAACCTTTCCTAGATTTTTTTACGACTAATGTTTTATTGAGGTTGATCTCCTGGCTTAAAATGCAATATTTCGGTGGAATGTGATTTTTTTTTAAAAATACAAAACGATTTTATTTGCCTATTCTAGTCAATCAAAACCACTCTCTCTGATTTTCTGGGATCGAAAAAAAATTGGAGCTGACCTGAAAAAGTGAGTATGATGCCTTCCTCTGGAGTGCTGCAGGAAATGAAATGTTTGCCATGAAGCCTGGGGACATTGGCATTAGGGTTTTCAGTGGAATTTTAGAATAAAAAAAGTTTACCCTTGAACCTGGCCTGCTCCATGAGAAGTTACAGGTGAACCAGCGGGAAAGAAGGAAAAGAGGAAATCATATCGGAGTCAAAGCTCTGCCAGCCTCCTATGAAAGGAGGTCTGGTAGCTCTGCCCGAGAGAAAACACTTGGTGTGAACAGATTGGTGTGAACATGAAAATAAAATATTTTCAGCTCATCAATGAGACACTTCTGGGTCAAATCAAACCCCACTATTGGAACCATGTGAAATGGATTCCTGGGCACAGATTCAGACATCAGTATGGAACACATTTACTTTATGGACTGTTAATAGTTTTGATTCACTCATATTCTGCCTTATGTGCGTTGCGGTTGCTTGGATTGAAAGGATTGTCCATCAGGGATCGCCAACTTTGTTCAGAAACCAGGCTAAAGTGAGTCATTTAGGGTTTGTTTTATTAAAGAGAACTGGAATGATTTGGAAGATTAGACCTGGTGTGGGCAAACTTTGACTTGTGGGCCACAATTGTCCTAACATTGAACAGATAGATGGAACGTTCCTGTGAACTAAGATAAATGACATGTAAAAGTCATGCATAAAGGCTAAAATGCTTTTATAATTTTCTACGCCATCTATTGGAGAAATGTGGGTAATGCAGGGAAAAGGCAGAAGTACTGTATAATGATAATATACATGAATTATATAATTTGGAAAAGTTTGGCGGGCAGGATTAAAAAGCTGAACGGGCCTCATCAATGACAACAGGTCCATTCTCACCTAAATTATACGGGGCCTTCTTTAGAGGGGACTCTATGGAGAGGAGGACAGACTTTTTCCCCCTTATGATTCCTTCAGGTCAAGAAGACCTGAAATGGAACAAAACCCATTTTCCTTACTTTGTACTTCCAGGAGGTGTTCTAGGACAACCAGCTTATCCAAAAATATGTCTGTGTTTTTTATTGGTTCTGCTAAAATTAGAATACTCATCTACTGGATCTGTGTGTGGTTTTGCAGCTGCATAGAAGCAGAAAAGACACGTTTTATCAATTGATTAGAAGATTATTCCTTTTTCTTCTCTTCCACCTGGAAAAGTTTTTTCCTCAGGAGAGTTCCCAGGATTCATGTTTCAGATTATTGGGAGCAAGAAAAAACAGACAATAGAATGGTCTCAATTCAAGCTGCAATTAAGAATTTCGTATGTACTTCATTAAGTTACAAAGGACATGTTGTTAGGTAGATTTGTCAGAGTAAACAAATAATGTCTCTTGTAGTGAAATCTGGTCTTCGAGAACCAGTTCTAATAGGAAATTCATCATCTAAAGTTAGACTTCCGAGGTCCTGCTTTGAAGGTCGGACATATTGAACAGTCCAAAGAAAAGACGCTCAAGGATTTATGCACAAGAGGAGTGAGGTTTTAAAGATGAAGCTTTACTATCCACTGGGTGAGTCAGGGAGTGAATCTCCCAGGGAAATCTGAATCTTCTTTTTTGCAAACACGAAGGCGTCGTTGGTGAAGCATCTGCTTCAGATTTTTCCAGCTTTGGGTGCAGTTGCCTCGAAACCAATCCTGAAGCCCTGCAACCCACACATCTACCAGAGAAATAGAAGCGGTCGGTTACGGGACTGGAAATCACAAGCTGTATGGTTTTACAGAATCAAGGCTTTTCATCAACGTTATACGCTCTCACGTACTACAAAGTACTGGGAATGACCACCTGTTAGGTGAATGAAAGGGTCTGGGACTCAGGCCACCCTGACCAGAGAAGTTACAGTGGAGAATTACAGTACGTAGTGCAGCTGTAGCTGATTGGTAAGAGGTGAAGCACCATCTGTCTGCCTGTGAGTCCGGGGATCTCAGGGCAAAGCATGTCCGCATCATCTCTGACTGATGTCATAATGACGGTGGTGAATCCAATAAAACAGCCTGATGTTTGCCAGCCACTTTTCACCATGCCAGTTTGGAGGAAATATGCTGTCTTTCTCTAGCAGCCACATAGAACTCATCACCAAATTGACACTCTGAAGTTGTATGAAAAATCTGTGGAAAACAGGACATCAAGTAGACAAAAAAAAAAAAAAAATCAACTTTATTGGTGTATCTATCTTTCATATAATTTCAAAAAAAGACAGATGAAAAAGATACTGACGTTGGCTTCTGCTTTTAACCAATCTCTGAGGAGCAGTGGGCACTTGGTGGTTACTCAACGAACCACAACCAGGACAGGATTTGTAACTGTAATCTTCCAATGACAGGTCCGATTCTTTTACAACTGGGCTAAATTACAAACAGTGTGGTGCTGTAGTAGAAAGTCTGGCAAATCCATCCATCCATCCATGTATCTATCTTTCATGATGCACTACTTCTAGATAACAGCAGTGTGTAAGGGTTAGTGTCAAACTCATTTTGGTTCACGGGCCACATGCAACCAAATTAGCTGTCAAGTGGGCCGGACCAGTACAATCATCATCTTAATAATAATTAAGCTAAGTCCATGTTTTTGATGTGTATTATTATGTATCCATATTTAATGAAATATAATTTTTCAAAACATATCCTGAACATGAAGTGTATTGTTTTGTTTTTTTTTTCAAAATTCATCAAGCGGACCGGACTGAACTGCCAAGCGGGCCGATTTTGGCCCCCGGGCTGCATGTTTGACCCCGCTCTAGTCACTAAAGGCTAGGCTGGAGCTAGAGATGGTTCAGACCAGGGGTCTGTAACCTTTAACCCCTACCAGAACCATTTGATCATTTTACCACCATATATATTTCACAGGGATTTGAATAATACCAACAGTGCTGTCGTACAGGCAGAGGTGAAGAGAAGCTAAAGAGCCACTGGGTGCAGACACCCTGGAGATAATGAGGGAAACAGAGGGTCAAATGGACACAGTGAAGAAAGACATAAGGATGATTTAACACTGATGGAAAAGTCACATGATCCACTGTGGAAATCCATGAACAGAGGAAATAAAAACAAAAAGACGGGGTAGACAGGCTTGACCTGTCATTATATACACTATTTAAATATTTAAATATTTTAAAATGCATTTACATGTAGAAAAACAACAAGGTTTATTTTGTATGATCTAATATAGGTATATCTTATTACCATTATGTCAATATTTGGTAAAGAGTAGAATAAAGAGGAAAATAACAATTATTTGGTGCCATATGGATTTGTAAAATATTCTTCCTTTATTTCCATTCCTTCTTAGTAAAACTTTTCCCTTCCTTTTTTGTCCCTCTTCACGCCTTTATCAGGAAGGAGACAGAGAGACGCTGGTGGGGGGTTGGGGTTAGACATCCTTGGGATGCAGAAACACTGAGCCTGGTGTGGGACCTGTTTCCATGGGGGGAGTGGATACAAGCATCATAATGACCAAGCCAAATATTTGTCTTGTCCATATTCCGAGAGCATAATGAAGTCCTTTTACAGAAGGCATCACTGGAATCTGGACACTGATTCGATGCCAGGGAGCGCAGGTTTCACTGGACCCTGCTGTTTCTGCTTAGGTTATCCTGGTCTCTGGTGGCTCAGTCCAATCCAAATGCTGGGATTAGTTTCCAGAATAGGAATGAATTATAGCCCTGTTTGAAAGGAACACAGAGTAGGGAATTTAATCTGGATTTAACTAGGCAACAATATCATTTTGAAGTGGGGTTTCATTGGAAATGTACAGTATGTGTATGCGAACCGTGTACTGTATGTGAATCAACTGTATATATATGTTGTTAACATCTAGTGTTCACAGAGGGGCGGGCTTGAAAATTGACATTTCACTGAACCCGATCCAGGTTTTTTTTCCCCCCTCATGTACACATGGAAGCTGCTGAATACCTTCGCCCAACATGACAAACAGGGTGACTACTGTGCACGGCTCTCACAGG
This sequence comes from Cynoglossus semilaevis, assembly GCF_000523025.1. Classification (NCBI taxonomy): domain Eukaryota; kingdom Metazoa; phylum Chordata; class Actinopteri; order Pleuronectiformes; family Cynoglossidae; genus Cynoglossus; species Cynoglossus semilaevis. Next base: position 28,169,254 of record NC_024320.1, read on the forward strand.
TGCGGAGCGACTTCCTAGATGCTGCTGCTTTCTGATGGGGCCAAGTTGGTCGTGTGTCAATTCTGAATGGCTGCCAAAAAAATGTGTCAAGAACGAGAGAAGCAAAAATCAAAACCACTTCACAATCCTCTGCTGCTTTTACCTTTTCCTTTACACGGGCCTCGCAGCACCTCACTGAAAAAACTGACATGTGATGTCAGGAGAAAAAAAAACGCTGTTAACGATACAACATGCAAAAAGAGTTGAATTCACTGGGATTAATTTTCAGAGCTAATGCTCGCACTTACCGTGATTTTTAATTTTTTTAATTTTAAAAAACTTGGCATTACTGCTGCTAAGATAAAGTGAATTCACTGGGATTCATTTTCAGAGCTAATACTCGCACTTACCGTGATTTTTAACTCAAAAACTTGGCATTACTGCTGCTAAGATAATCGTCTTTGTGTGTTCACATTGAAACAAACACAAAAGCCACTGAAGAATTCCACTTCAGTAGGAAAAAAATGCAGGTGAGAGGAATTTTGATTGGCATGGAGCAAAGCAGTTTACTCAAAAATAAACAATAAAGTACATATTGTGTGTAAATAGGCGATCAAGAGAACTTTATGAATATTCTGTATGCAGATGATTGATTGATTTATTGGATTATATTTATTTTCCAACTTGTTTTTCAACTTATTTGGTGCTGTTTTCCAAATCATAGAGGCAACAATAGACGGATTTGGGTAAAAAAAAATCAATATATTTGATGGCTCCCAAAGAACATTCGTGAATGGAGGGAAATACAGAAATATAGTTGGAGACGTCAAGGATGGAGGTCTGCAGGGTACGTCAAAAGCTAAATCAGTGTTAAACAAACATTTGTGCACATGTTTGTGTAACTCTAACCTAAAGTCAAAAGACCATGAACTTGGTGTGAAGACTAGTGATTTAAGATTACAACTAATGTGCATAATTTCAGCGCAGAATTGAAAAAACAAACATGGCAGAAATAAGTATGAAAAGAGCAGAGAGAGAGAGAGAAAACACAGCTCTTTGTTTCACTCTTTAACAAGCAAATATTTGTGCAGTGTGGTGGTACTATAAATCCAGGTTAACCAGGTCAGTGGGCCTGCCCCCGAACCCATTACACTCAAAAAAGACTTTATCATCTCTCCAGCAGGTTATTCTGGCATTATTATGAGAAGTCAACGTGCTAGTTATGGTTGTGGCACTGTTTTCGGGTGGTTGTCTAACACTGCTGTGCCAGCACTGGAAATGCTTGTGGTGATGGAATGACAGGGAGACGTAGAAAGGCAGACAAAGAGAAAGGGAACAAAGAAAGAGATGAGGACGCGAGACAAAAGGGACGAAGAAATAGGAGTGACAGATTAAAGAAGAACTGAAATAGACAGACAGTATTAGAGAGGAAGGCTCCAGCAGGGGACTCAGTGAGACAGAAACAGAAGACGCAGGCTTGTTTAACCACAGTCCACCTCCCTGTTCATCACCAAACCGTTTCGACTCACAGGAAGGAGGCCAGGAACACAAACAAGTGGACAGAACCACCTGTAAAGGGAAAAACACAAGCCACAGAGACACTCTGCATACACACACACTTGCTCTTGTGCATTCACGCACATTCCTGGTTAGAACAGTCGTCTTGTGTGCAGTGAGCTGAGAGAGACAGCAGTGTCTGGTTCACTGCCACCACCTCCATAACCTCTGCCACTGCCCAGCGTGAAAACACACCTACACAGAGGTGACTGTCTCGCTATTTATTTATTTGTTTAAAGACACAAAATGTTGTTTTCTTCACATGCACTGCAGTATTTATAAAGGTTGGCGTGTGTCTACCCTTCACATCCAGAGGAGCACATTTCAAAACCTTCGTTTGGGAGTTCTTCCCATTCAAACATGCTGTATTTTTTCCATGATGTAAAATCACGTAAAGCAGAGTGAGAGTCTGAACATCAAAGCAACGTTGCTTGAATTTTGTATGGTGTAAAACATCGTATCGGCTGTTTGTACGTTGCTTGAATTTTGTACGGTGTAAAACATCGTATCGGCTGTTTGTGTACAGTACACTGTAAACTGTGATATGCTAACAGGTTGCGGCGCGCAGTTACTCTTTGCATGCATCAAAGAACAGTCTTGTGTCCTCACTACGCCCAGGCTGCAATTTCGGCTCAAGGCGTGGCCCGGCACCCATCGGGCTGTGTCCGCCCTGAGTACCAGTAATGACCCCTTCCCTATGGGGAGCGTTTGATCTGGGCTGCTTGTGTGCTTCGGCAGGGCCTATTTCTGGAGTGTGGGGGGGAATAAAGGGAGCTTTCAGACGTGGTGCCAATGACCATAATTAAGCAGCTTTAAGGGGTGGCAATGAGCACACTAGCAAGCGCAGAGTTTGTAATTTGGAAGATGGGGGCAGAGTCGCTGTGGCTCAAGGGAAGGACATGGGAGGGACGGGTGGCACCCTGCACTCAAACACAAGGGACAGAGTGTGTGAAGGGGACTGTAAAGGGGATGTTAATGACTCGTGTCCATTAGCACCCACCCGTGCGGCTGGCTGACCAGCAGCCTTAGGGTGAAACACAGGAAGATCGCCAACTGACACACGGCAACAGGTCCCGCCCAAACAGAATGTTATTTGCAGTGACCTTTAGGAGTGCGGTCAACTCCAAAAGTGGACACACGTCACTCAGCTAGTTGATTAGTAAGTGCCCTATTCATCTCAACAGGCAAGTTAAATGATTTAAATTACAGTAAAAACAGCACAATTAGGGTTTATTTTTTTCAGAAAGCTGTTGAAGTCTCTGAGAAAAGTGTTTTTCAGTAAAAATACACACTGTTTTTGTCATATTTGTGAAGTATTTTTGTCAATGCAGAGAGTTTTATGTGATAAGTATTACCGTAGTGTTGCTTTCTTCATAAAAACAATGTTAGCGGTTAGCCCTTCCTAGCACCATCCCCTGTGTTCTAACAATCCAGAGACCATGAATGTTCAGCACCGTTTCCACTGGAAACACCTTCTGGATTCCTTATGTAAACGACCTCTTTTTCCCAGTATTTTTAAAGGAACTCGAGATCATCTCGTCTCGTCATCCACTTCACTGTACACGCTCACGAAACAACTTGACCAGATGTCCGCCAGTAATTACTGGCTGTTGTAGCCGCGTTCATGCCTTCGGTAGCGCTCACCCTGCACCTGGCCATGACCTTAACTGGGGTCATAGAAGCTGATCCAGGTGGCTTCCTCTTCCCCTGTCTGTATCAAACAGTGGCCAACACAAAAGGCGGAGCTAACGTCTGACACAGGGCAAGTGGTTGTTGGTCAGTCTCTTCAGAACGTCCACAGAATAGTGCCCTCGTTTACCCTCTGATCTGGGGGGTGTAGATTAGGCCGTTGAGTGCATCATCCAGTACACCACTGCAAATACATGTACAAAGGTACTGTATAGGATGTATAAATGTGTGGGATGGTAAAAAAAAACCAGTCAATAATGAGGAACTGCGTACATCTCTAGTGTCTGTGTCTGCTGTTGTGTTTCATTGGTTATGCAATAAACCAATGAGTGAATGATGCAGCTCTTTCATAAATGATGTCCATTTATGATCTCAATACTGTCATAACTTGAGTGAATGATGCAGCTCTTTCATAAACGGTTATTTCCATGTACCAGCATCATGTGACTGTTCACACTAAAGCGTGTTTTTCTACAAGTTGTGCGGGTAATAACAAAAAAAACGCATGTTTTTCTACAAGTTGTGCGGATAATAACAAAAAAACAAAAAACAAAAACATGGCTATTTCTGGGGAGATTTGCAGATCCCAGAAACAATAACTCAATGTAAATGTTTATTATTATTATTTTCTCTTGCAAACACAAGAAGTCAAAACTAAAGCCTTATTTTGTATCCTCTTGCTTTGCTTCTTTCTTGTGTTTTTTGTCAGTGATGTATCCTTTTCGTTGCATTACTGCCACCTACTGGAACATTTGTTTAGTAGTCTCTCCGTTCATCCATCTATCTAGAATTTTCCATGTAATTGTTTTAACACACAGTGTTAACACACTTTCCAGATTTTAATCTCCAATAGTAGACACTACAGGACACAGAAACGACTGGTCCTCCTCGCGCTGAGTCACGGACACTTCCTGGAGAAGCTGTCGGTGTCTCTGTTTGGTTGTTTCTGCTCCTCGAGCGTCGACCCACCGGGGTTCATTCATTGGCTTCAGCAGTGCGTGGAGCTCTGGGTCGGGTCCATGTGACCCACCCCCCTGGAGTAGGCGTGTAGTTGCTTCGTACAACCGCTGGGTTTGTAACCTGACACCAGGCCGTGCGGTGCGTCTGCCATGGCTTTCCCCGCAGAAAGCCTATTTAAAAAGGAAAGGGATGAGTCCTGCGCTCCTGACTCCGTAACCCCTCCTGAAGAAACCCACCTTTCCGTCCCGCTGCGTGGCCCTCTCTCTGGATCGGCATAAATGAATGAAACACAGGGGAATATCCACAGACAACCGCACCGGAAAACTCTCTGTCAAAGCAGCCTGCCAGGAGGATTTGATGTGGGGCTTGACAGGCAACTCAACATGACTTTTTGCCTCTGGAAGTTCATCACAAACTTGTCCGATGCGTAAAACGGCCGCCGGTGTCTTCTGTCCCCTTCGCAAAGGAGTCACGCTGTGATTAACGGATCAGGTTTTTGACTGCCAGGACAAATGAATACAAATGAATTTAGGCACCCGAAGGAGAGATTGCAGAACCTCTCATCTAGACACAAAGTGAGTAACAGTTTCTGTTGTTTCTCTGCTGAGAGGATGTTGGAGCGGGGACTAGGACTGAGATGTCAATCTCTGTGAGACTTTACCTGTTCTGGCTGGGGTTCAGCTCTGGTGTCCACTGCTCGGGACCACAGAGACTTTCCTTGGTGTCCAGACTTATTTGTTGTTACAAATCTTTTTAAACTAGAATATACCCCCCCCCCCTCCTCCTCCTCCTCCTCTAAATACCTGTAACAGAGCCAACGTTGGAGATCCAGGACACAGCTTCCATAGGAGACAGAAGATCAGACTAAACTTCTGTCTTCTTCTTCTTCTGCCTCCATCCCATCTTATCCTTTGCCTCCTGCGTGTTTATTCTCTAACCATCTCCATCAGCACGTCCGTTTTTTCTTCAGTTCCTGAATCCTCTCTGCAGTTTTAAATCCCTTCTCTTTTCCTTTTGCACAGCAGCTCCATCTCCAACCTTCTTTGTCCGATGTATGTCCCAGTCTGTCCTGCGCTCATGTCCATACCATCTCGTGCTTTCAAAATCTTAACTAAACTGCAAAAAATAAAATACTTTATTTATTGTCACTCTGCAGGTAGAACGTCTCTAAGTAACAATTACAAATAATACATAATGAGCTGAATAGAAAATATGCAGATGCGACTGAATGGTCGTTGAAAACAGAGCCATGTGGTGTCAAACATGTAGAATTCACACCGGTAGAGTTTTATTTGACCGTCATCTGCTGTTAGTTTACTCTCCTGGTTCCCCCTGAGTCTGAGGACTGTTGTCATGTGGATAACATGAGCAGTTTTAGTGTCAGATCTGGCGATGACATCAGTTCAGACACGGGTTTTATGGAGCTTCTTATCTCAGTGAATACTGCGCTGTGGCATGAAGTGCGCCCACTTCTCCGTGAATACTGCGCTGTGGCATGAAGTGCAGATGTGCTGTGTGTGTGTGTGTGTGTTTACGGCACAGTTTCTCACAGACAGTCGTAAACTCATCGGGCAATTTGTAAGACATGAGGCTTGGTCTTGAACTGATTCTAGCCTGTAGCAGCCAAGTGATCTATGGAAGTGGGCATTTGATCTCATTCATTCTTTCATTCATTCATCCATTAATTTGTTTGCCCAGTCACGTGATTGGTTTTATCTTAATGTGTGAATGTTATGTGCTGCACTTTGGCTTCTGCGATTGTTCCGAAATTAGTCACATGCAGTGACTTAAATACAACCCAGTTTTACCAAATATATTTAATATACCATCTCAGATTATCAAACCTCCCAAATACACGTAGAGAAAAAAAAAACTGAAATACATAATTGAATATAAATAACGACTATATATTTTATTCTCATGAATGCAGAAATAGACAAACACGGATTCAATTTGGTCAATCAGCTGAGACGTCAGGCTGTGTGAAGCGTCATTCACTATATATCCACACGGGGTCGCCCTTAACGCCTAACTTTTTTTTTTTTTTTTAACTTGCAAATATTCGTGGGGATTGTGCTTTGATTTGACATTATCTGGCATTTAGAAACAGAGCAAATCTGACAGTTGAGAATAGGACTCGAAAGTATGTCAGCCTTAAAATAGCGCCGTGCAAATTTCATTTACTCTCAGTGGTTAGAACAGGCAGTTTGGTAGAAACTGTTTTTATGAAATAAAAAGTCTCTAGTGGGTCATTACTTGATTCCGGGGTGACTAGTGTGCATCTGTTGGAATTTTCCACAATGTGTTTGTGTGTTAGTGTGTGTCGGGGTGGGGGGTGTGTGTGTGTCAGGGGCAGGGCAGGATCACCTTAGGGAAATCCATTCATAGACTCTTCAAGCTTGTAAAAAAAAAAAAAACTACAGTGGTTCTCAGTGGATTTTTTTGGCCTCCAGTCTCACTGCTGTTTGTGTGTGTGTGGGTTAGGGTTAGAATCAGACTTCATTAATACATTCACAAAGATAAAAAGAGTGGAAAAAAAAACAAAGAGAAAAAAAATAACCGTGCACATAATTGGAGAAACGTCTCTACTTATGTATTTTATTTAACCTTTTACCATCCAGAAAATTCCCTTTAGCTCTCTCTGTAGGTGTCTTCTAGCTATTCATTAGCAAATATGCTGTGTCTCTTAATCATAGTTTAAATGAGGAAAATAAACCTGGTATCAACATGTCAGTGGTGTCTATGAACTGTAGGGTCAGGAGTCAGAGGAATCAGGCGAGACTGTTCACAAGGAATGATGACTAAGGAGGTTTAACTTTTTCACATTTCCCTGTGATAGTCTCAGCTGAGTCACTGCTCACTGTAGCAGTGTGAAAACAGCCTGTGCCAGAGTTAGTTACACATGTCGGTCCTGCTGATTTAAATGTCCAGCTTCTCCACAGCAGACGGACCTCATCCTGTCATTAAAACAAAGTCTGAACTTTCAAAAAGTACTGCGGCCCTGATAATGTGATCCAGTTAAGACTAACATAAACAGCCTTAGGGACAATGTGAGTTTTTTTTTTTGCAAGAGTGTGAAATAAACTTTCATGACTCATTTCTAGAAAGTAGAGCCCTCCTCAGCTGATAAAGAGGCTGAGGCTTTAACCAGCTGGGAATGTCTGGGAGACACTAACTCACACACTGACACAAGCACTTTCTGAAAAGCCACAGCCAGTTGTTCATCAAGGGTAGATTTTCTTCAGTCTCATTAGGGTGTCGATGTGACTTTAGGTATAACACGCAAACCCAAAAACACACGGTTCATCTGGTCAGGTTCAAACCTAAACACTGCAGTCCTCTGTTTTCCTGACCATGTTCACATTTGGTCTGGAGCCCTTCAGGTAAATCTGTATCTGTGTTTACAACAATGTTACAGTCATTCCCACATTTTTGTATTTCGAGCCACTGGCCTACGCCTGCGCCTGCCTTTCCCCTGTGGCCCTCCAGCCACAGCTGCTATTCACATTTCCTCCCCCATCTTTTGAGTGACCATGTGTCTGGATGACCTCCAGCGGTAAACAGTGGCTCCCCTGCCTGTCACCAGATCCTGGTCCCCCACTGGGCTCTCACTCCGCTTGTCAGTCATTTTCCTTTAGGTTAACTACACACCTGGAAGTGACCAGGGGTGTTAGGAAAGACCATTCAGTGTGAGTGTGTGTGTGTGTGTGTTTCACAACTTTGGAGCCCAGGGTTGATGAATAAGTCAATTTCACTGTTTTTTATTAACTCATAAATCACAACCTAAGTCTGTGTGTGCAGATGAGGTCTTTCTGTGTGTGTATTTAGCGATTAAAACATAAGCAGCTCAGTTCTAGAATGTGTTTTTCTTGGATGTATGGTCTGGGAGGAACCACAAACAGTGATTGGAGATAATGTTCATGTTCTGTTAAAACAATGAAAACATCAACATTCATTAAATCAGACCCCCCCCGCCCCCTGACCCCCCCCAATAAGGTCAAAACTACAACACTACAATGTCTATTTAGGGTCAATAAACATTTTAATTTCCTTTGTTCCCCAGCCAGTGTACTATGTACAAATGCATTTCTGATACACTGGTGTAGTACACAAGTATCATGAGTTTCAACAACCTTTATTTATTCCTGTGTTAATTCATTAATGACTATTTTAAAGACACACTTCTGATATGCCAAAGCAAATTTGACTTTGCAATAGATCCAATAATTCACTTTGTAACTTAAATATTTCACCTATTTTTATGCTCATTATATACATTACATATTGTTTCTAGATGTGAGACAGTGTCTCAAAGTCAAAAAATAACAAGGTTGATTAGAGAGAGTGTCTGTGTAATGACTGGACACCATTCATTTAAGGTTGAGGGTCCCATTCCCATGACCAAAACAATGTAGATTTGTAGTTATTGATGTTTATGGTCTTTCTAATGTGCTGTCCTCTGTTTTCCAGGAGAGCCCTATTGCTCTGCACCATTTTATACTGTACTTGTTACCTGGGACTTACACAAGTACACCCTGAAGGTAAGACAGCGTTTCTATTAATTCTCTATGCAGCCTCTTCATGTGCTCCGTCCATATGTTTGTCCTGAAAATATCACCAGTGACAGGGGGAAAGAAGTCCGAAATTTCCTGGAGTGTTGAGGGGATTTCTGAGTTATTTTTTGTCTGTTTGGTCGTTGCCCAAGCATGTAAACACATTGGACTGAGAAACGGGCCCTCCGTTGTCATGACAATGTGTTGAGTAAGCTAAGTTGAATCAGCAAGAGAGTCCTTACTGAAAAAAAAAAAATTCAATCAGTGTTTTTTTTTTTTTTTATCATTGCATTCCTTTGCCCTTTTTGTCGTATGGTTTCAGCTGCAACAGACTGCAGCAGGCAGCTGTTTTGAGTAAGCTGCTGTGTACTTCCTGTTTAGAACCAAGTCAGTGGAACATTTAGCAGCTCAACAGTTGAAGATGAAACAGCTTAGGGAGTGCTAATACTGTGGAACTCCAAAGAATACATACTTGGATCTCTGGGAATCTGAGTGTATTGCCATAGACCCTTTATAGGAAATGGATACACCCACCTAGATGAGAACTGCTGCACAGATAGTGAAACCAAATGAAGAACTTAAGTCTACAGAAATATGAGACTTCTCTTCTCTACAGGCTTTTATTGTCGTAGACACTTTAGATCGTCATTTTCCGTCAGAAAAAAATCCTGTTTAGAGGAAAATAAATAATAACGTATTTCCATGTTTTAATCATATTTAGTTCAGTTTTGTGTTTATCTCTTTTCCAAATGAAACAAAATAGAGTAGAGCCTGATCTAAATCATACGAGAAAGCCAAGAATGCCTTTTCAGAAGTGTTGCTGAGAGGGTGACTCTCAGTCGAGCAACATCATATTTGACAGAGTGCAGATTAGAGGAGTCTTGGAAAGAATGGAGTGTATTCAACTGTGTTCAAATGTATCAGTGACTTCATTCTCTGTTAGTGATAACATTTCAGTGTAAGGACTCCTGGATTCTCACTTTGTCCTGCTTTAGTAATTTGGCACAGTTTGAGCCTGGGAACTGGAGCCATGTGTTAAACACCAGTCTGAGTCAGAGTTCACCACCACACGGTATGCTGTAGATCTAAACAGTGTTTGGTTTGTATAAGCTCTGAAGGAGGTGAAAATGTATTTTAATAAAGAAGGGTGGCACGGTGGCTCATGTACAGAACAGGGCACGTGTAATGCATGCCCCGCTGCCCTGCCAAATCCTGTTGCCCTTCACTACAGACGGGACCACACAGAGAGCAGTGTTAAAGGGTATGGCGTGGCATCAAACCTCATGGAGGTCTTGTTTCATCAGTATATTTTATAAAACCCCAATGTTTTACGGCAAGGAAAGTGTCACAGTCCACAAAGAATGGTTACATTGTTAATGCTATAAATATGCCTATATCATTTCAATATCTAGTTCATTTAGGTTACTGTACAAGATAGTAACAAGAATTCTCCATCCATCCATCCATCCATTTTCATCGGCTTATCCGTTACCGGGTTGCAGGGGCAGCAGTCGCCACCCAGATCACACTGCACCATACCAACCGCCCTAAACCTTCCTGCGGGTGGTGAGTCCACTGGAAGGTACCAACCGCCCTAACCGGGATTCAAACTTGCCCTCAGTGTGAAAATAACGAATATGTAAACTTTCATTGCTACAGGAGTTCTGGGCCAAAGCGCCACAACAACAATTCTGTTTAGTTTAATTAAAATTTTTACCTAAATGTGTTTTAGGTCTAAGATATTCCCCCCTTTAGAGTCAATAATATTCTCAGCGTAAAAGTCGCGCTAGTGCCCTCTAGCGGCTGTCAGTGTGAAAATAACGAATATGTAAACTTTCATTGCTACAGGAGTAGCAGATACTGGTACACAAGCCTTGAGTGCCTTCTAGTGGCTGTCAGTGCGAAAATAACTAACTTGTGAAATTATATACTTTAATAAAATAAAAGTCGCACCCGAGTATAAGTCGCAAACCCAGCCAAAGGATGAAAAAAAGTCCGACTTATAGTCCAGAAAATATGCTGCATACAATTCTTTTTTAGAGGTCTGAACGCTCTGACGGTGGGAAAAATCAGGCATTTTTCACAAGACAAGCTTCTCATTGACGCCATTGCTGCCGTCCACGCTCTCGTCCATGAGCTCATGACTGAACCTCTTTACTTTCCATTTGTCCGTCCTCCCCATACATTTCCCGCTTTTGTCTTGTAATCAATGTTTAATTGCAAACTTTATTTTCACATTCCTTTATATTGTCTCCTATAAACCAAGACCCAGTAACCACAGGTCATAGGAAACCCAGAAATAGTGAAGTTGATGATGAAATGATGACAGTTCACATAGAGAGAGAGAAGAAAACGCTGAGACAAGATTGGCAGAAAAGATGGAATTCAGCCTCCGGACAGGAAGATGCTGTAGTGACTTGCTTTGATTGTCCAATGTGACTTCAATGATCTGAAGGACAGAGGACAGACGGCAAAAGAGGGGACTGTTTGAGACGACTTTAAGGATTTCGACCATCGTTTCACTTCTTTAATCCCCTCTAGCCATAAAACAGAGAAGCTATGCCTTGATATCAATGAGGCAGTGTTTTGCCAAGAACTCAGAGTTGCCCCTTGTGGCTTTAAATTTTGTGAATACAATCACTGTTGACGTCACTGGAGTGCGTGTTGGCCAGATGATCGCTACAGGAGGATTATGTCTGTATTCTGATTGTGTGCTCCTGGTCCTGACTGCAGTGGCCTTGACTGAGCCCTTTCAAAATGGCTTCTCTATGCCATCATGTTTCTGACATCTCGGTGTGAAACAACACCTACCTTGTTGCTGTAGGTCTCTTTGAATCACCCGCTTTAGTTTCTCTCTGAAGTGTGTTTTATAGCTGTGTTAATAACTGCAAGAAAGTGTAACGTGGCACCAAGGGATTACACTTAACAAGACGTGGGAGCTGAACAATTAAGCTAACAAAGAGCATCTGTAGGTTCAACTGGCATCAGACCAAAGTGTTGCCAGAATAGGTTTTAAATTTGGTCCCATAGGAATTTCAGGCAAAGCAGTGTACATATATTTTGAACTTGAATCTTACAGCCTCATTATGTCACAATTCGGTGAAGAAGGGCTCCAGTTGGAAAGCCACTGACAGTTAAAGGAAAAACCACCGTTAGCTCTGTAGCATCTATTCACACAAGAGTTTCAACCGTCGACCAAGATCGCGCTACAATCTCTGGCTGTCAGCCTGTTTTTGTTTTTTATTGTTTGTTTTTTTTGTCTGTCTTGACCTATACATAGTAATTATGCTACTGCCCAAGGCAACACTAAACAATTTACAGGAAACATTTAGTGTCCTCAAAGTCTAGTTTTGTTTCAGGTTGGGTTTAAATGGTCTCCCCCCTCTTCCCTTCCTCCCCTCCTCCCACCTCCAGTGTCTTTACCCTGCAGCAGTCAAGCTTCATTCCCATTCCCAAGCCAAAGTGCTGCTCTCGATGATGGTTGAAATATGAGTCAAACACATTCATGATTATGGTTCCACCATCCATGTTTTGTGGTTCTGGTTCTGACTACCAGTGAAAAGGGCAAATTGAGTATTATTGTGAGCTCTGCATGTTTCTTCTGATCTCATTCAAAAATGCTCCAATACATATTTATGACAATGTGTATTTTTGGACCAGGACACAAAGATAGATTTTCGTCACTAATGATTGAACGCAACCAAAAGGGAGCAGAGCTTTACAAGTACATTGTTCGTCATGTATTCTAATGCAGAGGTTCACAACCCCTGGTGCAGGGACCGGTGCCGTTCTGTAAGTCATTTGGTCCTGGGCCACAGTGGGACAGAGTAAAAAAGTGTACTTCAGTTTTACTAATTTACTTCATTCAAATATTCACAGTGGGACACAGTAAAAAAGTGTACTTGAGTTTTACTAATTTACTTCATCTTTACTTTTTCCATGAAAAGATAATCAAAGTTTCAAAACAACAGGTCATTCAGACTGCGATAAAGTCTAAAAGATGTTTTAAATGTAAACTAAATCCATTAAAAACTCTGTGACTTTCTAACGCTGCTTTCTTTTCTTTTGTAGATGTTGATATCCTTCAAAAGTTGGGGCTCAAGGGAGAGAAGCCGTCTCGCTCTGTGCCAGCAGGGATCATACCATTCAGATCAGGGATCATTATCAACCAGCAGGCGCACATTGAGGCTCCACTGCGCTCACTCTTCCCAGCAACGACATGGCCCAACCTGGCACTGGTCCTGAGTGTTCGCTCACACCGAGTCAACAGTGCTTTCCTCTTCACCTTGCAGTCAGACCACAAGAAGCTCCTTCTTGGTCTGCAGCTTGTTCCTGGAAAACTGGTCCTTCACACGGGACCAAACACCTCAGTGGTACTGCCTTATGAGCCACATGATGGCAAGTGGCATCAGCTTGCAGTTGGAATTAATGGAAAGAGAGTGACTCTATATGCCTCCTGCGGAGAGCAGAGTGTTCATGCAAACTTTGGGTGGGGCAGTGATGAGGGACTGGCTTCCGAGCTCCAGGGCTCTTTCCTCCTTGGACGAACAAGCCAACAACAATCCTCAGCACACTTTGAAGGAGCCATTTGCCAATTTGATCTGGTCCCTTCTGCACAGGCAGCTCACAACTACTGCAGGTACATTAAGAAACAATGCAGGGAAGCTGACACATACAGGCCTAATCTTTCTCCCCTGCTGCCAATCATACCACGAGAAACAAACATCACAGCTACAGTTGCTACCCCTAAACAGAGCAGCCCCGAAACAGCTAGAAAGCCAACAAAGTTTAGCCTTGC
>NC_024320.1:28183079-28192165 GCF_000523025.1 Cynoglossus semilaevis
CCAAACAAAGTTTACCCTTGCTAAGAGCTTCGCTGCTGCTGCCTCGGCTGTGAGGAATTCTGCATCTGCCAAAACAATGAAGCCCAACCCTGGTACAGTTCCTACACCACTGCTGCCAACTGTAATGCCAGTTACAGTGCAGCTTGGTTTGGCCACCCCACCTCTGAGGGCCAGGATCGAAACTGTCACGCCACCACTTAGGACAAGGGCAACCCCCACACAACCACCAACGGCAAGGCCTACCACTTTTTCTTCTTCTAAGATTCCAAAAAAGAAAACACCTAAACCTCCGACTCCAAAACCCACAATTTCTAATAGTCCTAAAAAGACAACGGAAAGGACCGACAACAAGAAAAAATCTACTCCATCAGCCACTCTCAGCACCAAACCTTTCAAAACAAAACCTGACTCAGCTCTGTCTACCCAAGATGCAGCCCCAAAGAAACCGCAGCCCACCACGGCCAAGAAAGCATCTCCAAGTCCTAAAGTCCTGTCATCAAAAGCCACTCCGACCAAACCCAAAGTAAATTCGGTCAATGCTGTTGCTTCTAAAACACAATTATCCAAAGTCAATCCCTCAAAATCAACAATCTCCAAAACAACATCTGCCAAAACATCCAAGCCAGTTGTCAAACAGTTCACGAAGCCCACAAAGCCAACAAGACAGGTCAAAACAACCAAAGCTCCCGTCACTCCAAGACCAACCAGACCTCTGTACAACACCGTCACTCCACCTGCCACTGATGGTTTCCTGAGCTGGGAGGTGCCTCCGACTCAGTTCTCTCTGCTCACCGGACCTGTTGGACAAAAAGGAGAAAGAGGCTTCGCGGTAAGCATCTTCTCAAACGGGATTTGTTGACTGTCCCTTAAGAATTTGAAACCAATGAAACATTGGTTCGTAGCAAGAGCAGTTATTTTGATTTTAAGTTGAAAACGACTAACATTTCTGATGTTTATATCTGAGACTGCTAAACAGACATGATAGATACTGTACTGTCTGTCACCTGTCAGACCTCCTCACAATTCACTTCAAAGAATTATTTAGAATTCTTATACGTTGAAGTGCCACTCCTCAGACAGTCTTCTTCTACTTCTTCTCCCTTTTACTTTTGTTCTTTTCCTCATCCTCCTTCTTATTTCCTTTCCTTCTTGCTCAGGCTACTTTCTTCTCTTTTAGAGAAAGGGAGATCCATTAAAAGAAATAGGTTTTAGCGACTGAAATATTCAAGTTCTTTAGTCTTTGTAAGTAGACTGAACTCGTCAGAGATTTAATTGTAATTCATGTGTTTAAGTTATATTTCCTTTTCCACACAGGTTAAAAACCCTTTCCTTTTCCTTAATTTCTACCTCAGTCCTCCAGACTGGGTGTGACGTGTCAGGTCTGACGCCTTGCCGTCTCTGCACCAGATTCCTTTTTCACAGAGGGCTGGTGAAGGTCACATGGGCCTCTTTCAAAGCTAGGTCAAGGGTCAAAGCAGTCAGTAAACACCATCAGTCAGCTTCCTGCAAGCGCAATTCTTAAGTATATAAGCGGAGGTAGACCTCTGTATTGCATGGCATTTTTTTAAAGCTTTGAGTTCACACTCAGCATCAGGAATCCCGGGCAGATTTAAAATGGTTAAGTCCAACTCCACCTGGCAGTGTGAACGTGTTTTCATCACTGCTGCTGCAGTTTGACATTTTCCTCTCTGTCTTTTGGTTCATGTTTCACATGTTTTAGCAGCAGCCTTGTAGTGTACAGTAGTCATTTTAGTGTAAATCAAAGTCCAGGCCGTTCGACAAAAGAACAGCTGTGGAATTAAACGTGTCATATCATGTAATGAAGGTTAGTTCATACGTAACTTCGACTGACCTGACCAGGCACCAGCACTACAGCACTGACAGCACGATTGGCTGCTTCGAAATGTTCTTTTTTTTTCTAGAATGAGATCTGTCCCTCTGCACACATGATTGTCGTTGACTATTTCTAATGTTTCGATGTGTGTGAGCCACTTATTTTGTATTAGATTTTAGACTGAAAACTACATTGGAACACATCTAAAAGCCTTGAAGGGAAGGAAAAAGGAGAGTAGGGATAAACAAACAGACAAGCGTAAATGAAGGCCTGGTGGTGTGAACCAGGACAGGAGTTTGTTTTGTTCACGGGTCTTTCTTGCTTCCACTGAGGGCACCACCTGTAATCGCTTGTAGGGGTGGTCTCCACCATGGAGGTCGTCCTAGAAAAGATGGCAGGGGGGCCAGGTCTAATCATAATAATGTAAACCAAATTGGAGGCAGTCATGAAAGGTCCCAGCTATAAATACAGTAACCTGTAGACACTTGTTGGTGTGTGTTTACACTGAATGGTTGCACTTGTTTTAAACCTTTTTAAGGCCTTGTCTTATTTTCCCAAAATTAAATACATAGTGAAAAAAAATAATGTGAAGAACGAGCTACATTTACACGCCAGTCACTGCCCACTGTAGTTACGTGTTGCTTTTTTTTTGCCACAGCCTCACATCAGTGTTATCGGAGGCATCGAGATTAACTGCCATTAACTGCCAGTAACAAAAAACTCTTCTGTAGAATAAAGACTGTAAGACCAGTTTACATTAGGATTCAGATCTTAAAAATGAGGGTCGCAGCCAACTCTCCACACACGCACACTGTTTTTCCTCACCTCTTTTTTGCCTCTTTTTTATGATTAAAAGAAAACTTAGGAGCTCATGGCTGATAAAGCCACAAAGAAGCCTTGAGCTGTGGAGGAAATGACCTGTTATGTCTAGTGGTCACGTGCTTTCCTGCCCTGCAGCCTCTGAACTTTCTGATGAATGAGACTGATCGACTTGACATTGACAAGATGGTACTTTAAGTCCTACTGTGGAGACTTGGATCCTCCAAGGACCTGATGATTTTGATAGATGAAATATATAATGCATTTGATCGGGTATAAAATGAGACCATCTGTGTGCTACATGTCAGAATGAAACTCTGAGAATATGCTCTCCTTCCCCCAGGGACTGCCAGGACCTCCAGGGAAGTCGGGGCTGCCAGGCAAGAGGGGCCCTCGTGTGAGTATCCTCACTTGCCCTCAAACACCTCCAGCCACATACTAACACCTGCACTTATATCCCATATAGATACGTGTATCTGTCATTTAACATGTAGGTTTTTTTTTTGTCTTTACATTTGTATTTGTCATTGTTTATGTTTTGTCTGCTGCTGCTGACGTATGAGGCTCAAAGCCCAAACACAAACAGTCTGTAATGACCAGCTCAGAGAAGCAGGCAGACAGATGGCGTTAGAGTCAACACTATGTGTGTGTGTGTGTGTGTGTGTGTGTGTGTGTGTGTGTGTGTTATGTGTAACTATCTACAATCTATCCAACTCTAAAGCAAAGCCCTGGACCTTTCTGCAGTTACAATTATAATCTGCCATGACAGGATGACAGGCCCCCACCTCACTGTGTGTCCCTCCCACCACCCAGCTGACACACACACACACACTTACACTTACTCAAGCACACACAGAGTTTTCCTATGCAGAAGGATGGACCATATTCGGCACAGGGCTGTGAGTGCTGACCTCCCACCCCTGAGCATAAACAGGAAAGCTCCTATAAAGACGGCCTTTCAAAAGGCTGCCTGTGCCACAGGATGCCTAATAAAAGCACTGTAAACAGAGAGGGAACACATGGCTCTGCTGAACTCTCCTCTGCTCTGTGAGCAGCAGCACACTGCACCGACACTTCATAGAATTCCCATTCTTCACTAATTAAAGGGTGCATCACTTCAGGTCAGTTATAGAGGCACAGTCTCATACCTTTGTAGGAATTCTTTATGTCTCAACATTATAGTGAGGAGCTGAAAGGTATTAAGGCCGCAGTTGACTGGTGATGGTTGTGTTCTGACACAACTGCTGCTTTTCATTTGCAGTTTTAGCTTAAAATGACTAATAATGTCAAACTGGTAGTTTTGAATAATTTAATGAAAAAATATATTACACACTGTAGGTTTAGAAGCACAGAGTGAGGCTGCATCCGTTACAAACCTCAGGTGTGTGTGTGTGTGTGTGTGTGTGTGTACAGCAGGCATATTCTTATGACAATAAAGTCAAGCCATATATTTACCCTAATAAAACACCACTAGCTTTTTAAAAAAGTGTATTCTATCCTACCACTCTGCTTTTTGCCACAATATCTAAAAATAAATATTATATAATAAACAACCCTGTAGGGGGCAGCCTACTGTATAATCCCTGTACAGCATATATTTTTAGCACTTTTATTTCCATCAAATACTGCACTGCATCTGGAAAAAGAACTAAACTTAAGATGAGGGATTTGTGTTCGAAACATAAAACCTTGATCTAAGACATCAAATTGTTTAGTTTGTTCAACAGACTAGCAAAAAAAGTTGGATGACTGGATTCTTCTGTCCACACTGTACCTGCACTCTGTATATGTTTAGTTGAATGTGTCTTTGTCTTATTAAGATTTTTTTTTATTATTGTTATTACCTACTGTTCTGTTCTGTGTTCCTGAACGTTGAACTAAAGTCCTTCTAAAGTCCTTCTCACGCCCCACATATCTAACACATGTTGACGGTGGCTCCATTGTCCTCCTTCTGGTCTGACTCTAATTAAAGCTATTTAAGTCCCGGCAGCAGCTCCTATTCCATCACTAGTACTAGTTTTTCAGCATAGCTCCGTCTGAGGTGGATTTTCCTGTGATCTAAATCAAACTGGAATAAACCCTTAGGACGGCTTTAGCACAATCAGAGGTGTGTAAACCTATAAGTATTCTTTTATGTAACCATGCAGCTGCTTGGATTAAAATAAGAGTCCTATTAACCCTGAACTATTTTCTCATTTCATTATTCATAACTAGCAAATAATTATTCAACTTAACCAGGTAGTAATCCATTCACAGCTAATTCACATAATGGATTTAAAGCTTAAACGTCAGCTCAGAGAGGGGCTTGGTTAAAACCATGTCTATGCTGCGCATTCATCAGTGGCGTGTTCCAACCATTCACCTCTACTGATCTGTGTTCTGGTGGTTTAGACGTGGACATTTATTTAAAATGAGCCTGATACAACTTTATTTTGTAACACGTTTCACATGCAATCACAGCAGCAGTGTCAGACAGTGACCTTGTGTACAAGCTACAGTATAAACACCAGCATGTAGCACGCATGCATGTATATGTTGGTGTTTATGACCTGCATAAACACCAGCATGTAGCACGCATGTATATGTTGGTGTTTATGACCTGCATGTACTGTATGGACTTAGATAAGGCTGTAAACAAACACACATACGAAGTTGAAATGGATCTGCAATCTGTGTGGGAGCAAACACCGAGCAAGGCGTATGTACATGCGCACATTTGGTTTCCATTTGGAAAAGGAAATTCACAACTTGGATTGCTGTCACGATCAACTCCAATAATGGATTTATGTTCTCAAGCTGTGGAGGCTGCAGGTTCACGGCTTGGTTTGAAGCCACGTCTTCTGTGTCCCAGTCAAAGGGTTTTGCTGAGGAGAGCAGGTATTTCTGCGTGACCTTCTGTAGCCTTGGATTACTGGAAGTCTGTATGATGACACACAGAGCACCATTGAGCCCAGCAGGCACCACCCATGAACCCTGACCTCTGACCCCCACACATATGAGTGTGAGACGCTGTCACCATGGCTACCTGTGTCTGTACAGAGGCCTCTGCTCATCAGGACCAAGTGTTTGGTGTCTGTATGCAGGTGTATGGCACAGACTGTGGTAAAAGGGCGTGAGAGGAAACATTTGGTTCGGATGTTGCTGCTGCACAATTCTGACTGACTGCACGTTTCCTCTGAACCTGTTGGTTCAAAAGAGTCTTTGTCTTTGGGTTGAAAGAAGTCACCTTTCATCAACGTCTTATCTTTGTCAACAGTTACAACTCCACAGTATTCAGAGCTCTCTGCATCATACGGTACTCGCCCCAGCCTGCACCACAAGGAGCCTGTAACCATTCAGTACTGCCTGCAGTCATCAAATCAAACTAATTTGGATCCCAGAGGGACTATATAGATACCTGGAAAAATAGGACTACATTAGAACTGAAGTTGAGTTCAAATGTTGAGATCAGGCTTCAGTCAGTTGTTGGTATCACCAGGCAGTGGATTCCCTTTTAAAAGGTCGTTCTGAATCCCAGAGAAACCTGTGTATTTGTGCCTTGCCCTCGGGACATTCCAGTAAAAGACTTCACAAAAGTGAAAACCAGAGACCATTATTGCATTCTCTAAATTGAACCGTTTTATAGACTTTTTTTAAATACCCGATTCCCAGTGTTTGGCATAGAGCTAGGGCTACATTTCCAATGTTATTCTAAAACTGGCCATGACCATTAAGAACTATTATACTATTATTGTTCCAAAATAATAAAAAAAAAATTGGATTACAAGTACTTTTTGTCGCATGTTGTATTTAACTAAAAAAACATTGCTACTCAAAGCAAATACATTTAAAAGTTTGGCTTTTTCCCAGCACAGCTGAATTCATTCTTCTCGTCTGCTTCTGGTATTATGAAGTTCAACTGCTTCATTCAGCGATGACAGGACACGCTATTTTGACTCCACTACTCTTTGGGATTGTGTTCCTGTGTATTTGCCTGTGCACTCGTCTACACTGTAACTGCTGTAGGAACGTCCAGGAGAGTCACACGCTCTCTTGATCTGGTGTTAGGAATGCAGACATTTCCCCTTCAGCTCTAATTTGGCCCAGCATCACACAGACTCTTTTATCATTGAAGCGGGGCCTGTACTGTATACACATTTGAACTGTTACAAGCCTGTGTTGAAGGTCGGACGATATTTACAGCACAACCCCATTTAAAAAAAAAAAAAAAAAAAAAAAAGGTCTAAAATATTCTCTGTGGGAACACAACCTTGAGAGTCACGTCATGCCCCCGGATTTAAGTTCCGTATGAGTTACACATATGGTGTGGATGGTTTTGTAGTCTCCAGCGCAGACATTTATAAACTTTAGAGGATGCAAAACACATGCAGTCGTACCTTTAACCATTAGGAAATGCCATTTGTTTAAATCTTGACCATTTGGTCTCAACTTAGATTGGGTAGAAAATGCACAAGGCTTGTAGTACTACGACCACAACAGCCACAGCAACGCCCAGCATTGATTTTCAGAGGTTGGCGGTTTTTCATTTGATAGCTCTCAGCTCGTGTGCGCCCCACCCTGGCCTTCTCTAATTAGACACCTGTTGTGACGGGAAGGGACACAACACGGAGGCAGGAGCTGTCTGTGGCAGCTTCTGTTACCAGTGTACTGCCCAAACTATGGTGAACCACAAGGTTAATTTTGAAGCATGTAATTCATACATGTCTAGTTTGTTTAGGTGTATTTAAGGCACAACATTTGCCATTTGACACTGTCTGGGCAGAGTTTTGCTCAAGGGAATGCCATTTGCGTACTCGCTAAAATTAAAAAGAAAAACAAGGGAGTGGGTGTGAGTTCTTGAAACTGTTAAGCTGAAAATAACAAATATTTTAATTAATTAAACATTGTCCCTTATGTGCTTATATCTAATGGAACCATTCCTGGCTTTTACAAATAAAAAATCAGCCTACTCTCCTGTCTCTATACAATTCACATTTCCTTTTTTTATCTTTTACTGTTGCTTTACATGATTGAACCCATCTACAACACCAGAATTAAAAAAAAAAGATCTGTAAGCAGGCAGCAAACTGCAACATTGCCTCTCTGTCCTGCACCACTTTCATGTACTTTTCTTCCACTCCCATTTCCCCCCCAACCACAGTACTACCACAGGTTGTTTTTAGTGTTCTATGAACTCTGCAATATCGGCACCTGTGTACTTCTACCTTTGTAGGCTTCCTGTTACTAGGTGGTTTGGGGTAAACATATTTACATTTAAATAAAAATGTTTACTCTTAAATCAATTGACAGAATTGGAATTGGAAACATCTGTATTTCGTACATTCATTTTTGGCAAAGACTTGTAAGTTCTACTTCCTCTCACTTCTTTTCATCAAATCATCAAACTTTTATTAAAGATACAGAACTGTTGGAACCGATGATTGATCGATGACTCCGTGGAAAGAGAGAAGACCACACACCTACTTGTTCCTTCATTAAAGCCGACTCAGACATGAATCAGACCTGAGTGTCGTCAAACAGACCTTGATATGAGAAGCAGAAACGGCAGAAGGCACTGATGTTGTCATGTCTGCACCTGACCACTGTGTCTGCTGTTGAGCTGATCAAAGGGCTTTTTGTTGAGCACTAAACCCCAGACTTTTTTTTCCACAATGCAATAATAGAGATCTGCCTTGTCTGGACGTCCAGAGTTGTTTTGTGACGTTAAGGACCAGATCACAGCCATAATGGCTTCCTGATTTCTTTTGACTCACCTCAGGGAAACTCGCTGACCCAGCTCTTAAAGCAGTTGTGGGTTTTTTTCCCCTCTCTCTGAGTCGTTTGACCCTTGACCCAGCGCTGAGGGGGCGGTAAGGGGCCCTAGGGTCCCAAAGCACGTGGAGGGCAGGGGTGAGGTCAGACACCCACAGTAAAAAGTCAGGAAAAGTAGAAAGCAGAAAGACGGAGAAAATATTTGAAAATTATGCCAAATCAGCCCGTTCGTGGTTTGGTCTCACGGCTGTTGCACACCTGTGGTTTGGTCTCACGGCGCACACCAAAAACAAAAATCAAAAATGATTCTTTCTCTGACTGTCAGTAGTTTTATACTAAACATCCCATGGGGCATTGCTGGACGAAGCCCTGTGGTTCGCGTTACCATATTCTGCTACTGTAGTTTTCACTTTGTTTGATTTCAAAGCCAGTTTGTGCGTCTGTGTTGTTTTTCTGGCAGTAACTGTTGAAGACAGAAATACACACCACTGGAGGAAATCAGATTGTTATGATACAGGGTATTCTTTATGTGTTTGTGTGTCTGTGTGTGTGTATTGAGTGGGGGGGGGGATTATTGTGAGGCAACAAGAGGCAGGAAAACCACATCCATATGGTAAAACTACTCCACAGAGCCCCATTTTCCATCAGCCTCTACCCATCTACCCCGACCCAAATACCTCAG
>NC_024320.1:28192206-28267792 GCF_000523025.1 Cynoglossus semilaevis
GTCCCCCCCGCCCTCCCTCGCCCCCTCTCCCTGCTGCACTTACATACACAGTAGCCACAGTCATCGCCAGCTCTATCACACAAATGAAGACTGATGGAGGGCACAATCACTGTTTGAATTTTGTTTTCCTCTCCTCGCCAGGGTGCCCCCGGTCCTCATGGAAACCCCGGCCGACCTGGTCCACCTGGACTCAAGGTATCCTACACAGTCCTGCTTAAATAACTAAAAGAATCCATGTGACTCGAACTCATTAAGACCTTCGTACGTTAGTTGGACATGATTGTGTTACTTATTTGACACCTCCAATATTATAAGCATGTGTTGCATTTTCAGGATTATGGTGAAATTCACTACATAAATAAAGTCACTAGCAATGAGTTTTTCTGGTTATCAGAGTTTTTCATTAAAACTTGAGTTTTTCAAGCGTAGCTGGTTATCAGAGTTTTTCATTAAAACTGAGTCTGAACCAGATGTTAAGCCCAGCAGGACAGACTGAGGTGATCTGCAGCGCTGTACACCCCCAACATTTTACCAACTCCAACTGTTTTAAAAATAACTTTTGCAAAACAAGAGAGCTTCATAGCGTCCAAAAAAAAAAGAGAGTCAACTTCTAAATAAATTTGTGAATGGAAGGTGTCTGGGCCAAAGACAAATCCCCCCCCGTTCCGTTTGCCCTGATATGTGCTTTAGTTAACCTCTGCCACTTTGTCCTCAAAGTACACAGCCAGGACGCGCCCCCTATGTTTAAAGCACATTATATAAATGCCTTATATAATGACAACTGGGATTACACTGGCCCCCTCCATTACTACAGCCATGAGACCCAAATAGACTGTGTTTGTAGTTGTCTTAAAGTTGTAATTCACACATTTTCTTCCTATTTTTTCTTCACTCACAGCAAATCTCTGCTGCTTCTATGTCCGTTAAAACACCAAGAATCATGAAAAACCAGTGTGTTAGGATACTCAGAAGAGGAGAACGACTCCTAGGACTGGAAACGTTTACGATCAGGACATGCGTATATGTTGCTCTCCTGCCTAGATGTACAGTAGATTGAAGGACTGATACCAGTCTTATGTAAGTTTGGTCAACTTCACGCTGTGGGAGCAGTAAATGTTCTACAGCACAACAGTTTTGGGGCCTGTACGTCTGTAGTAAAGTTGTTTTTCATGGACCTCTAGATCTTAAGAAGTTAAATTACTGGGGCCGTCAAAATAACACGTTAACTACGTTAATTGGTTCGTGAATCAGATTTAATTCCACTTGACGACACTTTGATACACAGTCAATGTCAAGTGTTTGTCATGTGTTCATTTTCCAACGGAAAAAAAGTTTTAGTTTCACCAAAGCAACAGGAGCATAAAATACCACCGCAAAGCCAGAGTCTTCAATGTCAGACCAGCTTCACAGATGGCAGGGCAATAAGCAGGTCTACAGCTGACAGCCTGACTGTAAAAATGGACTGCAAGGGACCGTAGTCCCTAGCAACTGTGGCGTGTTCTACAAGCCGCCGTCTAATGCACGGTTATGACTAACGTCCAACAAGTCTAACTCTACTTCTGCGTATTAGTCACAAAATGAAACAGGTGTCATACTCTCCTGTTAAATAACCTGTTTTTATCTGTCTCTCTGTTCCAACATAACACAAAAAAGGAGTTTTGATTCATCTTAGATTAATTGTGATGAATCCATATTATCCATATATTTGTTGACAGTCGTACAAATTGGAATGTTTTTTTTTTAACCACATAAAAGTGTGCTGAAATGTGTTGCATAAATTACTCTGTATGAAGTAAAAAAAAAAAAGGAAGAAGGTCAATTACTGCTGTGCTAGTGTGGATGCCTTTATGAGAATGGGGCGGTGCCGACCTCTTCCACAGGGCAGGTGCACTGATTGGGAAGTGTTTGATGTTCCCAGGGTGTGCCATGAATTTTACTCTTTCATCGCTAACAAATGAAACAAGGTTGTAAAAGTATAGGTCTGAGGAGGAGGAGCGACGCTTGGAGCTCAGACTCATTTCCGATCCAAAGCTTTGAAGTGCTGGAGCCCCTGTTATTCTTACCTGATGACAATGACGCATGGTGTAGGGCTTAGACAAACATCTGAAACTATTTCTGGTTAAATTCGTCAATGCCTTTTCATCGCTCTCTAGTCTGCTATTTCACCCCCAATGTCACAATGCCAGCAGACCAAATGACAGGTGTTAGCTGGTCAACTGAATTACCTAATACAATGACCAGTTGTTGCTGTTATTGGAACCAGTGAGTAAGTATGACTTTGACTGATCTGAGCTTGATTCTTTTGTTTTCTTTTCTTTCAAGGGGAGAAAAGGGGACCCTGGCATGTCTCCTGGACCAGCACCGAAAGGAGATAAGGTTTTAGAGCCTTTCCTTTGTTGCATGTGACACTATTTTAAAACCTCATTATTTTTGATAAACTGCTATGACCATTAAAAATATATATATATTTTGCTCTAGGGAGACCATGGTATTATTGGCCCAGTTGGACAGAAAGGACAGATTGGTCGAAAGGTAAGAATAAATACTGAACTTCACTTTAACATGTCTCTAAAAATACTTTGAATGAATTCCTGCCTGTGAAGTCTTTTCTTGATTCGTAGTCATTTTCTTCTCTCTATGTGTGGGACTCTCTTTGTTCCCCTGCTCATTTTCTTCCATCTGTCTTTGCTGGGATTTGCACAAATGGGGTCTCACTATTGGCAGTAGTGTCTGCTCAAGGGGAAGGATTTTGTCATCAGGAGGAACATGATGTGGATCACACCCTCAGCGCTCCAGATCCTTAGATGTGACTTGTAACTGCAGTGATTCATGAGTGTGAAGAGGAAAAAAGTGGGACATGCATACTGTGTGTAAATCCAAGGGGAAAGTTTGACTTTTCCGCTGTTGTGTGTCTTTGTTCGTGATTGTGTTCATACATTCCTGCATGCTTGACATTGAAAATGAGAACTGTGTGCATTTGCCACAGAGAGCTGGATGTGGAAAAGTTTTCCAGTAGCGAGAGCTGACGTAGCTTAAACAATGGCTAAACTGTTGAAGTAGCCTAATGAATGGATGATTGTGAGGGGCCATCTAGCAGCATCTAGTGGTGAAGTGTGTTTTGGTTAAATATCAATAAGCTCGTTTGAGCTCAGGGATGGAAAATACAATAAGATGTGAGCAGATGTTTCACTCGTTTGAGCTCGGGGATGGAAAATGTTCTAATACAATAAGATGTGAGCAGATGTTTCTTGAGGAATTGTAGGAATTAGATGACACTGCATATTGAATAGAAACGTGCACATTTTAAAATAGGACAAAAAAAAATGTCACAGTGAATCAAAACAGCAAGAAAAATATTCCTTGTTGTTTTAGCAGAATGCTAAATGTGCCTTAACAAACGTACACTGTCCTCCCAGAGCCACAAGTCTCGGTCTCCTTGGACGACCGCTTCAAGCTTAACATATGGCTTTTGTTAAGAATCAGCATTTCTCGGTGTGTGTATGTGTCTGTCGTTCACACACATTCAGCCAGGATGGAAAATGAAATGCTGGTGGAAAACATTCAGAGTTTTGTTTGTAGCTAAATGAGACTTGGAAAAGCAATTTGACAACTTCACTCATGTGTGATTCAAAGTCGCAGGTGAGAGAGAAAAAAAACGGCCACAGATTGACACCCGATTTAAGATTAGACATGAATAATCCCCAGGGTAACATCACGTCCACTCTGTACCAGTCCACCCTGCAATGTGTCACATTAAAACAGCTCATTAAGAGTCTATCAGAATGACATCACACGGACATGTCTGGTAAGCTGTTACCATGGCGATGTAATCAACACAATCGTCTGCACGTCTTAGGTATTAGGCTGGATGAACCACAGAGTGGATGACTGTTGAGGAAACTGCTGAAGTTAACCACAGGGGCTCTGCTTCTTCTCTGTACACAAACACAGAGGTAGACTTCCAATGAAATAAAAGACAATGTGGAATTCCATCCCTCGGAGCTGCGCTGGGTTTCACAACGCTGATGTTAATGGATCTTGATGTAACATGCCCTCACATCCCAAACCTCTGACCTAGGTGTGAGTCAGTTTCCAAACTGAGCACACAGTGTTTTCCTCAAACAGGCTTTGTTCTGTTCCTGTGCCCTCAGCTCAGGTGGAAAGTCCCAGGCGTTCCCTCACGCAGGTCGCTCCGCTGAGACACCGCTACGGCATCAGTACAATACTGAAAGGCAGTGATTACTTCCAGGGCAATTACCCTACAGTGGCAGCCCACCCTGAAATGCCCGTGTGTTGTTTCTCCCTCTCGGTACCACTCTAGCTGTTCGACTCTTACAGAATTTGGCAGAATCTTCGTCAACTCTGCGGTTTAGGAAAAAGAGAGAACAGCAGCTTTTCCTCTGCTCTCCTCAGTATTTTCCCTTTTGAGCATCTCAGTCATACAACTCACCCAAACATACACACGCACACATACATGCAGGTTTTAAATCAGCCCTAGCTTGATACTTCAACAGGGATTTCTGGAACTTGGCAGGAATTCTCAAGTTTTCCATGGAATCCTTTAATGGAGAAAGCAGCGTTGCTTTGAACGTGTGATAGAGGGAGTGTGATTTTACACCAGCAGACAAGCCAAGCATGTTCTGCTCTGAACAACATTTGTTCTACCAGGCAGAGTCAGACAGAATGGCTTTTCAGTATGGCAGCCAGGGTCAGGGAGAGGAGACACTCAAAAGGCCAAACCTCAACTACAAGGCACACATGTCTGGCTCTCACCTTACTGCATACGTCCGTGGTCCATCTTCCCACTGCTTGTTGAGCTGTGTCTTTCTATTTAGTTATGTCGTGCCTTGTTTTCATAGAATTTCCTAATTTGTAAGTTAAGAACAAGTTTTCTTAGACTTTTACGGTGGTTTTAAACGTTTAAAGTTTAGAAGAGCTTTGAGTGTTTGAACAAATGAGAGCAGAGAAATATCCCATAATAGCAATGGTTAAACATTGGGAAACGTAGAAGAGGATGGATGGATGGATGGATGGATGGATGGATGGATGGATGGATGGATTAATTCATGGAGAAATAGTGAATCAGTTAATGGATGATCAAAGGATAGATGAAAAATGGATGGATGGATGGATTAATTAATGAATCAGAATGAATGAATAGTGAATCAGTTAATGGATAATCAAAGGATAGATGAAAAATGGATGGATGGATGAGAAATAATGGATGGATGAATGGATGGATGGATAGATGGATTAATTAATGAATCAGAATGAATGAATAGTGAATCAGTTAATGGATAATCAAAGGATAGATGAAAAATGGATGGATGGATGGATGAATGGATGGATGGATGGATGGATTAATTCATGGAGAAATAGTGAATCAGTTAATGGATAATCAAAGGATAGATGAAAAATGGATGGTTGGATGGATGGATGGATGAGAAATAATGGATGGATGGGTGGATGGATGAGAAATAATGGATGGATGGATGGATGGATGGATGAATGGATGGATGGCTGGCTCTCAAATGTTTTGAGGCTACACTGAACTTGATGCTAATCTTTATTGTGGATTACTGAAGCTTTTTCCTGATCATTTTTCCTTCATATGTCTGTAGCTTACCGGAAATGACAGTTTACAGACAGAGATATTATTATATAATGACATTTCCCTTCAGAGACTTAAATTCCAGGTTACCAGATTTCTTTTTACACTGGACTTATTGTAAAGCATTAATCGAACTAATCCTCCTGGAGACTTGTTCCAAACCAAACCTTTTCTCTTCTTAGCTCCTGCTGACTGTTCCGAGTAACAAATCCATATTCCCATCATCGCTGTAATTACCGGAAATTCCAAATTAAACATCATTTTCTATGGACGTTTTACAAGAAGTTCAATAAATCGTTGCTTCGTCTTCCACCGGGCTTGCAGTCTAATAGAGATGCTCCATGGCAGTAAACATGCTTCTGAGATTGTGGTTCAGACAGGGATAAGATGAGGGATGTTTTTCCACTGCTGAGATTTCACCCAAATTGTCTGGTTAGGTTCATGTATTTGTTTGTGTCCTTTTTCCACAACAGACATCTGTGTGGATCGTTTATGTTCTTCTGCGCATGCAATGTATGCACGAAGCGATCAGTGATTGCACTGAGCTCCATGTAGTGGAGTGATTTGAAAGAAAAAAGAACACATCAGACGCAGGCAGACACATTCTTCATTCAGGTTGTTACATGAGGTTTATCCTATCAAGACCCTCAGAGCTGTTAAGTAGTTAAAGTAAAGTATTATCACTGGCAAACGCATTATGTCTTTCTGCCATAATGTGCCCAGCGCTCTTCCTTGGCTTAGTGGCTAGGATGTGGTGGGGGTTTCTTACCGGGTGCAACTGGGAAGCTTCTGTAAATGGAAACCATTCTGGTGGGTTCATCTGATTGAACACACATGCTTATGTTAAGAAAGTGGCTTTGTAAACACAGGCCAACTGGTCTGAACGGCTGCTTTCATTAGCAAAGTCATGATGATGGAGATAAAGATCAGAGATGGACTTGTCCAGGTTTGAATACTGCAGTAAATACCAACTGGACATCTTACGAACATAAGCCGCTGCACGTGTTTGTGTTACATGTATGGCATGAAATAACATGACCGTATATATGTAGTCTGTGGGCGAACACGCGTGTGTGGCACGCTCTACTGCTGCTCATGTTCATGTTCATACCACTGAATATTTCTTTATAAAATATACACAGATGTACTGGAAAGCCGAGATAGTGAACCACAAGTAGTAGTTCATCAGGAGCGAACTTGGTGTTAAAACTGAATACTGTCTTGATCTCACTTCATTTTGGTCAAGTTGCGTAGTCACAGTGGTGGCTTGCTGGTTAAGGAAGTGGACTTGGGTTCAGAAGGCTTCAGGTTCGAGTCCACCAGCTGCCAAGTTACCACAGAGGTGCCCTGAACATGGTACCATCCCCACACACTGCTCCGCCTGGTACATGGTACCATCCCCACACACTGCTCCCTGGGTGGGCTTTAGCTGCTCACTGTTCACTTTGCTGATGGGTAAAATACACAGGTCATGTTTTGTTGTGACAAGTAGAGAACTTTCACTTTCGTTTTGAACAATCAGGTCTCAGTGTTGTGACAAGTTGGGTTAAAGATGGAGTTGAACACCAAAAATGTCTACTTTAAAAATCTGAAAGGTTTTAGTTGAGTGATTAGCGCTACAATGGTTTAGTCCGATTCAAAATAACATTAAAAAAAATTCACATCAGATCCAACTTTAACTAAAAGGTCTAAGTTCAATCCACGGGCCATTGTTTGACTCTCAGACATCAGTGTCTGGACACTGATAGATGTTTACACCATATGTTAACTTACATTAGTTATATGGTCTGTGATGGAGACATGTGTGTCGACACACCGTGACGGGGGCATCTGGCAACTTCATCTTCTGAAGACATGCTGAGGCGAGAAAACTGGAGCAATAATGGCAAAAGTCCACGTAAACAGAGGAGATGGTGGTGTAGACCCAGATTCATTTTCTGGAGGTCAGACCAAACACAAAGTGCTGAGTTGACAAGTGTGTCTGTCTTCTACCTTCTGAACAATACTGCCCTACAACAGACACTTAACAAAGAACAGAAAACACCAGTTTCTGTCTGTGTTTGTTTTGTTTAGTGACAGCAGTGACTTCACTACTGTTTGAAAACTGATTTGACCTGTTTGTATTTTAACAAATGTGGAAGTTGCTATTATATAATTTATTTGTTTTTTGAATTAACTCCTCGCGAGGAAATTAGTCTGCGTCATTGTTCATCTTTTTTGAGCAAAGTTTTTTTTGTACACTTTTCCACTCTCAGCCTCTAGGGGGCTCCACCATCCAAATTAGGAGGTATACAGTACATTGTTCCTAGGGGACAACGTCAGTGAATGTTACCTTCGAGTTGGCTCCAGTCCATTATACATAACATATGCCTCTGTCATGCTTTATCATTCATTTTCCACCTAATAGACTCCTTCTTCACAACATTGGTTTCCCCTCCTATCCACACACAAAACAACGTGTTTAGATTATAAACTCTAAGAGTAAGAAGTAGTCTTATGTTTTATTTAAAATCCCAGCACACAGTCGGGTCGAGTTAAAGGCTGTAAATAGTATTTGAAAGTACTACTGTGTAAAGCTGTCAGCCGGTGAGAATGACTGTGTCACATAAAGAGTGGAGTTGGTTAAATGACAGAGCTACCGTGTTAGTTTTCAGGAACTCAGAATCTTGGCTTGGTTCTTAGTGCTGCGGTTTAGGAAAATGGGACGACAGGAAACTGTCCTTGCCTTGCCCCTCTGTTTTTATTTATTTAGGTTTTTTTTTCTCTCTCTTCATTCACTTCCTCTTTTTCCACTACCTCTGTTAGTCTGTGAAACCGTGGCCACCTTTGATTTAGTTTCCTTCTGTTCTTTGTTGGTGGGTTAGGATGCAGCAGTCAGCAGAATTTCTGAAAAGCTCTTTGCAGGCTCCAGTCTCCAGTGTTGTCGTTGAGTCCTGCTATCTCACTCATTCAGGAAGGCATTTATATCATCAACATGCCGCAGACCTGGCACGGCCTCCTCTGAATAATTTCTCTGTGAACAAGGCTAGTGGAAAGTCTGAGCTCCCAACAGGAAAAGAGATTGATTCAGTGCAAATGGCTGTAAATTTTTTTGCCATTTGTTGTTTTTTTTTTTTTTTGTAACATGTTTTTTTTTCCAGCAGAAATGCTCCACTTGGCATTCTTAGACAGAGAGAAATCTAATTTTCCATATTTATAAATGGGTGTTTGTGTTCTTTTGCTCTGCTGCTCTGTTCATTTCCCCTGTCTTGTGTTCTTCTCCTCAGGGACAGAGAGGTTACCCCGGTCCACCTGGACTCCCTGGAGAGCCTGTGAGTACAACTGCTTCTCGTCATTAATACAGTTTTTTATGACTTAATTTGTTGTTTTAAGTGTTAGATTTTATGAACACCACATTTCCTCTGATGCAACTTAAACCATGTCAGCTATAAATGTCATCCCTTTACATGAACCTGACTTTATGCAGTTAGTTTGATGAATCATAACCCTTCATGTTCTCTCATATTGACCTCATTCTTTAAAAGCACAGTCATCATAATAACCCAGTGGATTTAACCCCTCACTTTGTTTGCATGACCTGACATCAGACCAATGTTCTGCACAAAAAGTTCAACTTAAATTAGGCCTTATTTTGCCGTAGCTGAACCAGCAGTGCCATGCTTCTCTTCTTGTCTTACTCTTCAGCCCTGGACCGGTCAGTTTGCACTAGTGGTGTGTTGCTGTCTTGCACTTTGCCTCCCTCTGTCCTTTTTTTTACATCACACTGGAGGAATCAGTTCAATGAACTCCTTTATTTGCTGTTTCAAGTGGGAGGAGAGACATTACACGGTCTGTTTGGTCCATCCCATCAGGACTATTTTGAGGATGGAGTGTCCAGTTATTTTCGGTTTGACAGCTTCATACTACTATTGGTGCTGTGAGTAAACAAAGCAGTGGAAAATTCTCCTCATTGTCGTATGGTTGTAAAAGGAGTCCAGTTCTCTGGGTTATGTCACCAGTGCAGAGTTCCCATGTGGTTCATCCTGGAAACAAGAGCACATATATCCATATCCAACTTCTTGTTTCATCCTCAAACGCCCCCCTTTTTCCCACAGCGCTCCCCCTGCTGGTTGCAGTCCCAGCGTTGAGTCTGAATCACAACACCACCAAATGACTAAATAATAACCTCCACCGTTTGGCAGCTGTAGAGAGTGTAGCCCAGCTGGTGTGCATAAAGACTCGATGATTCTTTGATACTGTAGTACACCACGGGCCGTGCACCGGGCCTCTCCGCGCTGCAGCCAGTTTATTGGTCCAAAAGCCACTGGGCCAAACGCTCGTCTGGTTTTAACTGGCTGCATTATGAACCGTGTTTGCCCAAGAGAGGGAACGGCGAGAAGTGCAAAAGGCTCCACGTCCGGAGTGTGTCAAAGGAAGTTATACATGAACACTTCTGGACACAACCTGCGTCTGTGTGGGTGTGTGTGTGTGTGTGTGTTTGTTTGTGTGTTATGCTTACGTGTACACACACATACCTATCCGACTCTCATTTCCTAATTAGTTTCTCTGGCCTACGCTAATTCCACTATTTGGAAGATTTAAATCTCCTAACAAGATCCATGATGCCCTGTTACAGACCGTCATGCTCAGCTGGTCCGGACTACGTCAGTGATTTCCAGACTTTGTAATCAGGGCATCCACTTTGAATGAAGTATTGTGATTCAAACCAAAACTTGTGATTATTTAATATTACTCTGTCATATATGTTTAATATTTTTAGTTTATTACTTCTATTTTTTTTTTTTATTGATGAAAATGTACAAATTTGTGTGTGGGTAAGCTACATGTGGTATGTTAATCTGTCATAAAAAAAATAATTAATTTAAATGAGTACAAATGTTAACTCCCATTTTAGTCAATGGTTTTTAATTATTATCATAATAAAATTAAAAAAATTTTAAATTATCCGTTAATTTACAAAAAGTGATCTCATTGGTCCGCCAGTTGTTTAGTATGTAACTGCGTCCTGGACACAATGAAGGTTTTATTTAGTGAGATAATAATTACAACACAGATTATGTTGTATTATGCATTTTGTTGTATTCATTTGGAAGAGACCACAGGCAGGGGGCAGCATCTCTGCAGATTAGCAGATCACCATACATTTCTAGTGGCCCATTAATGATGTTTTTTTTTAAGTTTTTTTACTTGTACTAACTTGTACTCCACAGATATTCACTGCCATACAGAGAGAATTCATTAGTCATTCATCCCTTCATGCTTATCTCTCTCCCTGAAACTGCCTTCTTCTCTGCAGAATGGCCTCTCTGTTTGTCTTATTGTAATTTTGACCTCACTGCTCCCCCTCTCCCTCACCTTGTCCACCCTTTTCCTCCCACCGCCCTTCTCTCCCCCGTCTTTTTTCCTTCCGCCAGGGAGAGCAAGGTCCAGTCGGAAGCCCAGGTGCCAAAGGTTATCCTGGCAGGCAGGTGCAGTAAATCCTCTACTGTGACTGGTACAGCTCTTGTCAGGGCCTTAGTCAGGAAGGAAAGCCAAGTGGAGTTGGATTATGTTGGAACAGCTGTCTGAGGGGGAAATGTTTTGATGAATAATGTACAGGGAAACTTCAATATGTTTAAAAGTTTAAGAGATGGAAGAAAACCAGACAAGAACCTCCAGACAAATAATGAAATGAAAAATGTGTTGAATGACTGCAAACGACTGCCTGAATTATTTTCTCGAGCTTTGTCCCATACAAATATATACGAGTATTTATAATCCGTGTACTCGCCAATGTCGTGACATTTTTTAAGTAGAGTTTCAGTAAATATTCATTAAACTTGAAGGTGGCGTTATACAAGTTGCTGGACGTTAAAGCCGTTACAGCGCACTAGGTCACAGGATTAGCTCCTGTTTCAAATAGTATTCAAATAAAGTATTGGGTCAGATGACAATACTGTTATTAGTACTGGGTAAATCACTAATTTTGATTATTAGTATTAGATTAGATTATTAGATTGTTAGTAATATATAACATATTAGTATGTTATATATTGTAATATACAGTATATTATATATACTGGATCACATGGGTTGACATACATACATATATAACCCTCTATCTCTCTCCTATCGCAGTAGTTGCGTTCCAAAACCCACTGCGAAATGAGAAAAATCGCGAAGTAGAGGCGAGATAGTTTTTATATAATTTGCGTTTATATGTACCCCACACTGTTATCAACCCATCCTAGACTGTGTGTTACCCTTTTCCACACAATTTTATGCACAGCAGAGTTGTATAATGGCGACACAGAGCGAAGTGAAAGAGAGAGTGACGGACATACAAGGGGAGATACTGAGAGATGCTACGAAGCATGAGCCAATTAGCATGAGGAACAGAAGTGCATGCTCAATAACCCAATAGTACAGCGAGTACGCATTGTATCTGCCAATGCTATGCTAAGTACGATCTCGACTACGTAAACAAGCTAGCTACCAGCGATCGTTCGCAAATGCGCTTATCTCAATTTCAAAACGAGAATTTTTTTAATTTTTAATTATGATTATTAATTATTATTAGATTATTAATTATTTATTATGTCTTTTAGTTTTGAGTCTTTTTAGTTTAGTTTTTTGCTATACTTCGCAATATAACGAAAGTTCTGCAAGATCAGATTAAAAACATTGCGGGAGCGAAAGGAGAACCGCGATATAGAGAAGGGATCTGGCTCATATAACCTTAGTCAATTACTGGGCCCATGTACTGGGGGGGATCATATTTGGGATATTCAACATCTCCAGCATCTTGCCTCTGTACAGGCAGTGCTTTATTACCAGCATTGACCCACATCTGTCTGCTAACAAAACAGAG
Organism: Cynoglossus semilaevis; assembly: GCF_000523025.1. Classification (NCBI taxonomy): domain Eukaryota; kingdom Metazoa; phylum Chordata; class Actinopteri; order Pleuronectiformes; family Cynoglossidae; genus Cynoglossus; species Cynoglossus semilaevis. Next base: position 28,204,668 of record NC_024320.1, read on the forward strand.
GCTCACTGTGACCCAAAGCTTTTTTCAGGTGAGAATGAGAGGTCAGCTGCTGAAACAGTGTTCTGTTTTACCAGGGTTTACCGGGGCCTGTAGGACCATTGGGGCCTAAAGGCGTTCGGGTGAGTATCCTGAGCATTTTCACATTAATTGTAAAACTTCAGTCGTCCAGTGGATGCATTTTTAAAGCACTGCGTTGTGATTTGTATCCAAAACTTCACACTATTTTAAGATGTTGTTTCACGGAAGCATGTTGATCCAACGACATAGCAGCGCATGAAAGCGAGCATTCGCCGGCGTACGCCTCTGCACACACACACACACACCTTCACGGACGACAGGGGCTCACACAACTCCACTTGTGTGAGCCCCTGTTAATGGACTCCTACATGAAGAAGCCTTCATTTGTAATGTCAACATGGTGACACTGTGTTACTACTGACACGTACGGATGAATGATTGGCTGTTAATAAGCCCCCGCGTGCTCGCCCACGCCCTCTGAATACACAAACAAAGAGAGACACATGCTGCATGCAAACAGGTTAAAGGTTCTTTATCAGTTCTCCTTGGCTGCTCCAGAGCTTCTCCTGCCTCCACTGGCTGGAATTTCCTGTTTAAGCTCTGTATGAGGCCCTGCTGTGTCAAGGAAGCACTCTCGTCCTCCCTCTGTGTCTCTCTGTCGCCCTCTCTCTCTCCCTCCCTCTCTCTCTTCTCCACATTACTTCCCTCTGTCTCTCCAAATCATCTTTCCACACATTCACGTTTTTTTGTACCCTGTTCCATTTTGTGTGCACATCAACTTTTCCATCCCACGCTGTACATGTCAGATTTTGGTCTCATGTTTAACTGTTGTGGTGTTTATGCTTGTTTTCCTCCATGTGTCTGTGTCTCCCCCGTCTCCCCCCCACCACCACCTGACCTCCCCTCCTCTACTGACAGCCCAGTGTGAGGTTCTTGCTGTCTTCAGAGATCCCTGGCGTGAGGGTATGTGCCCTTGGACTACATCGTGGAAGCCAGCACCATGCAGTCCATGGGCATATACACTTGCCTCATGGCTTGGTTCTTCATGGAAGTCCTCCATATCCTTGCTCTGCCGCCCCCTGAAAACGCAGCCGTAGCGCTAGTGGGAGTTGCTGATCTTCCAGCTGTGTTTAAAGCATTTAAATACTCACATCTCTCACATCACAACTCAATCTCCTCCTCTCTCCTCTGTCTCCCATCATCTCCTCCTTATCCTTTCTCTTCTTCTCTTCTTCTTCTTCTCTCCTCTCCTCTTCTGCTCCAGTTGATTGGAATCCCGGGCCTTTTTGGCCTTCCTGGGCCTGATGGCGAAAGAGTGAGTTTTTTTTTTCTCTTGATTTTCAATGCAAAAAGAAACTGTCTAGTAACTTGATGCAACCCAGCAAATGATCCTTTAAAATGACTGCCAGGCCGTCCTGCCATGTGATTGGGCTGTCTTGTTGTTGTTGTTATGAAGTGGGGAACAGTCTGCAGCTGTGTGAGATGCTGCTGTATGAAGTTGTGTGGGAGTGTTGATGACTCATGTGATAAAAGCTCCTTTCAACTGCCTGAACTCTTCACGGCCTCCTCCTATTTGTGCAACATCTAAAGCATTGAGCATTAAGCCTACTGGTGACATGCTCCAGGGGGTTGGTTTCATCAGTGTTGGACAGACACAGTCTAGTCAGGCTGTAATCAGGCACCGTCTACAGCCAGTCAGCCTGATGCCTCATACCACAGCTTCACACAACAGACCCTGTCTGGCCGTCTTCTCCCAGGAGATACTGCTGTTTATTTAACATATATGTACGAGATGAGGCCCAAATCCTTCATAATGGACTGGAGAAAAAAAAAATCCAGTTGACTGCCCTCACCTGTTGCTCACATCTGTTTAAAAGCGCGGACTCCTTAATCGTGTGTTTAAGCCTGAAGTAAATCATTTTTACGGCGTCATTTTAAACGGGTTAAATGTTTTAACTTTTTCTCTTCTGCTGTGATTTTCAGGGAATGCCCGGTGAACCAGGGAAGAGGGGCAAGATGGGTAGGCCGGTAAAGTTTTGTCTCAACATACTTTACAGATAATCTATCAAAAGTGTGATATAATGTGCTGTTGAGTGTTGACCTTGAATGATATCAGCTGTTACCAGTGGAGCACACGGTGTGACACACGTAGGGAACAGTCCAACACCTACAGATGTGAAATGTTATAAGGCTCGCATTTACGTCACGGCTCCGTGTTTCCATTAGCTGTTGTAGGGGCTAAGTCCAGCTTAAAGTTTGTGGAGTTCCATCAGCCGCTGGTCCTGGATGGAAGGATGGAGAAAAAGGCTTTTGTTGGAATGAAGGGGACTGTGTATCCCCCCCCCCCTTAATGATGGAGCGAGGCCATTTGGAGGAAGACACTGAATTACGTCAGTGGAGTGTGTCAGTTAGTGTCCAAAGTTATTTTCAGAGGGTTTGTCAGTGCAAGTGTGACACACTGGAAATCAGTGCTGCAGAGATCATTCAGCATCCGTTGTTTATTGACTTCCCTCCTTATCCATCCATCCATCCATTTTCATCTGCTTATCCGTTACCGGGTCGCAGGGGCAGCAGTCTCCACCCAAATCACATTCCTGCAGGTGGTGAGTCCACTGGAAGGTGTGGTTAATAAGGTCTTTATCGACCACACCAGTCAGTGTTAAATACAGTATGAAAGTTGAAAGTGAACTACTTGTCATAGTCAGCAGGGGGCAGCTTTAAGCGCCTGGGGAGCAGTGTGTGGTGACGGTGCCATGCTAGTGGTAACTTGGCAGCTGGTGGACTCGAACCTGAAGCCTTCTGGACCCAAGTCTCCTTTCTTAACCACTAAGCTCGCAAAACTCAAGCCAGCCAGGAGTCGAACCTAGAATCTTCTGATCCGTAGTCAGACGCGTTATCCGTTGCGCCACTGGCCCTGTTGTATGTGTGGTTTGATGTAAAAAATAATGTGCGGGTAATTGGTTTTATGTTTTGCGTTAGCACATGCATTTGATTTTTGTGTGTGCGTGTGTTCCTAAACTCAATAAGGAGATGCATGACACGGATTAGCAACGAGAAAAGCTGAAAGTATTTTTGCAGAAGTGCTGGCGACGACTGTTTGAGTCGTTTCTGCACCTCACATTCTTGAATGGCAGCGCTACTGTAGGTCTGGGAAGATACTGCAACATTTATAACAGGCTTGGAAGTGCAACAAAGCAACACATATCAGTCACATTTTGACATGGAAAATTGAAGGACACCTAGAACAGAAGAAACTCCTGAATCGAAGCCAGACTTTTACACGGCCGTAACCACGAGATTCTGTCGAGGAAAAAACACACTTCACGCAGTGTAGAGTGTAGGGGGCGGGGGATATGTAGATAAAACACTGGAAAACATTAAAGAATCTTTTAAGGTTATCTTTTTCAGCTGGTAGAGGTATTTCAGCAACATCCTGGTCTCTGGACTTGTGTTTGTAAAGCAGAGACATACATTAGAGGGTCATTTATCTGTCCTCGGGACCTTGGTTCAACAGGCACAGCTACATTTCCTGCACTTGTGTGTGGTTTGTGCAGTGATGATGGTTCTATGACTTGCCTTCTGGGGTCAGCGATACATTTCATCGATTTCTGCTGAACTTTAAATCACCTTTGCGAGCACAGTTTCCCCACTGTCGTAAAGTTTCTTCAGGCGTGCGATTTCAGATTTACATGAGCAGCACAGCACAGGAGTCACATGCTACATTTAGTGCAATTCAAATATCAATTATCCTAGCAATTAGCGTAGACATTTTAAAATAAGCCCCGGTTTTAAACACCTTATGTCTTTCTGAAAAAACCTGAGCTTTTGTAATAATCCTCCACAAAACAATATGCAGAGACCAGAGCAGCAGAAACTACACATTATGAGTGTGTCTTAATAGTCTCAGTTAAAGTTCCTCAGTCTGTTACACAAATGTGTTTTCTCTCTCTGAACTCGCCAGCAGCTGTTAACATAACTCAGATTTAACCTCCCATTTACTGCTAAATGGACAGAATAATGACTTGACTTTAAAAAAAAAATTCACAGCTGATTTAATGCTCATAATGATGCCATTATGTTCTCAGTGGTACATATTTCAGATTACACTATGTTTTATGTTTGGTTTGACATTGAAATGGTTCTAATTAGAGCACAATTACAGTAGTATTTTGTACTCTGTAAATGTACAGTAGGTACTTTTAAGTTGACTTTCGTGATAAAGGAACGTAATCTATGTTACAGCTCAGCCGTCTGTGGACTATTATTGTTTGACGCTGTTACATTTAAGCTACTATTATCACAGTATCTGTCTGAGAATTCACATTTGACAAAATCATTTTGACAATCTGTACATGAGGGGAGAGAATGCGGGCATGGATTTTGGTATGATATGAGGTGATGTGTATTATTTTCTCCTAAATATTAACATTAATTTGATTTAAATTTAATTAGATATTGATGATAGTGGTGGGAATATTTTTTCTCTCTGGAACAATTACAAATCAATTTAGAAAAATCACCAATCAATTATTTAAAAATAAAGTTTTTCCATCCATAAGGTCAGCAACAGGCTTGGTTTAACCAATCAGGTGGTTAGATGTCATAGCATCATTTAGATTCCTTGAACTGGTGTAAAAAAAAAAAAAAAAAAAATCGCCTCATTTAAATTGAATGGAATTGTGACTTACACAAAGATTTCCAGCCTTATTGAAATCATAGATATTTAAGGCAGACAAAGTGCAACATGGGAGTTCCCCCAGCAGACAGACAAAGGGCTAAGTGCAACATGGGAGTTCCCCCAGCAGTGTAGTCCTACAGCACCATTATTGATGTAATATACTTATTAGAATAATTACTAAATATATGCACTTCCATAGCAGGACTGCCTTCAGATGTTTCCATCTCAGTCTGCTTGACCTCTGAGGTGAAACTGCTGATCATCAATGAGAGAAAAAGGAGTGTTTCTCACGTAGTTCAATTAGAAATTAATGTCTAAAAACACTTAATGTGGGTTTCATTTAGAGCAACATGATCCTTTGAATGTTCCGGTGGTCTGACTGTGATTGTGGTTAATTGCGTGCAGCCCAACATAAATGCTCCTCTCTCTGTCCTCAGGGGTTTCCAGGGGACTTTGGGGAAAGAGGACCACCTGGAGCAGACGGAGAGCCCGTATGTCACACACCATGGCATGCACACACACACACACACACACACACACACTCATGTGCACCTATGATCCACATGTTCACACACATAAACACACATTCCCAGCACATGCGCAGACATAAACTAAGATCACACACACACACACACACACACTCCCCTCGTGTGTTTTTAGTACTCTGACATTCTGGCAGTGCCATTGGGTAAATCATCTGGCAGTAATGTAGTTTCCATGTTTTGTTTCAAGTTTTTTTTTTTTACTCTACAAGTTTTATTGCTGTATCTCATTTCATCCCATCTCATCCTCCACTGCAGACTGTGGGAATTGAACTTGGAACCCATTTTTAAAAGCCTGCTTTATTGCGGAGGTAGTTGGCTGATCTGGCTCCTGAACCGAGCCTTTTCCATTCATGACTGCTCTCAGTTCGACACCAACGCAAACGCAAACTATACAATTAGGAAGTGATTTCCAAAAATATCAAATGATGTGGCGTCGGCGTGAGTGATTATTACTGGGAACTAATTAATAGCTCGTCAGACATGTGGAAGTCATCAGAACCATCGCATTATATAAAGTGTTCCTTTCCATTTTAGGCACTAAAAGTTCAAAAAGAAAAATCAGCACATCATTTTACCCACAGCATGATGCCAGTGAATGATGGGTATTTTAATAACCAATCGTGCATCGTGTCTTAAGAAGTTTAAGAGTTCGTGTGGTAGGAACAGTAACGTTTCCCCATAGTTCCACCCAGGGCTCAGTTCTGGGTTCCCCTCTACCCTGGGCCCAGGACAGCAGACCCGTTTGCCCCCCACCCCCATCTGCAGCCCTGGTTCTACCTACACTGTAGTCTGTAACTCCTGTCTATCCAGCTAGTCTCTAACTGACTAGTTAAAGCTGTTCACATCTAAACTTTATTGGACCTCAGCCGAAAATATTCCTCTTAAATTTTAATCATTTACTGTCATTAAATGTGATGCCTGACTTACTGCACACTTGTTACTGGTTCCTGGGACTTTTCTCTTGTTCCTAGTGCACAGTACGGTGTGTTTTTCTGTGTGGTAATCTGATAAAGACATAACTCCTTTTTAACTCCAGGTCCGATGGCTGACTTTTGCACAGTTCACAAATCTCTCCCCCACAAGAGTCACTTTCTGCCCCGTCAACATTTGAGAAATTTGACTCTTTATGCTTCAGGCTTTTGACTTTTCTTCTTTAATTTTACACCAACAAAGGCCTTCAGTCCTGTTATGTCCTTTTTTGAGGAGGAAAAAACCCCACATATTTTCACAGTAGTCACAGGAAACTTATTTTATTACTGATGACGTTCAGTCAGGGATCTCCAAAGACATCAGTGTTAATCCTCCTCGCTCCTGAATGTAGAGATTCATCACTTTGAGCAGAAACCAATCTGCAGATCTGAAAAAGCCACTGTGGGGTAATGGGCTTGCGTCGCCTCCACCTTCACACACACACACACACACACACACCCGTACGTACGTATACAGAGCCCTCTCATACCCTGCGATGAACACTGAGCCACTCTTCTGAGCATGTTTGTTTAAAAATGGGCCAAAACCCCCAGAAACCTGCTCCTTTTCCTTCTCCCTTCATCTCACTTACTCTCCTTTTTTTATTGGACTAGGGTGACATGGGAGCCCCTGGACCAAATGGAGTTCCTGGACTGATTGTGAGTAACAATTTTGCACACTCGCGCCCTAAACCTTTATGCTCTTTCCTTTTCAGCCATCTTTAAACCATAAACACAACACTTAAATGTTTGCTGTTAATAATAATAATAATCCAACGGCCACAGCCTGGCCATCAAACAAAGACACAAACAGTCACTCTAAAAGAAAAAACCCCACGGAGGTTAAATTTATTCTCATTTTGTTAAGAAGGTCGTCTTCGTCTTTCTGACCTCCAGTATTTATTTCTGTTTGTCTTTTCTATTTAATCAGCCGTGAAAACAGACATTGTTATTTGATTGATGACACAAAACTTTACAATCTATTTTTTTCCCTCCTCTTGAAACTCTTTCTCATTAGCTATATTTAAGAGGACCCCCCCCCCCCCTTTGAACCGCATATCACCTTGTCCTATATTCTTGCCCGTCCCCACGGCCACATAATTGTGTCTGATTATAATGTCCCTCTGGTTTCTCTTGTCGTGTCCTGTCTTCATCCATCCCTGCAGCTCCTCCTGCTCTATTCTAGGCCACCAGTGGTGGCAGCGGCCCTGTAATTGGAGCTCTGTGATTACAGCTCTCCTCCCAGCTCCGTGTCCTCCGCCTGCATCTGACCTGACAGTTTGATGTACAGTGCACATCAGCCGCTCTGAGCTGCACTTGGCAGATAAAAATACATAGCCTTGTGTCAGGAGCTGAAGGCCTCAGGGATGACAGACAGTTAACATGTAGACGCTATAGACTGACTACAGTCAACATACTAGTACTGTAATGGCTCCTCTGCTCCACATTCATCATTTAAAATAACACAGGCTGTAGATATGAAAAGGCCCCACAGTCTGACAGGGTTGAATGGGAAAATCCACAAAATGTACTATAATCAAAGGCATCAATCTTCACAGTAGATTGAAAAAAAAAACCAAAAAACTCCAGAGTCATGTTTTTTGTGATTTCATTGACCTGGCTGGAAGTTCTGTATGTGGCTGCCTGAGACAGTTAAGTGTCAGTGGGCCCTCTAGAGGTGAGAAAATGAAAATAATTCTAATGGAGACTTCAAAAATAAATAACTTAAAAAAAAACAAATTAAATCACAATGGTTAAAATGAATGAATTAAACGTTTTGGGTTATCATACTTAGATTTTATTAGGAAGACAATGCAACAACAGAAAATAAAAAAATATTTTTTTAGCACCTGACAGTTTTGCTGGGACCGGGATTTGAACCCCAGTTCGCAATTCACCCATCCTTTAACAACTATGCTAAAATCTGCATTTTTATTTTAACGTGAATACTGCAAACCAAGTCAATATGAGTTAAATTAGGAAAATGTTTCCATATTCTGTAGTTGTGAATGTAAAATAAACAATGATTTATATAATAATAATAATTTTTTATTAATAATTATTCATTTCTTAACCTGTGTTTTCTCTCTGGTTTTAGGGTGATATGGGACCAGTAGGAGAGATGGGCCTTGCAGGACCCAGTGGGCTGAAGGTAATCTCACAATTTAACCTTTGACCCAGGCATGAGCAAACTAAGGCCCGGGGGCCAGATGCGTCTCGTTCAGTTTTTTAATCTGGCCCGCCCAACTTTTTTCAAATGATTCGTGACAGGATGTGACATTTGAGGCTTAATTTCATCGTCACGCTTTTTTCAAAATGAAACCGACTTCAACAGAGAAACATTTTTAGTCATTGGTCCAAGTCTACCTTCATGTCATTGTGAATCAGCAGCTCCTGTCACTGCTGTTTTCAAAATATCATCAGTGTTGCTCTCTGTCTCTCTGTCGGTGTGTGTCCTGGTGAAAATAAATATATGTTAAGACAGGTGACAGAAATAGACAGCAGGTAGAAACAGCAGAGGTGAGGGAACAGCAGGGGTCACCTGGGGGGAGGGAGGGGGAGCTCACTGGGATGACCTGCTGCCGCTGCTTGAAAAAATCCTGTGGAAACACTTCATCACATTTGATATTATCTCCCAACTGTGTTACTGAAGTGACATTTCTGGATGTAGGTTTGCATTATTTCCTCTGTTTGTTTGTTTCAGGGCGTGCCCGGAAATCCAGGAGAACCAGGACTGAAAGGTGATAAGGTGATCTGAATATTCCTGTTATTGGCCTGGTTATAAGCAGCATGTGAGAAATATGTATTTCTTTGCTCCTTTTCACAGTCATCTCTGTCCTACCATAGACATGAAGACATAGAGCATGTGTGCATGGGAACCTGTTTTAAATACACCATATCTGATGATGTGAACAAGGAGCATGAGATTTCTTAAGTGACCAGTAACAGTTCTACTTTCTGTGTTCTGGGATTAATACTCAAATGTGTAGTACTGTACAGGAATATCTGGTAAAGGTCAGTGAGCTGCTGACCTTTGCTGTATTTACTATTTTTATCATGTGATGTGTATATTTTGTGACTACAAAGTAAATATAAATTACATCCTAAGTCACAAGGAACCTTTGCTCCACGATAGATAAATCATTGCTAGAGGCTTATGATAATTCATGTGTCACTTTGTTTAAGTGGATCCATAGTGTAGCAGTTAGCAAGCCTGCCTAGAATGTGTAGAGTCCTGGGTTTGATTCACAGAGGAATCACATGTTTCATAATGCATATATATTTTATATATAAATATATATAATAAAAATATGTTATATATAGTTTTATATAATAGGGTAAATACCTCACTAACACTAATATTAGTTGAAAATGTGACTGATATAAATTAATGTAATAGTGTGAGAGTTCATGGCAGTCGCACTATATACAATATATACTGTTCATTATGTGAGAAATTATGACATCTAATGGCGAGAGTGTAAAATGCAGCACATGACTGACAGACCTGACTCCACTAGAGTACATTGGCCTTGGTGAGCGACGAAGTAGATAAATACTTTTCTTCAACTCTTTCTTTCCACATAACCACTCTGAGTGTGATTTTCGCCACTCTCCCTAGATTATGGAGCAGGTTTATGTTGTTCCTCATTAGTGTAGTGAGCTTCCATTCCAAAATAAGAAACAGACGTCTGCTGTTTTTAGCCTGCTGTGGAAACAAGGCAAGTCAGCCGGCCTCCGCACGGCACAGCTGCCTCCACGATCGGCTGTAAAACTCTTATTCTACGGCTGTGGAAGCCAAATGATTGTAATTTCAGAACAATATACAACGTGCTTTTGTAGAATAAATTCATTTTCCCAAAACAACTTGCAAATGTTTTTTTTTGGTTTTTTTTGTCTGAACTTCATCCATTGTCCTCTGTGTGTGTCTCCTCTCCCCATCAGGGCGATGTAGGGCTTTCTGGAGCTCAAGGAGAGATCGGGTATAAAGGAGACAAGGTAGCCCACCACCGCCACCACCTGTTCACATGTGTACCTGCCCTTAAACATCCTTTTCTCTCATCAGCCGCTGCCATGCATGACTCCTCCAACACACGCAACATGTAGTCACACATGGCCTTTGTTGTGGAGGGTTTTTTTTAAATGACTTGTCCAGATGTGAACTGTTCGGCTTATGGAAATTCTTTTCATAAATCCTCCTCAATTGTGTCTGCGTCAGCAAAATCAAATCAGTTCGGAGTCAGTTTGGATCTGGAACACTGTGTAGTAATAACTGTTTAATGTCAGATTAGAGCAGGACATACATTTGAATTTATAATTACTGAAGTTGTGTTTTTTATTTTATTTTTTTATGCGTTGTGTTTGTGCCCAACAGGGCATCATGGGACCTCCAGGGTTACCGGGGGTTCGTGGGAAACCAGGACCTCAGGTTAGCTCCGACTTTATACCTGAAGAAGACTAACTATTCGACTTTACAACCTTTCAAAATAATGTTCACAGAGGTTGATAACACAGACTAAAATTACAGACATAACAATATCTACCTCTATACTGTATATCAGGTGTGCTCAACCCCCGGATTGCAGACCAGTACTGGTCCATAGGTTTTTTTTTTAGTACCAGGCCGATGAAGTACTAATTTACTTCATTCAAAAAAAAATCCAGTCATATTCACTTCATTTCTTCATTTAAAGATAATCTGGCAATATTTCAAAATAATATATCATTAAGTTTCCAATGCTAACAGAATGAAGTCTAAAAAATATTTTATTTTGAAAATTATAATAATCAGCACAGTGCTACCGGTCCTCAACGGCCAGTAGCGGCCAATCAGTATGTGGTACTAAAAGGTTGGACACTAAATAAAAAAATGTTACTATTGCTTTATTACATTCACACCTTGTTCTTGTGTCTCTTTGTCATAGGGCAAGCAAGGAGAGAGAGGACCGGGTGGAGCACCTGGACCTCTAGGACCTGAGGTTTGATTTTACAAATTAAATGCTATATTAAAGTAATTTTGTATTTTTTTAATTAAACATTATTAACCCAAGTCATATTTTCTGGATTCTAACAGGGCTTCCCTGGTGACATGGGACCACCGGGAGATAACGGTCTTGAAGGACCAAAAGTAAGTGAAATTCAGACCTCTGCATGTACTGCAGAATAAAAACTGTAAAAAGAAATGAAAAATGTTTGTTGGTATTTTCATTTTTTAGCATAACAGATACCAGAAATCACATGTTAGATTTCTGTTTAAGATGTATCTCCTCGACCTCCCCTGCAGGTGGCACCAATAGCACAGTTATATTGCCCTAATACTTGACATGAGTGAACTGTTACAACTAGATTGTTTTTTAAATCAATCTAAACCATTAAATTAATCAGAGATATTTCTATAATAAAAGTAGAATATTTTGTTAGTGAAGGACTAGACCGACAGATTTGTCTGATTTAGTATGAATCACTGACTAGACATAAGCTTAAACTCCACTGTTTTGTGGCCGAGTACAACTCCGACAGAGATCTGTCAAAACAAAGTATTGAATTTACAATGGTCCCTATACTTGGGATTTGGGAAGCATTGCTGCCACCTACTGGATCTGTTTTTCATTTATTAATAGTTTTACACAGAAACAGCCAGGGGGGTTTGCAAACGTAAGAAGGAATGGAAAAATGCAGACTGGAAATTTGTACATGATGTATTTTTCAGTGTACTAGTATATATATAAGTATTTCACTTTTCTTCAAACATTGCCATTAATTTTACTGCCTCCCCTCGCCCCCTCCACAGGGAAAACTAGGTGTCAGAGGTTTACCTGGACCTCGTGGGGTACCCGGCTTAGAGGTAAAACCATCAGAACAGGCCTAAAGCGCCCGAAAGGCGTTAAATATTTTACGACTAAAGACTTTTCATTGCTGAGAGTTGTTCTGTTTCTCCAAACATAACTCAATCTAAAGTCAATATCGTCTGTTTCCAGGGAGACGAGGGCCCGATCGGACCACCAGGCCCAACAGGACTGGAAGTGAGTAATTACACTGTGGAGCTCGACAGGTCAATGTCAACGGGACATTACTGTGTTTTTTTTATGATATCATTTATATAAATGGAGCCCCAACCCAAGTGACTTCCTGACTTGTCAGCCTCAAACCTGTACGACATAGGAAGTAGCGTGCATTAAGCATGAAGTATGTAGAAAACGCTGCTTGTGTGTGTTGTTTTTTTTTCTTCTATCTCCAGATGGCATATCAAACCATATCCAATGGCTGACAATCAAACCATTTATTCTCGTCTTTGTTGTGGTTTTAGACTTTCTCTGCATGAATATGGCAGACTCATCTTCAAAGACAGAGACTTGGGGCGGGAGGGGTGAGGGAGCGGGGAGGGGATTGGGGGGCAGAAATGTCAGATACACAGGAAGAATGGAAAAACAATTTGAGTCCAAAGTTAAAACCATGTGACCCACGGGCGGGGATGAAAGTCTGACTTCTTTGTTCGTTACAAAAAAAGGAGAAACATCAGCATAATCAGCAGAACGAAGCCAATGAATGTGACTGCAGCAGGAGAGCCGTGGACTGGGTGACATCAGCCTGTGTTGTACTAAATCAATGTGAGCTCGCTGTACGTCGCAGCCATATGTACAGTAAGACGTATAATTTAACTGCTTGGTTTAATCATGCATCTCAAAGTTTACTGGGTCTCAGTGAGCGACGTGGAGCTAATAAAGGGATTTTAGCTCAGTCTTATTGGAGAGGTTTTCAGTAGTTTTGTCTAGTTGTGTTGTTGTACATTGTGTACTTGTGTAGTTGAAGGTTTATATATGTTGACTTATAGTCGCTAAGTCTTTGGATTATTGTCTCCTCGTATTAAAAACCTAGGCGTAATCCTAGGCCTTCGCCACCAGGGGGTGTTAGTAGCCGTTACTACTCTCGTAGGCAGTAACATTTATGTCCTGGAGGGTGTTAATGGACTGCTGCAGACATAGATTTATTGACTGGATTTATTTGTGTTTTCCTTTTTTTCCCTCTGTCCTAGATCTTAGTACCTTTTATTTCTTTTCTGATCATCTGACTCCCAGTCCTCCTGAACTTTCTTTCACATACACTGCTTCTTCAACCTTGCATGTCTTTTTCTCTGAACCCCCCATCCATCCATACACCTGAGGGGAAGTGGACTACGGCTCCTTCAGGAGCAGTCACTGGTCTTGGCCAGGTGCCACAGAAGTCCGTCCACTTCCTCCTCTGACTTAACTGTCTCCTCAACCAGCTGGGTTTTATTTTTTTTGCCTTCTTGCCACCCCTGGTGGCAGTTCAGTCATCTGTGAGTTTTCTCTGCCTCGGTTTATGCAGTCTAACAGACCAGCGTGAGGTCAGCTGATCAGAGCCCACAAACCCTGGTCACTTCACATTTATTCTCATGTTTCAACTGAAATCCACTTTGATTGTTAGTGTTGGAGTAAAATATAATGCCATCTCACTCTGCCAACTTGTGTAGCGGGAAACATTGGAACGTTTGAGTCACTCGGTCTAAAGGAGATTTGCCAGCACTTCTCTGACCTGGAATTATTGCTAATAAAAAAGCTCTTAGACCCTTTTAAACCCTGGGAGTTAGTGTCTGTTCAAGGGGAACATTACAGTCCCAGATTTCCAAGAAGATGTCGCTGGAACAGCTGTGGACTAGACTACAGCTGTGTATTTAAATTGGTTTTTAATGAAAAAAACAAAACAAATAAAACAGGATCCACTCCACTGCTGTGATGAATGTTAATATTTCTGATTGTTCTCTAATCTGTATGATTCACCGCTCTATTTTTTTAGGGTATAATGGGCAGAAAAGGAATTATTGGAAAGGTTGGTCCAGAGGGCCTAAAGGTAAATAAGGACACATGTTTCTTTACTTCTAATATATGATACATATTAATTTACTTTATTTCTAATCAGTTGATTTTTAACGCAACTTTTGGTAAAGGGGGAGTCTAATCAGTTGATTATTAACGCAACTTTTGGTAAAGGGGGAGTCCGGTGCCACTGGAAAAGTCGGAACCATGGGAGAAAGAGTAAGAAACTCTGACATCACACTTTTTTCTAAACTTTTCTAACTATTCCAATTTTACTATTTAAATCTCTGTATTTTAGGGCCTGGTGGGCTTTATAGGCCCGGGAGGAGAGGAAGGACTGGCAGGAGAGAAGGTAAAAAAGAAACACACACACATTTATTTTAGGATGTGTCTTTACCAGGTGACTTTGAAGACTGAGACTTTTGTTTGTTTTCAGGGCGATCGTGGAGAGATGGGTCTTCCTGGTCCACCTGGAGAAAAGGGAGCAACGGTAAGAAACAATGAGGAGGATGTGACGAGGAAGTGTTTGTTTTTATATACTGTATATAAATATATAAAATGAAATTCAAAGTGAAGAAATTAATCTGTTAAGAAAAACCCAGCAGGAAAATATAAATCTCTGTAATTAAACTGTGGATGTTATTCCCATGGGAATATCGTCATGTGTTGAGCCTCTGCCGTACCTGAGGGAAAAAAAATACCCATAGTGCCTTCTGTTCCTCAGGATTGTATATTACTGCGATTTTTACTGCACTCAGGCGATCCTTGTAGTTTTACTTGAAGTACTCCCCGTCATATAGCTTTAAGTTTTTACACACATCCTGGCCAGCGGGGAAACGATTAGGGGGGAAAAAGCAGCCAGGAGCAGTATGTTTTCAGTTATAAAATCATCTCCTCTGACTCTGTGTTTCTTCTTCTCCCTTCATTAGCTTTTATTGCTAAGTTGCTTCCCAGCGCAGAGAGCGTTTCTCCAGATGTATGTTTGTGTTCCTGTGTCCGTATGTGAATGAAAACCATGTATGTTTCCTAAAACAAAATGATCTGTATATATGTAGAAAATGGAATTCTCATGTAAGTCTAAAAACCCCGTCCTCATTGACGTCACGCTGACATACAGTATGTTCGATCATGTAATAGTTTCATGTCATGGTTCTACTCCTCTGGTGTGTTCCTGGGTTCATTGAGTCTATTGTGTCGCTCTTCATTCATCCTGTGTTTGTGTCTGTGTACAAACATTAGGGTCACCCAGGGACGCCAGGAGAGACTGGACCTACAGGACCACCAGGAAGACCAGTAAGACCATTTCATTTCATCTTTATTAGTGAGATGTGAAACTGGAGAGACGAGCACTGACTGTAACATTCACAGAGCCATAAAAGAAAAAAAATGTAATCCAGTGTGATCAACGTTTCTGTCAAGTGATTCTCTCTGTGAATTTCACACAGCTATACTTTTTCCCAGAGATCATATGAGAGGTGGCAGCCTTCTGCTGCATCTTCACTGCCCTGCTGTCAGTCAAAAACACAACACCTATATCTAAGTAGATGCTACTCCCCCCCCCCCGACCCCCCTTCCCTCACTTTGACCCTGCCATTGGTTGAAGGTGGGGGCCACAGAGTCACCAAAACAAACATAAACGTGAGCTCGGGGCAGCAGCAGAGGAGAATTCCAGAGCAGAGCCTTTAAATTGGCCTAAGTGTCAGATCTAACAACAATCCCTATAGTGTGTTCCCGAGGTCAGGCTGTTTCACCTCCAAGGTCAACAACCAGGGGCTCTGTGCTGCCTCAGTGTAAGAGTGTCTTTTATCGTCCTCTTTTTCTCATTTTCCTTTTGTTTGTCAGGGCTCCCCTGGAGCGACCGGGCCGGCCGGTACCAGAGGACCCAAAGGCTTGAGGGTAAGTGTGAGGTGTTATGTGTCCACTGGTGTTGAATGGAAGCAGATATACACCACTGTTATGGCTTTGTTTATTCTCAAATGTGTAAACACCCTCTGTGCGGCTGCTGTTGTAGAAATGATGTCTGACAGAAGTTTTTCTAACACAGTCAGTCAGTTCTTATAACTGCAGGAAAATACCCACAAGAAAGACTGACATCTGTCGTACTGCACGGCCTTTGTCGAGGTAAACAAGACCTCATTTTTGTGGGAACAAGATTTATGGTCAGTAATGAATCCAGCTCTTGGTTGAAGTTGCTGAGTCCCCAAAACTCACAGAGCTGTGACTGTAAAACTGCTAGGGTAACACTTTCCAAACTATGGTTACACAGCTGCAGTAGAAGCTAACAGGATGAAACTTTCAGAGATCGTCAAAGATTCATTATGCAGGAATGTATAACAAAGAGCATGCAGCTTCTTCTCTGCCCATTAGGGGGTGCAAATACTCCCTTTCCTGTTTGTGGGTTGTGTTAATGGAAAAATTATGATTGGCTCAGAATCAAATTGATCAAATGAGTGAAACCAAAATGAGTGTCTTCCTTTAAGCTGATCCCACTCCTTCCCCAACATCGACTTCTTCTTTGCAATATAATTTCTTTACTGCCACCTGCTGGGTCTATTACATAGTTTCAGCCAGAGTCAGTTTTCCACATTCGCAAAAGGAAGGAAAAGGGAGGAAGAACATTTCCGCACACGCTGCCATTAACCTACAGAAATGACTCCTGAAAAAAGATCAGCTGTCTTTTCAACAGCTGAGTTTAACATCTGACAAAACTGTCATCACATCAGCATCACGACAGATTGGTCCCTGTAGTGTACGGTGTTCAGTTTTTGTTCCAGATTGATAGAATCTCCACATAATGCCTGATCTCAAGCACAGGATTTGGCCAATATTTCAGAAAGAAAATTACATTTTCCAGAGAGACTCACAATGGATTATGGGAGTATTTATGTTTTAATAGAAAATGACAATCATGTATAATAACATCAGTAAAGACTAAGAGCTGCAGCAGTGATGTTTAATACAGTGGAAGTGACGTTTGTGGTGAAATGTAGGCCTTTATTGAAGGTTCTTTAAATATGTCTCCTATCACTAATATCAAATCAGCCAGCTGGAGAAAACAGTTTCATGCTTTTTTTTTTTTTAATCTCAGCCATCATTAAAGCTGTTTCTGGATGTTGTCGGCCTGGACACACTCTTGTGTCTCAAGCTGTGTTTTCCATTAATACTAGTGTCAGCAGTTTCCACTGCCAGTAAATCGGTCTGCTGCTTTTTTTCCCCCCGCACTGCACGCGTAGAAACCTGTGTGTAACAGGCCAAAAGATACAGAAGTGTTTTTTCTTATTGCACCCACAGCCGCACTCACCTGGAACTTAAACAAACAGTACTTTGCATTTGAGTTTTGTTTAAGACAGACTGAATTTTTTAGGTGCTGAAAATAAAGTATTAAAAGAAGATTTCACATTAATAAAAATATGGCTTCACTTATGGCTTTCATACAACATAAGATCATGTTACCCTATCAATTTGAAGTCGACGTCGTTGGCCCGCCTGAGTAACACATCTGTGAGTGAAATGGAAATGATTCGATGTCACGCCGCTCGTCTTTTAGATGTTGGCGTTTTGGCAAAAGGACAAAGAAACTTAACAAGAGGGTTCAGTGTGATGGAAACATGGAACTCCATTGTTTACTAACAGAGAAATATCGTGGCATCAGTCTGTCTAGAGCCGCGACTGTCTGTCTGTATTTGATTTGCATCAAACTTAGATGGTCGATGTCAGCCAAAAGAAATCAGGCAAATTTGACGAATCAGCCTTTTTAACAAATAACTTCTCATCTCGCCTGACGCGCTAATGTCTTCCATATTGAGGAGCATCTCCAGCTCCTCCCTCCCCCTCCTCTTCCCCCTCCTCCGTCCTCCCTCTCTCTCCTTACAGTAACTGTTTATTATTGAGCTGCTTTGACTAAATGTTTTTGATTGTTTTAGTTCATGCCTTTGTTCAGTTACCGTTACAGTAACTCTCTGTGATCCACTGGCTTCAAAGTCAGATATTTGAGTGTTTTTTCAAGGCCAAACGGAGGGAAAACACTTTCACCACACATCAGCTAATCAGGCTGTGTAAACATAAGCTGTGCAGAGCAGGTACCGCAGACAGGAATGTTATTGAGTGCTGCTTCTCCAGCTCCGTTCATAATAGCACTTTGAACAGTGGCTTCCTCAGCATATGACAGTACAGATACTCAATATAAGGCTCCAGGGCCAGATATGGTCCACAATGGTCCTGTCACAGATGACGGAACTTTGATAAGACAGTACAGTTATTACAAGACAAAACAATATTGTTTTTGTTTTATTTACATTTCTATTGGGGAAAATAATGAAACATACATTTGAGATAACATTACTTTGCGTTGATTCTGAAATTCATGACAGTTAGATGGGGTCAGCATGGAAACATTTGGGAACCCCCTAGTCAACACGTAAAGCAGCTGGAATAACAGTGTTCTAGGAAGTTGGTGTAGTACCATTGTAGAACCACTGGGCTTCTTCTTCTTCTTCTTCTTCATCTTCTTCTTCTTCTTCTCTTTTTCTTCCTTTTCTTCTTCTTCTTCTTTCTCCTCTTTTTCTTCTTTTTCTTCTTCTTCTCTTTTTCTTCCTTTTCTTCTTCTTCTTCTTTCTCCTCTTTTTCTTCTTTTTCTTCTTCTTCTTTCTCCTCTTTTTCTTTTTGTCCTTCACTCTCTAATGGAATTTGACAGCCGATGAGTTGCATAACTGCCACTTACCAGGAACAGTCTGCAAAACTAGAAATGCCAGATGACAAAGTCTCTGCAACCCATCATTTCAAGTGCCTTCTTAAAAATAACTGAGGAAAAGGCTTTAGTAAATCTTTTATAATTCCAGCACATCCTGTCTTAGAATTCTTAACGTAGCACCTTTGTTCCATATGTGATACTTTCCCGCCGTGGTCTCTATCACAATTCAAAATTTTAAAAATAGATTGGAATAGTTATGTTTTAAGATAAGAATTGATCTCATAGCAAACGATGACGATGAAATCATAAACGATGAGATGTCGACGACCCTCCGTGTCAGTGAGCTACTATAGGCTGCAGGTGCAGAGCAGATGGACTGTGCTGCTCCACTGTCTGTCTTCCATTTATAACCACTGCTCAGTGGACAAGCAGGCCTGTCAGCAACTCACACTGAGTACATTTGACAACTGCACCGAGTAAAATGTCGGATTTCTGTCTGATTTCTGCCGTGTGTGTCCACACTGTTGGCTTTGATTGTGCACTCGTACAAAAACTGCTGCTGCCAAGTAAGGCACCGCAGAGCTGTGTCTGATTATACTCTGCTACTGTACTCACATGTTTACATCTAACACACACATACAAGGCGAGTACTTCCTCCTATACTTGAGAAAGTGAACATTACAGACACAGTACAGACGCAGTACAGTCAGAACTGCACCAGCTCATTTACACGTCTGTCTGGCTGTATCACAGTGGCCTCTGTTGGTGACATTGTCTTAGTATGTTGTTTTTTTTTCTTATTTTTTTAGGGAGCAGTTGGGCCTGACGGTTCACCAGGAGAGACGGGGTTAAAGGGCAAGAAGGTAAAAATGCTCATTCAGCATTTCTACACCTGTGAAGCTCTAAACCTTCAGGACGTCACACTGTGTTTACACATGAGTAATGATCGTAAAGTAGCACAGAAATAAACCATGAATTCTCAGCAGAAATAATAGGTTCCCAGCACCAGAACATCAAACCACACAGCATCTTCATCCAGGCAGGAAATACTGTACCGTCCACTGGGAGCTGACATTTCTCAACACATAACTATCGCTCATCCTTCCCTCTCTCCACAGGGTCCTGACGGTCCTCCAGGAAAAACAGGCTTCCCTGGACCACAGGTAAAGAACACTGGGGTCTTTTAAAACTTTTCCACCTCTTCCTGTCATATATTTTTGTTTTTAATGATCCTCTGGAGAGGCAAGACTTCAGTATGATTTAGAATGCTGACATGATAGCTACAGAGCGGCGGGCCTCAGTTAGAAATGGGAATTTGATTTTGAAGTTGACTAATCCCCTCAGGGTTTCTGCCAGATTTAAATAAAAGTCAAGTCAAAGTTGTGTTTTTTTTTCACAGCTCACAAGAGAAATCTTGTGTCAACTTAATGTTGTCTTTGATATGAGTAGTAGAGTAGGGCTTTATTCATCCCCCTTGGGGGAAACATACTAACGATGTTCCCTGACCGGGAATCGAACCCGGGCCGCGGCGGTGAGAGCGCCGAATCCTAACCACTAGACCACCAGGGAATATGACTACTATGCTATACCTTTGTACTTTTTTATTTATAGCACTGTTTGTTAATGTCCTGGACTGTGTGAACATAAAATGGAGATTACTTATGTGTTCTTTTATTACCAGACACTTCACAGTTAAATCACATTTAAAAATCTCGGTAAATTTCAACTGTACTCTTGTCTTTGTCACGGACTGATTTTGGTTTATTTTTCTGTGTCCCTGCAGGGGAAGATTGGAGAAACAGGAGAAACTGGACCCAAAGGATTTCCTGTGAGTTTCCTCATCTATAAAACAACTCATAAAAAAAACTCGTACTAAACAACTGCTACACAAACAGACACGTTCTCCAGAGGTGAACAGTAGGCGTTATATTCTGCAAATATTTTACATTGTTTTGTTGCGTATTCAAGTCTTTTCATCCATGTGGGCCTCATGTGGAGCAGATTAGGCTGCATAGATATACAAAGTAGAACAGGGATTTTTACTGGGCACACGCTGTGGGTCACTGAGGAGAGTGCACCACAAATGTTATTATTAATCAAAATCAATATGATCAACCACACATTTTATTATTAATCAAAATCAATATGATCAAATTGACAAAGTTCAAAGAGAGAAAATAAAAGTGCAGTTTTGACATCATCACTTCAACCTTGATGCCTCACCTGTGATGTGACATTTGAGGCCACCAGTAGGTCCCGCCCCACACTTTGAGAAGCACTGCGCTAAACTTACTTCTTACATCTGTCTTTAAGTACTTTTGATCATAATGATCAGTATTTTATTTTATTTATTTTTTCTGTAATTCATGAAGGATTTAATTTCTGAAGATAATATTTTTTCTGTAGTTCATGAAGGATTTAATTTCTGAAGATATTCCATGTTTTTGTACCTACATAAGCTTATGGATTATGTATCAGTAAAGAGCTGGTATGTGGCTGAATATTCAGAACCTCTTGACCTGTTTTTCCAGGGTATCCAAGGCCCTTCAGGACCTCCAGGGGACAAGGGGATTCCAGGCGAACCAGTATGATTCACTTAAATCTTTATATATAATAATTAAACTGGCTGTCGTTAGTCTTTTCCATCACCTTTAATTAACTGCCATTATTTAACATTTCCCTTTTATACCGTCATAATTTGAATTTAATCCTCAACAATCGCAAAATCATTGTGTTTAATTAAGGAAATAAACCTTTTACTTTCGATCTGTTGATGCTTTCACTGATATATCATAGATAGATCAGTACTAAGAACTGCTAAGAGCTTCTATCTTTGAATATGAAAGCCCAAAGGTGACATTTGTTATACTGTTGCTGCCGCAAGTGGCGAGAACTGATACTGCAGTGAACTCAGATTATGAAATATTCATGACAGTGTTTCAGTGTTTTGAAGCCGACAGTATTTAGTGACGTTACATTCACAGCCCTCAGATGTTCTATGCAAAGATCCACTGCTACATTTGTACTTATTTGAATGACTTATTTGTATTTATTAAATGTGACATGATGTTTATCAGTATGAAACATGTTGATTTATACTGTCACACACAGGGACCAGCTGGGCCACCAGGGACTCTAGGACTGTTGGGAGAAATCGGACACGCAGTAAGAGACTTTGCAAGCACACACACACACACACACACACACACACACATTTATAATCTATAATTTAGTCATTAGGCCTGCCAAGAAATATCCAAACATTTTCCTTTCTCCCATTTTCTCATAAATAAGGGGCCTCCAGGTAAAGCAGGGGAGCCAGGGCTACCAGGAGAACCAGGAGAGAAGGTGAGGAAATATTGTATTTTATTTCAGAATTGACCAATATTTTATCTATATATTATGTTTATTATTTGCTACTTTGTTTATGTCAAATTATTCCTCTGTGTTTCAGGGAGCCATTGGTCCTGCAGGAAACATCGGAGAACAGGGACTAATAGGACAACGGGTAAATTTATGAGCGTGAATGTATCAACAAAATGTACACCTAAAAAAAAGGAGCTTTTAATGGTATTAACTTTTATCTGCTAACAGGGAGAACCAGGCCTAGAGGGCGAAACTGGTCCAGGTGGTCCTGATGGAGCCAAGGTGAGAAGTTGTCCCAGAATGTCCAAGGTGTCATGTGTTTGGATATGGAGACAACAACAGGTTTAAACTTTATACTTTCAGGTCTAGTTTAGATATAAGTTTTTGTGTATGTTCTCAGGGTGACAAAGGTGACATGGGTCAGGAGGGCGATAAAGGAGAGAAAGGTGAAATTGGGCTGAAGGGTAAAGAAGGCCCACCTGGAAGTCCTGGACTGACTGGTGTTAGAGTGAGTCACTTTATCACCTTATCTCCGCTTCTCTCTTCTCTCACTTAATTGTAACATAAATTTATCTTTTTGGGGTTTTTTTCTCTTTAGGGTCAAGAGGGCAAATCTGGCAAAATTGGAGAAAGAGGAAAACAAGGATCGAAGGTATTCAAGTCAGATTCTGCCTGATGTCAGAATAGAATTCACTAATGTACCATACAAAAGCAGAAAAAATACAAAGTGTTTTTCGCTTGGTTTTTTTGTCAGGGGGCTAAAGGTCAACAGGGTCACCTTGGAGAGACTGGAACAGTAGGAAAGACGGGGCCGATGGGTTTTGTTGGACCGAAAGGATCAAGAGGAACTATTGGACATGTGGTAAAGAGGAAGAAGATAAAAAAAATATCCATCAATAAAAGTTTAAAATGATCATCTGTACAACTGTGGACTGAGGGTAAAATATTTTCTTCCTTCAGGGGGCTCCGGGTCGAATGGGTCAACAAGGTGAAACTGGTATTCCAGGTTATGAGGTAAGACCATACAGTATCCTGTCACAGCTGTTATGATCATTCTCCCTTTTGTTTGGTGTTTGCACTAAAACATTTCCTGGATCTGTCTCTGCAGGGCCACCAGGGACCACAGGGCTCCCTGGGGTCTCCAGGACCAAAAGGTGAAAAGGTACACGTCTTTAACTTTATCCTTTTAAATGCAAACTCCTTCCCTTTGTCTCCAAAAATAATAAAATGTTAATGCCAAATACTATACTTTTGTGTGGTTGAGAATACGACTCATTCTAAAGTGGATGAGGTTCCAGGCCGACTTTGGGCTTTGGACTAAGTTTTTCCTGATCGGCTTTGTTTTATTGACCCATGTTTCCCGCTGTTCCAAACTTCTCCTGCAGGGCGAGCAGGGGGACGATGGAAAAGTAGAGGGTCCTCCTGGTTCTCCAGGTGACATAGTAAGTCACACCTGACTTATTTCTCTTCCTTCTGTTGATTTGCCTGGTAAATGGTGACACGAATGAAATATTTTGTCGATTTCCTTTAAAACTCGCTGTGTCGTATGTTTGAATCAGGGCCCTCCAGGTGACAGAGGCGAAAGAGGCGAATCAGGAGATCCAGGATATAAAGTACGACTTAAAAAGTTTTTTGTTTTTTTTCAAATAGTATCAACACAGTGTGAGGCCAATGTGTTGTTACTCTGTCTTTAGGGTCAGGTTGGTTTGGACGGAGAGAGAGGCAGACCTGGAGCTCCGGGACAACCAGTGAGTGTTATTTTTTATGTAGTGCTGACACTGTTTTTTTTTTTATTATTATCTTTGCTTTTTAACACATCTCTACTGACGATTCTAGGGACATCCTGGGCCCCGTGGTGTGCAAGGACTCAAAGGTGCAAAAGGAGATCTAGTAAGAACTGTTTTTCTATATGTTTTTCTAAATGTTTAAAAAGTCTAAGTGTAAAATTTAGCTTCATAGTGTTGGTGGATTTTTGTCATAATTGTGCATCTTGAAAATGTCTTGTGAAATACTTTGACCCTTGTCTTCAATTATATGAATCAGTCTGCAGCCATTTCAAATCCATTTGGCAATTTTATTAGTCGGTTTTTCACCTGTAGACTCAGTGATGCTGGCCCAGTGTCTGACCTGTAGTTGAAAACTCCAAGAACCCATTCTGGGTGTTGAGATGGTATATGAAGCGCTAAGTGCTTTGGTAAAATGACAACGTGTATCAACTGTGTATTAGAACAATGATAACTGGATGGACTGTGGAATTATATACAGTTCACATCCTTCTGGTCATTCATTAAAAAAAACAACAACAATAAACACGTTCCTTATATTTTAAAGATTTTTAAAATTTCAATGTTTCTCTTCATTAAGGGTCAAAAGGGGAAAAAGGGACAGACTGGACCAAAAGGAACCAGAGGGACAGAGGTGAGTTGATGATTTTTGCAAGTGATCTATTACAAAAGAGACATATATTCATTAAAAAACACAACTTAGAACAAAACCTGCTTTAAAATGTATCTTCTAGACAAATTCAACAACTGAGCTACAGTAGAAAATATTATCTCATTGAGTTTCTGTTAAGGCTTGTGTTCTTCCCTTCAGGGTAGTGGTGGTCCTCCTGGTCCCAGAGGTGTGGTGGGTCGTGAGGGACAGGAGGGTGTACCAGGGGTGGACGGAGTTCCAGGCAAAGACGGCAGTATAGGCATGCCGGTGAGATCAACAGTGAAAATACATGTTTTAAATATCAATATAACACTTTAATATTTAAAAATCAACTCAATATTTATCCACATGGTTGTAAAAATACAGCTACTGTAATATTTATCTTTTCGCATATTTCTATTGTGAAGACTAAATATCATTTGTCTCCATGTATATCTAGGGAGAGCACGGAGATGATGGAGAGACTGGTCTTCCTGGAAAAGCTGGTGCACGTGGCAAAACCGGTGTTCCAGGACTCCCGGGAGATCAGGGCGGCATCGGACCAAAGGTAAAGGAGAATTCTAGAACACTGGACGACACCATATTATTCTTATAGCGAACACTTCAGGATTTTTGTACGCTTATGTGTTTATTCATCCAGGGTGAACAGGGTCTTCGTGGCCAGACTGGAGCTGCTGGTAAAAGAGGCTTCATCGGTGGAATGGGACTTCCGGGGCCACAGGGAGACCAGGGACCTAAAGGACAACCTGTGAGCAACCCTGCATATAATACATGAAATATATAAAACAGATAATGACATTTCTCTGAGGGTTTTAAGGCTTTAATTTAATTCTTGTCTGAACTCTTGTTTGTTCAGGGTGACACAGGCGAACAAGGTTTTCCAGGGTTTCTGGGAGTTTTTGGACCAAGGGTATGTCCAGCTGAGTTTGCATACAACTAACACATGTTGTTCATTTTGGAAATAGTCGTTTGCATTTTTCTCTTTAAATGTAAAGCAGTTGCTGTTTATGATGTGAAAAAATCCATAATGAAAAGAAGAGACTCATGGATAAACTTTAAATCTGTTATGGTTCTTCAACTATACAATATTTGTTCTTTCATTGCCACGATTGCATTTACAGCTGCTCCAACTCTTTTGACTGGATTTGAGTGGGGCATAAACAAACATAGAAGAAAAAAACAAGAACAAACAAACAACAAAACTGTTTAGATGCTGGTTTAGCAAACTAAAAAAATCTGGAATTCACCAATCCCATTCCAAAATAATTAGTTAACTGTAAAGTTATGATAAGACTGCCTTTAGTAATACATATAAATATGTCTTGTTCTGGTACCGAGTGTAGCCTGTGTTTGACGCACTTCGAATATAGATGTGATCCAATCAGTAATTATAACAGAGAAGTCAGTGACATCATTTTATCCATCTCTCCTTCATCATCAAGTCAATCCTCCCGCTTTTGTCCAGTCAATGATCTGAGCCTCATGATCCATTCTGGAACAATCTCCCAACAACTAGTTGAAAGAACGGCATTGTGATTGACATAACTGTGAATACACACAGACCTCCAACATACTTTGGCTTCTTTGTTGTGTGGTAATAAAAATCTGCAGAAATCAAGACAGAGGAGTTTGTCAGGGAGGCTGGAAATATTGTCGTCATTATGGAATTCATTATCGATGTCATATTTTCCAAGACGAACAAAATAAGACATTTAAGAAGTTGGACCAAAAAAAAAAAAAGCTTTGTAAAGTTTGTGATGAGTGTGTGTGAAGATAATTGTCTGGCTTGGTTACAGGGGCCTCCAGGAGACTTTGGGCCAAAGGGCACTCAGGGGCCAAAGGGGCCACAGGGTGCAATGGTAGGTAGTACTTAGTGATCTCAGGAAGGTGAGACAAAAATATACTGGGAACCAGATTTCATGATTTTTCACCAACTCCCTTTTGTCCTTCAGGGCAGAGGAGGTGTCGTCGGCCCCATAGGAATCATTGGTCCCGGTGGCAGAGCAGTATGTACAGCATCATCAACAGCAGCTTTTTTTTCTGTCATTCTCCATCAGTTTATTGGATGTGTGCTTCTTTTCACAGGGTCCCAGAGGAGACAAGGGCAATCGTGGAGAGACTGTGAGTTTTCTTGTCCTCTTGGTTCTATTATCTGTAGTTCTACTGTGTGTTTTTGTTGTTTTTTTTTTTTCTTACTGAACCTGTGTTCTAAGTTTCTCCTTGCAGGGATTACAAGGACCAAGGGTATGTTTTCATTGTTTACCATCCACCCTTTTGTGTTTCACTGAGGATATTTAATTACACAGAAGCTCATCCAGCATGTTGTCCTTCTCCATCAGGGATCTCCTGGCCCACGTGGACCCCCTGGACTTCCAGTAGGTTTTCCACCTTTATATTTTTCAGTTGTGTGTCACGTTCATGATGGATCATCTGAACAAATCATATTTTCTTCTTCCAGGGCCCTCCAGGCGTCCCACCATCGTTTGTAAGTCACGTTATGTTTGTTTGTCCACAGAAGATACTTTTGTCATAGTAAAATAAAACATTTAAGAAATGGTTTTCTTCACGTAGAAAGAAGATGGCGTCTTGTTTGTGAATTCACACACTCCACTCAGGACTGAGGTAACTACAGTTCAACAACTACAGTTCTCTTTTCTTTATTGTTTTATTCTCTCTCTGTTGAAACCTGACAGATCTGTATTTTTCTGCCTACTTCTCAGAATAAGCTAGTGATGGACCTGCCCGTGTATGACCACGGAGCGGAGATCTTTAAGACCCTCCACTACCTCAGTAACCTGATCCAGAGCATGAAGAACCCACTGGGCACTCGGGACAACCCCGCCCGCATCTGCAGGGATCTGCACAGCTGTGAAATGAAGTTAAATGACGGTGAGGATGGGAGTTTGTTGTGATACTGACGAAGATGAAGTCATTTAACTTTAAAATGACAAATATTGTCATATATGTCTCCCATTTCTAAGGCGCTTATTGGATCGACCCCAACCTGGGCTGTTC
The DNA here is from genome assembly GCF_000523025.1 of Cynoglossus semilaevis. Classification (NCBI taxonomy): domain Eukaryota; kingdom Metazoa; phylum Chordata; class Actinopteri; order Pleuronectiformes; family Cynoglossidae; genus Cynoglossus; species Cynoglossus semilaevis. Next base: position 28,232,219 of record NC_024320.1, read on the forward strand.
ATCAGATACAATCGAAGTGTCCTGTAACTTCACTGGAGGTGGACAGACGTGCCTGAAGCCAGTGACAGTAACTAAGGTATTAAAAACACAATAACATACAACAGAAGGATTATTCCAATCCAAAAGGAAACCAAAATTTGATTACATATCAATAAAACTAAGGATAAAAGAAATCAAAATTAATATATATATAAAATAAATGAATTTAAAATGAAAAACATTGTCTACTGCTTTTCTTACCTTAACTGAGTTAATTTAAAATAACTAAATGACGCACAATGTCGACCAAATAAGCCTCAAAAAAAGTTTTTGGTTAGTAAATACCTCATCTAAGCTCTATGATGTTAAACATTAGCGTATTTTAGCACTAATGCACATCTTTAGATGTTTTATTAAATTGTTTCTATTGGAATAGAACAAATCTTATAGTAAGTCTGGCTCCTGTCTTTGTCCCTGATGTTAATCCCTTTTAAATACAGATTCACACATTTCTTTTTCTCAAATTTCTGTCTAAAGTCACAAGGGTTTCAATCTAATGGTTTCGCCTCTAGTTCAATATTTTGACTAAAATTCTTTCTGCCTCTCTGATCAGCCAACAGTCACTGTTGGTCGTGTCCAGATGAACTTCCTCCACCTGCTGAGCTCAGAAGCTGTGCAGCACATCATCATCCACTGCCTGAACGTCTCAGTTTGGAGCTCAACTGAGGATCAGCCAGTCGCCCAGTCTGTGATGTTCAAGGCCTGGAGCGGGGAGGTGTTTGAGTTGGGAGGAGAACTCGAGCCAGATGTAATAGAAGACTCCTGCTCGGTATGACTCTCTCATCCACTACTGCTTTTTTTGTTCATATCATTAACCTTTTAGGCTTTCAAAACAAACCGTACAGAAATACTGTGTTGGATTAATCACTGACTTTAAAATCTTGGTTTCAGATTAAAGATGGCCGCTGGCACCAGACGCATTTTGTGTTCCACTCCCTGGACCCCACCTTGCTCCCTGTGGTTGACATCTTCAACCTTCCAGTCTCTACACCTGGCTCACATTACCATCTAGAAGTCGGTCCTGTGTGTTTCCTGTGACGGCTGCAGTGTCGACCCTAAGAAACCTGAGCCCAGGGTCAGCGCCCTTCAGATGACATTGTCAAGCAGATGAGGAGACGTAGCAATCTCCTTCGTAGTGAGGCCCAACATTGCCCAAGCGAGATCAAATCCCCAACTCCTTATCGACTCCTGCTTCACTGTGCCTAAATCCCATTGGACTGCAGGCACAGAGGGAGGACCTACAGGTGAGCAGGAGGTACTACAGAAGATCTAGGGAAGGAGAAGGGAGTTCTTGCACTAATGTCTCCTCAGTATGGCATAGGCTTCTTGAAGCTCTTCAAGAAGGATCTACATGTACAACTGCTTGATGGCCCCATGCCACACAGTCTCTCTGGAACACTGTTGAGTGAAGGGAGACCAAGGCCAAGTCAGTCAGTGGACGTTATAGTAACTTATTTTTGTAACTTTATACAGTTCGTATGCTGTGTGTATTTTTTCTTTAAAACCAGGAATTCATTTCTGTCAAGAGAAGGATTAAAGTAATGGGATCAGTTCAGTGTACATATAGTAATGATACATAATATTAACTTTTATACATGTATATCTTATGTATAGAAATAATCTTCAAGTGCAATAGAAAAAAAAAACGGGAAGAAAATTAAATATTTTAAAAATACTTTAACCTATGGAAGGATTTTTTTTTCAGGGGTGTCAGTCTATTCAGCTCTGTGGCTTGTGTCCCTGTGACCTCCCCAATGTGATGTCTTTTTAGAGGCAGACTCACAGTCTCAGCCAACACATCTGTGTTCACTAGTGATTCCTCCCCTCTGTGGGAAAACAAGTGACACCCAGTCATCTCTCAGTAAAATACATCTGAAACCACCGACTAATGCATGCAACTCATCCACAGTTCATCAAATAGTCAATACTCATGCTGTCCTACACCAACTGCAACTGAGGATTTGGAAAAAAAAATTATATATATATGTGGATGTGGAGATTAGAGGTCAGAATAAAAAAATTAAAGAGTATAGCTCTAAAGTTCTCAAGTGTTTTATTTTTTCACTGCTCATTTGCCGGCTGTCAACAGGCCTGCAATTTTCACATGTAAAAATAAAAATAGCAGAAGGGAAGATTTTTATTATTTACTCAGCAGCATATGGGACTGGGAGTGGACAGACTACAGACTTAGAGGAGAACTGAGCCACGGGAGAAAAGGGATTGTGGGTCCAGGAATTAAAACAGAACCCCTCGTTTGTAACCCCACCTTCTCTCTAATGCATGGTGCTAAGTAATTTATGAAAAGGTGCTAACTGTAGTGCTGTAATTACACCACTTAACTAAAGTATTGTATTTGTAATGCCTGCTTATAAGAATAATAATAATTAAAAAAGTCCGTTTATCTCAACGTTTATGTTAAGTCATGCACTATAATAGTGTTGCCCATTCCAAAAGTTGTTGAAATTTACTACAGATGCTCATCCTACAGGATACATTTTTCAAGTAATACGTATAAAACACATACTCATTTTTTCCCCACACAGTTACAGGGTTTTGACGTATTTGTTTTGAAAGTAAAGATCAGTTTTATCTGTATAAAGCCCCGCTGGAGGCATATGAAATATGTTTAAAGACACTAGTGGAGATAGTACTGATAAAATGAAACTCTTTGCTGTAGCTGGACACAAGTGTGTATAATTGTGCAAATCTTGTTGTATACAGTGGATCCCCTCTTATTTAATGTTATTTAATGTTAACACAGTTGCAGACTAAGCAGTAATTCTTGGCTAAAGCAATGCTACTATCAATGACACATCATATATATATATATACATATATATACATACATATATATATATATATATATATATATATTTATGTATATATATATATATTCCCAACTGGTCTTGGAGTTTAAAGATCTTATGTGTAAATTTAGGGCTCCAGAGAACAAATTTATTGCAATGTTAATTATCTTATATTTTTTTATTTTCTTTTTTGTTATGTCGCTTTATGTTGTTCTTTTTCTCTATGATAACCAACCATGTACTGTACCAGGACTTTGTGCTACATGATAACTTGTGTTTTAAGAAATTATGTGAAATGGATTCTTTTTTTTTTTTGTTTTTTTGTAAATCTGATGTAGACATTAAAAACGAGATAACATTACCTCAACATTTTTACGCATCACGTGAAGCAAAGATTATTTTTGTTGCTTCTTTGATTAACAGTATGTTTGTAACATACAGTTATTCCTAAAAAAAAAAAAAGAGTGAGAGAGACAATTTTTGGTGCCTGCATCCATATGACTTTTTTATTCATTGCTCGGTGTTAATTTTTTTCAATAAATATCTTCAATTCATGTTTGGATGATTAATTTTGAGCAGTTTAGTTCAGTTGAAAGGACTACAACAATATTAAATAAAATTCCAAAAAAGAAACATTTCTGAAAAAACCTACATGAACACAGTAGAAAACCTCTGCCTTGATATTTAAAAATGAAGAGTTTAGTCAATAAGTTCTAAGACAGTTGATATAATGTATTGTTTATAGTTTCAAGAGGTCACTTTTTAAGACCACCAGATGTCTAGAACAGCTTTGACAAGTTTTTGTATTAATGTTTTGTCCCGAACTTTGAACTTTGTTGCATTTTATATGATCATGTTTTTCAAGCCTTGAAATTGTGACCAAACTTGAGCGGTAATCTGTTTGTGACATTGTGTGAAAGACATCCCCCCCAAATTGCGTACAATACAAACAACAAAGATGATGTATATAATGTGGAAAAATTGCCTTGTCATTATAATTAATAAAGATTTTTTTAAATTGCCCAAATCTTTTTGACTTCACCTTTTATATTGTCATGAAAACACTCATTAACTTCACATTTGTTAAACTTGTGTTAGTTAACTTTTATGAAACCAGAGGGAAATATAAGGGGTTATACTTTTGACAAATTTATTTTTTATAACTTGTCCTGGAATAGTTGTGTTGTATTAGTATTATTGTATATATTGTGTTAGATGCTACAAATATGCTGCACAGTGATAAAGTTCAAAGCTTTATCATTGTGCAGCAAATAAGCATTACACTTTAATGCTTAAAGAAACATTTTGTAGGATTTATCAATATCAAGTATGAGAATAAATATATAAGGTCAACCTAAGAATGTATATAATTTGTCTAGATAATGTAAAAACATCTAACTTGTCTTTTCTTGTTTCTGATTCAAATAATACAGGGCTCATTATGGAGTAAATAAATATTTTATACCGAAGCAGAGGGTCAATAAGGCTTTTAGTGTTGCTGTTTAACTGAAATTTTACAGTGTACGTTTAGAAGCATAATTCTGACGTAAACACTCCGAAGTTTAATAAAATACCACGAGATGTCGCTGTTGTGAATCTAAGCTAGAGTTCATTGGTTTAGCAATTTGGACAATAGCTGGCCATTCCTCATGTTTTTTTTGTTTTGTTTTTTGTTTGTTTTGTAGACGATGTGTCGTCCATATGTTATAATTAACGCATCCACTGGAGCAAGTGTTAATTATGCAGCGCCAAACTGCAACACTCCCATCAATCCAACTAACTGCCCACATCCACATTACTGACTGAATCACACTCCCAATATCTGGATAGGAGAAACAGAAAGTCACTGTCACACATTCTCCTCAACTCTAAGCTTTATTCTATTCTACTATGATTTAAAAAAAACATTATTCACAAAAATTACAAGAGTCTGGTGTTGTTTTGAGTGGTCATTACGAACCTCATATTTGGAAATCTCTAAGAAATCCGGGTTAAAGTTAACACAAGTACGTAGCAGTCTCTCTGCGTCTTTTGCGATCCTTACAAATGTGGTTCGTTTTGTCCAATAGCTTTGTCCCAGTGATTGTTTATTTTATGATGCCTTTGGAGTTACAGGAAAATTAAATTTAGTTCAAACTTAATTGTATTACCTGCAATTTACATTAAAATATTCAAATAACGTATATAGCACATTGACGGAAAATAACTATTTGCAATTTATTCTGCACTTTTATATTTTACATTTTTACGATGCTTTGTTTTAAATTTGCAAATTGAAATGTCTGTTTTTGCTAAGCGCTGTGAACGCAGCACCAGTTTTCAACGTGCACACTGGTGACGTTTACCATATCATGATGGCGGTAGCCTGGACTATTTTGAATTCCGCCCCGCTTTTTCAAGTTTACCTTGAGTATTGTCGGTAAAATGTCATAGGCTTTGTTGGGACTATACAAAAGTGAACAGCTATCATGGATTCCGTCGTTGGGGACGACGTGACGCTGCCCGTTGATATCAACGGAAGGTAAAACGCCTAAAAATACTGTTAGCGAGCTAGCTTTAGCCTGTAAGAACATTGTTTTACGTACGTTACTCACGAATGTGAAAATCCTGAGTTGTTACTGCGTTACATGTGTCTAATACGTGGAACCATATCGAAACCTCTTTGAAGTTGTATTCTAAAACACTACGTTATTAAAATATTTTTCTCACAGTCAATTAGTATTACTTAGCTGCATTTAAGTATATGAAAAATTCGAAATTTTTTGCCACTTGAAATTTAAGTCCGAAAAGGTCTATTCTATTGCTTTTCTACTGAATGTTGATAAGAAGGGATATTTTCCATTAAAATATAATTATATACGCGTATATTAATTGTATAATGTATTTTGTGTCTGCAGTCGTGTATTAACATAATAGTAAAAAACAATTATTTAAACAAAAATTTTTGTCGAAAAATAAAAAAGTCTCAGTTTTCTAATGTAGATTATTAATTACATTTGCATAAAAATACAATGTATTCAAAACAAAGTATTAAAGCAAAGTTTTAATAGTAGTAGTCAAAAAAATTGGGCAAAATTCTACTGTGGTTATATCTTAAGTATGGTAATATTAGATGATTGATAATCATACAGAGTGTAATATAAAACGGCTACACAAAGCCTTCCACGCACACTCTCCCTCCTCCTTGTTATTACCGTTATAAACCATATTCAGTTCAATGGGTGTCGCTGTGATATCTCTGCAGTTGGTAGGTTGCCCTAAGGATCTGTCATTCTCATAGTAAAAGAAAGCGGAAATGATCTCAACCTGTTTTTCAGCGTGGTTTAAATTGCAGCAGCAACTTCTGTCTTCTGTCTCTTCTGCACAACTTTATCTGAATCGTTTATCGTGAATTTATCTTGTGTGTTTTGCGTATTTCCATTGTTTACCCAACATGACAGATGGGTGTGATTGTGGTAGGTGAACAAAGCCATATTATTTTTTGCTTTGTAGTTTATTGCTAGATTTCTGGTGTATATTGCTCATTATGTTTCTACTTCTGTACAACTGCTCAATAGCAACTCTGGAGTTTGATTTGTGTTGTCCTCCTTTAGCCTCCCGGCTGAATGTCCTAGCACAGCTGTTTTCTGTGTCATCCAGGTGCTTAGCGTGCTTCAGTAATTCAAGATGTCAGCTGATATGTGTGGTGTGAATTAATTATTTGGTTTTTCTGAAAGTAGATCTATTTATTCTTTAGGTTTGTAAGAAAATTCAGTATTTTTTTTTTCATTCTGATTTGCACTAGTTCTCGTTGTTGTTTTGATTAGTTATCGTAAACGGTGATGTTTTTGGTTAGTTTATGTCATGAGCAACTGAACTTAGTGGGGGAGAAAGAGGAAGTCAGTGTTTACAGCCTGCTTACATTGTTTCCACAGTGCTGCAGGGCTTATGCAGCACATACAACACACAGCCACATGACTTAACACCGTCAGTCCTTAATGAGAATATTAAATTTTTTAGATAAAGTTGTATCACATGTATATATCAAGAGTTTTGTCAAGACTTGATGCAACATAATAATATGTTGCTTGACTTGTGAAACCTCTATGTTGCAATAGTTGTCACCATAATTACAGCAATCCTATTTTTAAACAATTTCAGTTTTGTTGCTTATTTGCCTTCATATTGTCAGAGTAAACAATAGCAGAGAAGCTTGATAAACATTGAATTTAACCACTTTCAGTTGCTATATGAATTTATTTCAGAAGCAGGTTATTCATTATCTTGATTTCTTTATAGCCTCAAACCATTTGAGAGCTGTACATTGTATAAATCTAAAAAAAGATATTCTCAGAATCAGAAGAAAATGTTATTTTAAAATATATTGATATTTATTATCAAAGAGACTGTGAAGTGCACAGACAGCTTTGGATATTTTGTTAATCAGTTTCTATAAATAGGATATCACATATTTACAAAAATGTGGTGATTGATGAGGGACAATTTTAATATATTAACTGAAATAAAAAGAAAAGAGGAAATAGAAAGGTTGTCAATCTCTACAAGGAAACATATGTACACCAGAGAAGCAGCAGCGCCACTGAACTTCCACCAGTTGGGAAGATATGACAGGAAGTTGTTCAATGCAGGGTATCACACTATTAGACACAAAGGGCAGGGTTGAGAAACATGAGTGTAGTGGTTCATGTCTTTGTTTGTGCTTTTTTTTTTTTTCCTGAAGCATAAATGTAGTAAAATTTGCTTATGACACAAATTAATCTCAAGTAAATGAGTGCAAACAATGATAGATTTTTGTTGTGGCACGTTTATTGTTGCTAGGGTTTTTGTTGTGAACCAGATGTGCACTGTTTATGTTTGGTGCATTGTTTTGTGGACGTGACTTACACCACTGTCCCTTCACTGTGCAATGCGTAGCCGATGTGAGCCACAGTAGTCTATTTGTCCACCAATGAAAGCCTTCTCCCTCCACTGGTTTGTCTGTTGTCCTCTCCTCCTGTGTGTGTCAACATGAGAGCTAGGCTGCCACTGGCACATGGTCCCACACTCACTGACACACACAGAAATAAAGCTTGGCCAGAGTGGATGTAAATGAAGTAGAGAGTCATTCTTAGGTTATTTATGGACTGTCCTTGGGGCTCAGTCAGCTCGCCAAATGTGAGTAATTCATAGGAAGCCTCACATTTCTGTTTTTCAAAAATGTTGTCAGTGTACATTTGCGCAGCTGAAATAGATGAGCATCCTTTGCTTTCAAAGAGCTTTTTTTTAAAGTTATTATTCATTTAATATCACTAAACCTGAAATATAATAATTTTAAAAATTGTTTATTTTCAGCTGCAGACTGGCTGACTCCATAAATGCAGGAGACTATTCCACAGACAGCATGACAGGTACAGTAAATTCTCATTTTGTTCTCTTTGTTCTTTTCATTACTCATGTGTTACGCTCCCCAGTGTACTAATTAAATACTGAGCCTTAATTATTGCTGTTATACCTTACATGTGTCTTCAAAGCTATGAGCAGGATTTGGCTGAATGGTCTTATGAGTCACAGTCAAACACATGTTTTGTGCTGAATAGATTTAATACACGGATCAATTAACAAAAACAGATTAATTCATTGATTTTTTTTTGTCCTTAACTTCACATCCCAACATCATCTCAAACATTTGCGAATTAAATTTGTGTTGCACATGCTGATTGTTTGACCCCTGTCAAAATTAGAACACTAGGTGTCCAGTTTTCTTTAAACAGCCCTTTGACCAGTTTCATCTAAGATGACTTATTGTCACAACAGTTGTCAATGCTTGGCAATCTGGCAAGCAGATAAAAAATAAAATTTAGCATATAGGACACCACCATAATATCTAATGATGCATTTTTGCTAAGCAAGTTTGACATGTGTAAAATCTTGTCTTATGCCCCCTCCCATCCTCTGGTACCATTTCTTAGAATAAGATACCTTTTGCAGCAATAATTAATAAAATGCAAAAGCATATATTTAAATGTTGCACATAATTTACAAGAACATCACAGTTGAAACCCAGTGGAGCAGGGTATTGATTAAACCGGTAACACAGTATTATTCAGATGTATGTCAATATTATGATTGGTGCTTTCATAAAATTTGTATTTAACAGAGTGTGAACAGAATATCTATTTGTGTATATATTTTTCAATTTGATCTTCTCAAACCAAAATAAATACAAAAATACTATATATATATTAAAATGCACTGAATCGAAGCAACACCAAGCACAAAAAAGAGTCTAGTGTGAGAGCAATTACGGCTGTTCCTCAGGCTCTCACACTGAGAGTCAGGAGATAGTATTGTGAAACACCTTGTTGACAAGCGTTACATGATCAGCTGTGATGTGCTCCAGGGGCTTTGAACAGAAGCTGCCTCACCCTTCTGCTCTACTTTTACTTTCCCTCTAACATTAACAGACTGGAGCTGCGATTATGAGTTGTTCTTGTTTAGACAGAAAATAGTTTTGGTCAAAGTGGAACTGGAAAAGTGATTAAAACTGGTAATTGAAGAAGCACTGCTGTGTTTCAGCTCCATCCTTCCCTGAAAAGATGTCACCCATCAAAGCTCTCACCATGAAGGACTATGAGAATGTAAGTATTTTGCAACAACTTGAATTTTAGGGTCTAATATCTAAACATTTTTATTTTGAAGCTTATTCCTAGACAAACTGCAGTTACCGTGATGAGCTTTAAAGTTGAGTCAGCTTTACCACAACAAACTAGGATGATAATAATAATTTATTACAACTGATTCTAGCTGACTGATACTAAGCCATGCTAGAGAAACAGAGATAAACTGTAGATCAAGAGGAGACTGTAGTTGTTTATTTGAGTTGGGTGGATGCTTAGAGTTTTGGGCTAGAGCTGCCTGCCTGTCTACATTACTCAAACCTAACGGAGGGTCTAGACTTCCACGTACCACCTCCTTTGACCATCAGACCCAACCCCCATTACCAGATGTGGGCTGTTCTAAGCCTGAAGCACAATGATGCACAGTCTACTCACACGTACACACTAAAGCGCACATACAAGCTCAAAGGCCTCTTTCTATTATAACAGTTACACACGGCTGCTTCTTTCAGCCATGAAAACATTCAATCCAGAGTTTTCCCTAGATCAAGTTCCTAACTAACTGAAATTCCTCTGTTGTTGCTCTTCTGTCTGTGTTTTTTGTATTATTTAATTTGAATTAAAAAATGTTGTGTCATACCCACCTACAGCAAATCACTGCTCTGAAGAAAGAGAACTTCAACCTGAAGCTGCGCATTTATTTCTTGGAGGAGCGTATGCAGCAGAAATGTGATGACTCCACTGAGGACATATTCAAAACGGTGTTGTTTTCATTTTCTCATATCTTTCAATATCCATCTTGTTAAATGATGTATTGTCTAAATGAGATGACAACTTTTACCTGTGGAGATTTGCTCCACAGTTACCTAAGTGTCAAATATCAAAGTGTCTGGTACAGATATCTCTCCATTGAATCTGCTTCATTGTATCAGGTTTACAAGGTTTACACAGATTAAGATTAACAGATGCTGAATGTAAAGTGAATAAATAAATGTTGTCTTTTTATAGAATATAGAACTGAAAGTGGAGCTGGAGTCTATGAAGAGAGAGATGGCAGAAAAACAAGAGCTGCTTGTGTCAGCTTCGTATGTATTGTTGCCCTTTCCCAGTTTGTCCAAGTGCTTAAAAAATAATATATATATTTATATATATGTATATATATATATATTCTTTAAATGTTTTTAGGAAAGCACTGGAGAGCCTGGCTGGTCGAGATTCGGGAGAACCGCGTGTGAGAGAGCAAGCTCAAAGAGAGATTGATGCTGTTCGAGAATCATTCAATAAGAAGATAGCTGACTTAGAACAGGTCAGTCAAAGAGAGTTTGGAGTAGGAGTAGGAGTAACTGTGAAAGAACACAAAACATAACCACCTCTATTTTAGGCCCCACTTGCATTGTAAAGGCTGCAGAAGTGTCATCGTTTTAAATTTGTCTGTGTAGTAACCCCTCATTTCATAATGGCAGCAATTGTTTTTGTAGGATCTCATTGTCTCAATTGCAAGAGTTTGATCTCTATACGATTTAAATGATCTCTTTATCTGATATGTGGTATGTTTGGTACATTGCAAATATTATTATGACAAGGACCAAATGACAGAGAAAATAATAGTGGTGGGCCGAGTATGTTTGGTTACCATGTTAGGTGATAAATGTGTTTTCTTTTTGTACCTCCTTTGTTGTAGCCCAAAAGAAGAGTCTTATTTTTCTCTTAAGAATGACACAGTCAGTTCCTACAACACTTTTTGTACCTCCTTTGTTGTTGAGTCTTATTTTTCTCTCAAGAATGACACAGTCAGTTCCTACAACATTAAATATGTCTACACTGTGTTCATTTACAATAAGTTTATATAAATCTAGTTAAGTTTAACTTTTGGTTTTGCCAGTAAAAAACAATGTGTGTTAAGCATTTGTAACACTACTCAACAGTTGTTTTGTTAGTTGTCTCATTTGAAGTTTTCCATTTGTGGCAGTGTCTGAGAACAGCAGAGGAAGAAGTTGAAAAGATGGCAATAATTGCAGAACAGGAGAAGCGAAAGAATATTGACATGGAGAAACAGCTTCAAGCTCTAAGCACACCCAGCACCTTAGTCCCTGTTTCAGTTCCTAACCAAGCCCACGATCTGCAGCAGGCTTTGCGGGAGAAAGACAGGTAGGAGGACAAAAAAATGAGCATACAAACACATTTTTTATTTTATTTGCTATGAGCTAATTGTGTATTTTCATTGCAACACCAGTATTATCCAGCAGCTTACAATTACGGTAAAAAATCAAGAGGATTTGATCCAACAGAAGAAAAATGCAGACCAACAGACTGTTGGACCACCAGCTGACTGTGTTAAACAGTTATCTGATCTCATAGCCACGAAGGATCAGGAGTTGGAGGTATGATTTTTCAACGTTATAAAAAATGGCATGCTTTTTGCAGCTTTGTTACTTAGTAATAATTAAAAACATGACATCACTACTCAACAATTTACTAGTGGCTGATATTATATATTTTATTTTAGGCATTGAAGAATGAGCTACAGGTTGTAAAAGAAAAGGTGACACCTGACACCCAGGTTAGTATTGTTTGGATATTTTCTGTTGATACTGATTTCTCTTCAATTTGATTTACTACTACCCACAGTCACTGAGTTTTGTTTGTCCTCTCAGACCCAGGTACTTTATACTATACTGGTGTTTTGATGTAGATGTGACCACACATTTAAAGAACATATCTACTACTACTGCGTTGACTGTATGTAGTGCCACTACTGCTTGATTGAGTTGATTGACAGAATAGAGAGCTGTTACTGTGTATAGTATCCCTGGTTCTTTCTTAAGCCATTGAGTTTGGACTTCAGTTACAGTGTTAAGACTGGATTACCATGCTGTTTGGAAACATTTCCTTCTGAGGTGTAATTATAGCTACATCTTTATTAGGAAAAATCTTTTTGATCTTTTTGTAAATATTTATATCCAAGTTCATTTCAATTTCCATGATGTATCTTAAACAGTTTGGACCGAAAAATACATCTATTAAGAAGTAAGTTCAGAGAAGTGATTGAATTTGTAGTATGGTGGCCTGCATGGTGTTGATTAACATGGATAATAAAAATAAATGTTATGGATATTCCCAGACACTGCGCATAACACAGATCACTGCAGCTGTCCAGGATGATTTGACTCCAGTTGAGTATGTGGGATTGAGTGTGGAGTGGAATAGAGGGTGGCAGCAGGGATTATTGAAGGCTTAGAGCTTATAGTGCACTCTGTACTTTGTACTTTGTGCCTCTTTGTCAGCTGCAGTGATAGAAAAAGGATAAATGCCTTTTCATGGATTATAATTTGACAACTATCAGTCCAATGTGCAGTGTATAGGTCAGGAAGAAGCTTTGACTTGTTTTGGCTACGATCCTTGTTTTGAAATTACATGGAACCATGAGTGACCGGTGTCGTGTATGTGGTGTTCTTCTAACTGGCTGCCAGTGTCGCTGGATCTTTAGTTCATCAGCACAGCTGAGGCTACAAGCCATCTTGTCCCATGTACTGGGGTTTGAGGTTACTCGAGATGGTGGTGGTGAGTTTCTCTGTGGGAAATGTGCTTTCCGGTTGGAAGAGGTTGTGAAGTGGGATGCTGATATTATTCAGCTGCAAAATGAGCACATTTGTTGGATACAGAAACTGCGGGCAGAGAAGGAACACCTGACTCAGAGTATTGTTTACATCTACAACAAGAACAACCTAAAGTTGAACAGGACTAACAAGGAGCGTGTTTGCAGCAAGACCCAACAGAGGTCCCACATGGTGGTGAGACCTAAGGAACTGCATTCTGTACAGTTGAAGAGTTGGCGTGGCCCATTGAAGAATTACATAGTGAAGGGTTGGCGTGGCCCATTGAAGAATTACATGAGAAGGTGTGTAAGTTCAGACAGTATTGTAAGAAGGCCAACATTTGGAGGCACAAGCAGACATGAATCAGCGGCTGGGCATGATGACTCTTCGAGGCAGCTTTCAAAGAGCTCTTACTTTGACCTTGTCCAACATAAAAATGTACTTCCAAGACCTGGAATTGGAACTTCTTTTGTAAGAACTATGGTCTCAACGGATCAAGGCAGCTTTCAAAGAGCTCTGGAAGACCTGGAATTGGAACTTCTTTTGTAAAGTCAATTAACCAGAGCATTTCCTCAAAAACTCCTTTAGAGCCAAACATCAACGTTAAAGGCACACAGTCCAAGGTGTTTACTGCCAGACATCGTAGAACCATTCAAGCCAAAGCACTGCTCCACAGCTCTGAGGGTCAGCCATCTGTGATTTCTGAACTGATCCAGCTTTTACGCTGCATCTCCAAGCGGCGGGTGTCAGTACCAGCAGGGAGCCATATCCCTGTCCTAAAGCAGTTGGGTGCTGATTGCATAAAATCTGAAGTCAGGTGCAAACCCAAAGAGGCAGAATGGAAGTCTCTGCATGGCCTTGCAGAACAGTTTGATGATGAATACCCTTCTGTTAGAGTGGAGGTAGTTTAAGTATTTCCAAGTTAGCCAACAACTTAAGCTAAAGCAAAACAGCTTTGTGTATAATAACGCATGTTAGCATTTATTGAACATTTTACCTTTGTTTGTGCATTTATTGAAAAGGGTGAAGTAAGCCGGCTAGAGAAGATCAATCAGTACTTACACGAAGAACTCTCACAGGCGAAGAGCACCAACCAGAACCTGACAAAAACACTGGAGGACAATCAGAATCAGAACTCGGTGCATAAGAAACACTAAATAAACAATTCATACCTAAAATATTTATTAACTGTTTTAATAACATCCTGATCACATAACATTTTGATGTCAACAGTCACTGACGGAGAAGTTGGAGGTGGCAGAGAATGAACTGAATACGGAGAAAAGAAATGCTCTGAAGCGAGACAAAGCAATTCAGGGGCTCAGTCAGGTTCTCAAAGAAAAGGAAAAGGAGGTGAGTGCATTTTTGTTTTTATATTTTCCAAGTACTTGTCACGTAACATAGACAAAGTAAGATGTTTGCTTTACTGTGTTGTTCACAGATTACAGAGCTGTGTCATGAGATTGATGACCGGGATGATGCCTTAGCCAAGGCAAGGGAGGCAGCACATAAAGCCCAACTGCAGAAATACCAGGTAAACATTGTATTCTGTTATAAAGCAATCAAGAAAGAAAAAATAAAAGTAATAATATTGTGGATGTTCAAACTGATCTGTTCACTGGAATGATGAGTATTTATTTTCTAGGGAGCAGAGGAACATCAAAACCTATTAATAGAAAAGCAGTCAGAGCTGGCCCAACTGCAGGGTGAACATCATGCCAAGGTGCTTGAAGCCCAAAAGCTCCAGCGAGCTCTGGATAGAAAGGAGCAAGAGCTGGTTGACCTGCAGCAAGGAAAGGACCAACTGGAAGCTGAACTGGAGGACCTGCAGCAACAGAAAAAGAAAGGAGACAAAACAGTAAATGTAAGTCATCAGAATCACAACAGTCAAATATCTCCTCCACCTTCATCTCCTCACAAAAACATTTTTGTGTAATATTGTAATTACTTGCAGGATCTAAATAATCAGCTGAGGAAAGTCAGCGATGAGATCAGGGAGAGGGAGAGTGCTCTGGAGCAGCAGTATGAGGAGCTTCTGGATCAAACCAAAAGAAAATTGCAGGCCCATGAGGTCACCATCCAGCGACTCACATCCACTCTGGCTGACAAAGAGCAGCAGCTACAGGCAATGATGAAGCTAAAATTGTTTACTTTAAAAAAACAAAAAACATTTGTTGTTAAGGTTTGGTCACATAGGTAGAGGCATAATGGTTTTGTTATAATTTTAACATATTCGTTTTAACCATTTCAACTTGTTTTGTTCATCAGGAGTACATAAATATGTTAGGAGACTTTGAACAAAACAAGAGCCCCGGAGGAAATGACAATCTGCTCTCAAAGCTGAGGCAAAGGCTTAAAGAAAAGGAAAAGGCTTTGGAGGTAAATCATTCTTAAGATAATTAAGTTATCTGGTCATTATTAAAAAAAAATTCTGACAATCTTGTGTCTGTTTTCTGACAGCAAGCACTTGATGAGAAGTTTGCTGCAATCGAGGAGAAAGATAATGAGATTCACCAGCTACAGCTGTCTCTAAGAGAGAAGGAAAGGGACCTGGAAAGGCTAAATAACCTGCTCTCTCACAACGAGGAAACAGTCAGTGTGAGTTTTTTCCTGAAGGCTGATGAAACATACAAAAACAGAGGCCCTAAATCTGAAATTTGTAGTTGGGGGTCAAATTGTTTAAATCAGTGAAGGTTAATCTGTGTTAGAATTTCATTTTTATGTAATTTCTTTTCTTTTTGTCTAGGCTTTTGACACTTTGATTAAAGAGAAGGACGTGGAGCTTCAGCATCTTGCAAACACAATAAAAAACATGCAAAGGGCTAAGCAAGATGTAGAGGATAATCTGAACAGGTCACTGAGGGAAAAGGACTCCATTATCAACCAGCTACAGCTCCATCTGGAGGGCAAGACAAAAGACATGGAGGTCAGTGAAGATCAATGTTTATACTATTTGAATATGATAAATTTACATTGTAGTAGAGGTTCTCAGATTTGACCTTTTCTCTAGATATTCCTATATAATACAACTATTTTCCATTGTTGTGTGCAGGACTTGGCCAAATCTGTGTTGAACCAGTCACAAAGTCATGCACATGACCTTGCTGAACAAATGGGCCACAGGTTAAAGGTCACAGAGGCCATGTTGGCTGAAGCTGTAAAAACCAGGGAGACTCTGGTTGCTGATAATCAAAGTGCAGTTGAAGGATTGTTGGCTACAATAAGCAGCAAGGACCAACTCATTAAGGTCAGCGTTTTTATTATTTGAATGTTTTGGTGTTTTCAAATGAGTGTTTCACATGATGCTGAATTTATACCTACATGTTCATTGTTTGAAATAAAAAATATAGTGTTGTTCTTATCAATATCTACATGTTCATTGTTTGAAATATAAAATATAGAAAAAATATAGTGTTGTTCTTATCAATATGAAACAACTTCAAACATTTTGATAGCTTCAACATGAGCTACTTTCAAAATGCCAGATCAGGATAAGTATTGGGCTTTTGGTTTTGTATTTTTTTCCATTGTTTTATGAATTATCTTGTATCTCTTCACTAACTGTATTTACCCAGCCTCTGTGTGTCTCTACTTGCTCAGGAGTCTGCTGAGCACTACAACCGAATGTTGTTTGAGCGTACACAAGAGATTCAGGGGCTGAAGAAGCAGCTGTCTGACAGGCAACAGGAGCTTGAAACTGCTGAGAAGCATAGCTCCATGAAAGCCCAGGAGGGTTGTTTAGAGACTGCTAATCTCCGAGCCTTGCTTGCTGAAAAAGACAGCCTCATCAATGTAAGCACCTCTGGGATCCAATAGCTGTAAACTTAGCTGTAAAATTTTCTTGACTCAAAAGGCTAACAAGGAGAGCAAATCAGAAACTCCCTGGGAATTAATAAGTAATCTTATCTCTATCGTGTAGTTTTAGCCACATATTTGCTTGTGAAATTGGCTAACTCTTTTCTTTGTAATTTTGTAGAAACTTCTGCAGTGTGGTCAGGAGAGGGAAGAGTTCCTGGTAGAGATAAGGCAAAAGAAAGAGTCTGATCGTGTGCTGGAGCTCAGACAAACTATTCAAATCATGCAGGAGAAGTTGAATGAGAGTGAAGGTAATGCCTGGAAAATCACTAGATATTCATTACATGGAGTCCATTTTTGTTTTACATTTGTTTATTTTCTGTGGTTACTCAAGCTGAGCTGTCTGCGAGGAACAGTGAAGATCTAGAAAATGTCCCCAAGTCAAAGAAAACTGTTGTCGTCCTGAAGAAGGAGCTAGCACAGAAAACTGAGGCACTGAATAAAGCCCTAAAGAGGGAAAATGAACTGAAGGTCTCTTTGTACTAAATTCTTCAGTCATTTAATAACGTCAGTCATATCATTGTCAACATTTCCAACCCATGTCTATTTCTTCTTACATTTTCATCTAGATGTCATTGGCAGAGCTGCAGTCATTGCTGTTTGAGCTTGAGGGTCGCAGTGAAGGTCAGGCTGCTAATATTGAGTCTCTTACGTCAACACTGAAAACCAAAGATGAGATCATCAGTGTAAGAACCTCACATCCACAGATGAACAATGCAGTTTTTACACTATAATAACATGACCACTGATCCAATATCGTATGTTTTGGTTTTGCTTGGCACAGACTCTACATCAACGGTATAATAACATGATAATAACATTTGCTTGGCACAGACTCTACATCAACGCCTTGGACAAAGAGGCGAAACTCATCCAGATATCTGTACGCAGGATCAGAACATCAGCTCTGAAATAGAAAGGTCATTCCCTGGACTTCCTCAAAGAGAGCGGACCATGATTGGTGGAGACTGCCAGCAAGAAGTAATCTAAAAGCTTTACGTACCTTATAAAATGTGTCTGAAGTAAGTCTTGGAAATTAAGACATTAAGCTCATTGCACTCTTGTCTTCTGTCTAACCTAAGGCTGTGCCCAACCTTGTTGCCCTGCACCAGGAGCATGAGGCTCTGAACAAGGCTCTAAGAGCAGAACAACAACTATATTCCAGCCTGGTCAGGACTGTCAAAGAGAAGGACAGGTACAGAGTATTATTAATACAATGACGTTTAGGTCAGGTATGTACATTTTAAAGATGTGTTGACATAACTTGCATTATATGTGTGTTTTAGTGCCCAGCGTCTCCATGCTTTGCAGCTGGAGCTGACAGCGGTGCAGCTCCTCAGGCAGCAGCTGGAGGAGGGCATCAAAACTAATGAGGACCTAAGGGAAGATCTGGAGAGAGAGACACAAAGAGCCAAGCTAAGAGAAGGTGCATTTCACTATTAAAAGATTATTTATGATGTTCTGGAATGTATATATAAACACACATATGAACATCATAAATAATCCTTAAAAATCTGTCATCATTTTTCATTATACTGTCTTCTCTGCTGCTTTATTCATTGTAACCCTGTCTTTTTTACTCGTCCTTTCTCTCTCTGTTTACCTAATGTACATCTTCATCTTTTCATCTGCATGTTTTCTTTTTGTCTGTCCTTTATATAAAGAGTAAATAAAGGCTGCTGCCAGGTTTCTGTTTTTTTTCCTTTCTTTTAGCATAATTAGGTGCTTGGTCCTCAAAGAATATCTTTTAACTGCATAAGCTTACTAACTACCTCTTCTTGTTTACACTTTAGTGCCTCCAACCATTTATGGGTTGGGTGAATTTATTTCATTAAGTGTAATTGCATTAAAGATCTAAAGCAAACATGAATTACCCTACAAGTATAACAAGTAATGTATTTTCCTAAACACATTAAAAATTATGACTATCCCTAATTAGGCATTTAAGCCAATATACATTTGAGTATGTGTTTATATGCATGAGTTTATGCCTGAGTGAGCAAGTGCATGCCCATGTTGTTTCTGTTTAAATGAGGCCATGTTTATAAATAGGTCAGCTGTAAGTAAGAGTCCTGAAGCTTCCTGAAGTTTCCTTATGACTTGCTTTTGTTATGTGTGGGTATGACCTCGGACTAAGTTTCCTTATGACTTGCTTTTGTTATATAATCCTTTTTTTCCGTTGGTTTTTTTTGTTTTGTTTTGTGATTCTATATAATTATTTATAACCCATATTTTATAGTAGAAATTGATGTATATTTAATATTTACTAAAATTTACAGTTTTTCATATATGTAGACAAACTGTATGTTTATGATTTTTCTTTTTGATTTCCCAAAATTAGACAGAGCAACAGGTCATATGGACTATCATCCAACAATTCACCTTTTTACTATTGCCTTGTCCTTACTGGAAAATATTTATTATGAAATAGGTTTTAAAGCATTTTGATTTACCAACAGAATACATGTTCTGTAACATTTTGTTGTAACCTTTTGTCTATGTTTCTTTTCAGGAACGGGTGTCATTGATCCAAAAGAATTGGAAAGCATGAGACATCAACTGGAAGATGCGCAGCGTTGGAATGCCTCTCTTCAAGCTCGCTTAGGAGCAATCCAAAACCGCGGAGGAGGAGTTGGTGGTGCCAATGATGTTGGTAAGATTTTGAGAATGATGTAGATATTTTCAGAAACTGTATTATGTCTGCATAATGCTAAATTATATATTATGTTAGAATATGTGTCATTTACTATGTAGTATTATATATCATACTCCATTTTTTAAATTTATTTTGTTGTTAATTTTCAAAATAAACTGAACTGAATATAACAATTCAATAATTGCAGATAATTTGGTAGTAGTAGAATTCTTTTCACATTTAAATTTTTTTTTTTTTTTAATTCAGGTGACACATTGAGCTTTATTGGAGATCAGACTTCCTACATGAGCATTTGTGTAGGGGAGGGGCAGGATGACAGTTTGTATCTTCTCTCTCCACAAGAGCTCAGGCAGAAGGTAAAATTTAAACCTAATATTAAACATTTCTTCCTTGGTGTTGTCATTGTGGTTAAGCCTCACACTGTCTGCCACTCAGTTACCTGCAGAGCTTTGGCAAGTGGATACCCTTCCAATTCAGTGCATATTTATTGAAGCCTAAACTAAACAAGTATTGGCGTAGTACTCAGTATTGATAAATGAAAGTATACATCTTTCTATAAAAATATCTTTCTATTGGTTTGTAAAATTAGCATCAGGACCACCCTAAATTGTCAGACCTTTATTTTGCCAAAACAAATTTGTCATCCTTTGTTTAAGGTACTCGACCTGCAAGAAATCGTGACTAACCTCGAAAACCAACTGTCATTGTTGATGAAGTCAGAGCTCGACACTTCTACAAAAGGAGACAAAAACAAATCCAGTCCCAAGAAACAGGTTAGATGATACTTGACACAAATGCAAATGGAAGTAATACAACTTTTTCAAAATTTTCAAAATCAAACAAACAGTGATGCCATTGGTATAGCATGTCTTCTTGATATTTAACATTTAATGAATCATCTTGAGTCATTGTCAAACATTCACCTTAAATAGCTCCTTTCTAACCTCAGAATCCTATCCTGGCCTTTTTTCTGTTTGTTTGTAGTATGTCTCTGTACTAGGGATGTAAAGATGCATTGTAAATTGGTTAAAAATTGATACAAATGCATGACAATTGATTGATTGAATTAAAAAATGAATTGTAGAGAGTAGGCTGCATTATCTCAAAACGTAACTGGTCATACCTTGAGAGTAAACACTCTAATAGGGGGTGCTATGCATCTGCAATTATTGGTTGTGATCCACTATTAAACCAAGACACCAGGTCCAAACGTAGTCTGAGTGACATTCAGATATTGAAACAAAACGTGTCTTCCACAGACACATTTAAACCAAGACACCAGGTCCAAACGCAGCCTGAGTGACATTCAGCTATAGAAACAAAACGTGTCTTCCACAGACACAGACAGTGTTTTACAGTGTATCTGTAAAGAAAGGAACTTTTTTTTACTTTTTCTTTACAGTGTATCTGTAAAGAAAGGAACTCTTTCCGGTTAATACTTTTTAAATTATTTTCTAAGCGAGGTAAATAAGACCGGACTAGTTTTTGGTGTGGAGTGCAGTGTTTCTGTAAACAAATGTGCATTGAAATGCATTTTTTTTTGGATTCTGTTATTTAAGATTACAATGTCAGTTTATGAGCTACACAAGACCATCTCAGTTGGCAATGGTATTTTGCATTGTTCTTGCAAATCAAGGATCATTGTATATGATCATAATTTGTCTGGAGCTCATTTTGTCTTAAAGAAATCTTTTTAAAAATTCTATCATGAACCAATAATTGTGAATAATTTTATATTGTGAGTTGAGTGTATTGTTACATCCCTACTCTGTACTTTGTGAAACTTTTTCTGTACATGTGTTATTCCTCTAACAAGTGAGTCTCGTCGTTTCAACTATAAATTACCCTTTTTTTCCTTTTCCATCACTTTTCCTAACTAGTACATTTTCTTATCTCTGTGTCCCATGAAACGGTCTCTCTCTGCCATGCCACATTAGACATGCCATACCATTATCCTGTTGCTGTGCAGTGTTTTCTGGATTTTTTTCACTCATTAAGCTTTTTTCTTTACCAAGTCATGTGTGTCATACTCGCCTCCCATTCCATTACTCTAGCAGTTAGAAAAGGCCCAGAGAGCCACATCACCTGTGCCACACAGTGACAGGAAGCCTCGCCATGGTATGGACAAGGAGAGCCAGACGGATATTATATTTGGACAGGTATGGAAAATAATCCAAAATATTGTTGTTTTTTTTTCTGCTGGATTTTTTTTCTTACATTCTTACCGTCTTTTGTTCCGCTGGATTTTTTTTCTTACATTCTTACCTTATAGTTTCTTAACTGATATTTTCAGTTGGTGTCTGGAAAGCAGTCAGATAATGAGAGTATGGACAGTGGACTTGGTCATAGTAGAGAACATGTTCTGTCTGCCAATAACACATTGGATACTGTAGCAAGAGAACAGAAGAACAGAGGCATGTCGCAAAGCAGAACATTACTGTTTGATTGTGAGGCTACATCAGTTTCACACCATAGGTAAGTTTGTTTTCCTGTAGATCTTCTTAATGTTCCATTGCTGGGGACAGATAAACATTCATACATCTGTTGCAGAGAGAAGATACTTGGTCTTGAATCAGGAAATGCAGCGCCACAAGGATTCTTGAAAGAATACAAGTCTGAAGAAAGTAAAGACATTGAGAGCCCAGATGGATCAAGGAAACACAGTGATGGACAGGTGGAGATACCACAGAACATGCTAACACTGCAGACGAAGATGTCAGATGAAAGAGGAATGGAAAAACCGACCGAAGATATGTCAAGTGTGGTGAACCCTGTCAGAACACTAAGCTCTGTGAGGCGCATGTTGAGCCCACAAACAAAAGGCCTAAACCAGAGCAAGAATGGAAAACAGGATGCTGCAAAACATGGGGTAATGTTTGCACTTCTCCTACAGCTTAAAATATTGATTGTTATTTGCAGTTATTGCCCTTCACGTTTAAATGGCTGATTTTCTGTTTTTCAGGTTGGTGTTAAATCTCGTCTTCCTGTTCCTGTGAGAGTAAGAGTTGAAGCTTCAAGCAGCACACAGCCCGTGAACTTTGAACCCCTGAGAACTGATGAAGCTCAACAGCTTCATTTAGATGAGGCTTGGGGTTCTGACCAGCAATTGCAGAAAGACTCTGACTTGACAAATTTACTCGAGCAAATTACACCATTGGACAATGCATCTGAATTGCAACACAATGAGGTCGACTCTCCTCTTCCTAATCAAGTGGAGCTCCTTCACCAGGAGTGCCAGGAAAAAGACAGCCTCATCCACAAGCTTAATGAGCAGCTCTCTGATTTGGAAAAGCTCCACTCTCATCTACAGGACAAGGAACAGCAATATGTAGAGGCTTTACAAGCTGCTGAATCCACTATTGCTTATCTCACTGCCTGTAGTCTGGACAATCAGGTGGCATCACACATTAGTGCAGGAGCAGGACCTGCATCCATTGGTTCAGGTGCCGTTCTCCACAGTAACTGCGTAGATGTGCAGAAAGCTGAACAGGACAAGGAGCAACTCAACAACCAGCTTATAGAACTTCTGAGTGAGGTGGAGAAAACAATCACCTTTCCTGACAACCAAGAAAATAACCCAGAAGTCAGTTATCTTTGCCTCAAAATTAGGGACATCTTAAACCAAGCAAATTCACTTTTAATAACAGAAAGTACAGCAGATGTTGAAAATATGGATTGTGGTTTGGACGACTTGCAACAACGTGTAGAATATTTGCAAGAAGCACTTAAGAAGCAGAACATGATTAATGCAGAGTTAAAGGAAAGACTGAGAGTTAAAGATGCTACTGAACAGCAGGGCCATAACAATGATAGTGTTGGTTGTGAAGTCAATAATTTAGAGCAGATGGCAGAAGAACAGGAGTCAGATAATCACCATGACAGCACCGGGAGTTCTTGTAATAGCAATATAAATCAGGATATGACAAAAGTTCTGATGAACTGCTTTAGTGCAACAGCATCTGCTATTGCTTCCCTAACAGAACACTGTACAAATTCTAAAACATCAGCTCCTGTCAAGTCATCTTTTGTCAAGACTGACCTGCAGAAGAGTTTAGACCATCTCCAAGAAGCCCTGCAAGAGAAAGAAATACTAAAAAAATCCACCTTTTCAATCCCAGATCCCGGCTTCAATTATTTCTCTGCTTTGTATGAAACAAAGGCAGACCATTGCAGAGACCCCCATCAAAATATATGTATCCTCTTTGAGGTCTTCACTGACCTTTCCCATAGAATAGCTGAATTACAGACCAACCTAAGAGTTGAAAGGGGTTGCAGAGAAGAGAGTGAAACCCGCAGGACGGTGCAGGATGGCAAAGGGTTACCACCAGATGTACAACTTCAGCTGGAGACCCTTCACAAGGCTCTGAGGGAAAAGAAGAAAGCCTGCAAAAACCTAGAGGAGAAGCTAGCCACTGCTCTTACCTCCCCAGAAACTGCTAGTAGAGGTAATCCTACACATCAAGATGTACTTCCTACAAACATTTTAAATGTTTTTTTACTATGTATAAAGACAGAGTTTTCTGGAAACACCAAAAAGAAAATGGATATTGATCTGTGCCTTTAAATAATCAGTCCTAACTCAAAATATATATTGCCTCCAATATCAGCTCCAGAGTACGATGACAAATGCGTGCAGGTGGATTTTCAAGACCTGGGTTACGAAACCAGTGGCAAGAGTGAGAACGATAGAGAAGAGAGCAGTAGCACAGGTAGAGGTGTCCAGAGAGACTCTTCACGTCTGTCTGCTGAGTGAACACTAATCTCACACGTTAAGTTTTTTTTTTTTGTATGTCTGCATGAGAAGTGAACAAAGGCACCTTTAACACATTGTCTCTCACCCTGAGAATTGTTTCTCTTTGGTTCTCATAACCACACAGTCTCTTCTGGTGTGATCCTGGTGTTTCCTGCTGTTTTTCTACAAACTCTACCCAAAGTTGAACGGGATGTTGATGCATCTGCATTGACACATTCTTGCATGTTTTTGCTGTGAAGTTTGGGAATGCATTTCCAGCACTCATTAACCTCCCACTTTTATTAAAGTTCTGTTCTAGAAGTCATTCAGTTCACATGGCACTGGCACTTTTGGTACTGTCCCTCAGCTGATGGGAATTTTCTGTTTGTGACTTGTGCATTTTACTCTGTTATGTTGCCAGATTTGGAGGTTGGTGTGAATCCAAGTTGCAGTGCATCTAGCCTACCTTTGCTACTAAAGCATGAACAGGCCACCTACTCCTCCACAGAAAACCTGGACTCCAACTCCAGCACCCCATATCCAAGCTCCCCAGCTTTTAGCTCAGCAAAGGTAATTAATGTTTTAATTACAAAAATGCACAAAAGTCTTAAAAAACAATACGTTTATTACCATCTTTCCAGTTCCGTTTTTATCAATATTTTTCAATGTAATGTGTAATTCAGCCTCTCTTATCTATTCTCAGGTCAGTCTGAAAAGCCTGCAGATCTATGATGAATATGGTATTTCCAAGGACCCACTACAGCTTCAGGCTCAAGTGAGAGAGCTGAAGGTCCAGCTGGAAAACCAGACCAAACTCATCCTCCAAATGCAAAGTCTTCTGCGCAGAAACTCCCACTGCAGCGATCTTGTTGCCAACTCCACTGAGCCCTCCATCATCATTGGGTATCCAGAAGGAACACAGAAGAAGGATCGTAGTCAAAACAAAGTCAACTCTCCCGAACGGCACAGGGAGAAACAGGAGGGAGACAGCCAGGTGATGAAGGATAAAACCGGTCTTCTGAACATGCAGCTGGAAGGAGAGAGGTCGTTGAACAGAAGCACATCTGAACAGCTGTCCCACACCCGCAGTAGCTCTACATCACCTGCTAAGTCTGCATTGGTTTTTAATATTTAATTTCCAAACAATATTCAATGCATAAAATTGATTTACATTTATTTCTCTCAATTCTTTTTTCCCCTCTCTATTCAGGCTGGACTCCCTGGTACAGTCGCAGGCCCGAGAGCTGTCACAACTGAGGCAGCAGATCAAGGAAAGCCGTGCACTGGGAGCTTTGCAACGTCGACAGCTAGAGGAACTGAGCAAAACTTTTAAGGAGCTGCTGCAGGCTCATAATGTTGACTTTTACATGGGAAAAATGGTCAAAGAACAGCTGGAAAAGAGCTTATGTCTAGTGGACAGGCTCGAGGGTCGTCTGGACAAAGGTAGCTGCAGATTTAGTGCTATAGTGATTGATAATGTTTTGCATATTTATTAAATATGGAACTTGTTATAAAGACTGATTGTTGTGCCAAAATATTGAAGGCCATCAAAGAAAATGCAGAGCAGGAGAGAAAAGTGAAATGGTTATACTTGATTTAATTGGACAGGTCTTTGACAGTGTCCTTTTTTCTGTCTAATAGAAGACTCTCATCTGGACAATGAGGACGTGACAGCTCTAGAACTATCCCGCAGGTAGGACTCACACCTTTTCTGCTTATTGCTAACCAAAATCTCCAAACCATCTCATCTGTTAGTAACACAGAAATCCTCCTAAGCTATAAATAATGAATTATTTGTCATCATATTTTAAAGGAATTAAACCCACAATAGATTAAAGAAAGAATGATGAAAAAGAGTAAGAGAGTAAATAGATTTCTTTTTGATGATTGCAAGCAAAAATTTTAAATATTATGTCCATTGTTTGGTTTTTTTTCTTGTCTTTGGTTGTCGCTTCAAAATCTAAATAAGTAAGTTTTTAGTGTTGGTTTCTTAAAAAAACAACTAAGTGTAGGAGCTGCATCACTGTTAAAAATGTAAAGATAAAAAGAGCAGAATTACATGTTATGACAACTGTTAAAATATCTGTACATATATGTGTTGAGTTTTCTCTCATCACTACATTATCCACAGTAAACCAACCAGCACTGTGTTGCTTTAATAACATCATGGAACATCTAGGATGCGACTGTGTTGTGCCTTTGTTCCAATAATGTCTTTCCCCACACCCTCTCCCAGCCTCCACCCAGACAATTGCTGAATGACCTAGGGTGATGCATGTGATGGTGGTTTTAAAAAGCTGTCTGGCCTCATTTTGTCTGTATGCCAGCTAAAAGATTAAGGTCACCCTGACAGGGTAATCAAAATGACATCAACAAAAGAAAACTCACAGGACGTGTCAGCTTCAGTTATTGTTGGGAAAACAAATAATTTGCTAGTTGTTGTCAAAAAGTATAAAAAATAAGTACATATCAAATTAGAGGTCTTTGCATCTTCTTTTTTTTAAATTTAATAAAATTCAAATTGTGAGCATTTTTTATCCCAGTGGATAAAAACATGAATAGCTCAAAGTGATGTTCATCTGTAACATTATTGATGTGAGCAGTCCTCCGGAGCTTCAGCTGTCATATGAGGAGGACTTGATTGACCCTCCTGACAGCCCGGCTAGAATCCAACAGGAGTTAGATAATCTGCGTTTGGAGCTAGAGGGTGAGAGAGAAGTGCTACAGCACAACATCTGTGTCCTCGTGCAGCACAACCTCACTCTGGCTGAATTCACCAGGGAGCAACTGGACCTGTGAGTGGGTTCGATCCAGAGAGACAGCATGATGTTTGCTGTGTTTTTAAAAGGAATATATATTTTACCAGCAGCGTGCTTTCACTACAATCTTTAATTTTTCTACTTTTCTTTTTTTTGTTCTTTACTTGTTTTCTTCACTGGGCAGTTCCCTTTCTCTGTGTCTGTGTGAGTGTTTCCTTCTTGACAAACCAATAACATTATGTCACTGTTAAAACAGGGATGATGATTTTAACAGTGACATAATGTTATAAATCAGAAAGAAATGGCTCATTGCTTTCCCTTCTCCTTCAGGTTAACAAAGGAATTGCTGGAGAAGAATAATCTCATCCAGAGTCTGCAGAGCCAGAGCAGGACTAAAAGTCCACGAAGCCACCACAGTTCTCACTCAGATCTGTTGCATTCTGACAGAACCTTTTCCTCTGGCCAAAGCCCTCGGAGTGGCACTCGGCCTCAAAGTAAGCATTTGCATGTGGTCATGTGTCTATATAAACTATGTGACTTGAAAAGCTGAGACCAATTATAGCTACTGTGTATGTCACAGGATACTATGGTGCTACACTAGAAACAATTAGTTAATTAGAAATGCATGTTACTTTACTTGCACCATTGGTTGAAGCAGCAGGATATTCAGGACCTGAAGAGAAGCCATTTTTCCATTCACATACAGTTTGTATCAATGAGGGATTCTGCAGAACAATGCAGACCAACCAATGGCAAAAAAGTGTCTGGTTTCAATCCACCTACACTAGTGATTGCATTATTCAGTGCCGTGTATCCAGTTCACTCTTTAAATTCTGTTCCTCTGAAGAAAAGAGATAGTGAAGGCTAAGTCAGGGGGAAAGGTTGTGGGAGGATCCTATACCAGCCTAGTGACCCAGGTCGCAGTAATGTTGGTTGACATGAACGTGGGTAACCATAGAGGCTCTGGAAGGGCCTGTGCTTTACCAAATTCAAATATCCTATATATCCTATACGTCTAGTTCTGTGTCAAATGGTGTATAGATATTAAGAATTCTATTTTTTCCATATGTTTAGGCCAGCGACACTCCTCCGATTGGATGGGAACTCCTGTTCCTCTTGTAGGTGGAGCTGAGGTAGAAGGCGTGTCCTTTCACAGGGGCGCTACCAGCAGTCTGCAGGGCCTCCACAGGGAGAACGAGCGACTGCAGGAGCAGCTGAAAAGCAGCGAGGAGCTTAACGCCACCTTGCGCAGTGAACTGGACCTGCATCAGACATTTATGGCCCATAACCAGAAACAGGATGAAGGCCAAGTCAAGGAGGAGTCAGGGACTCAGACTGAAGCGCCTAAAGAAGATGGAAATAATTCTTTAAAGAAGGCTGCTGAACAGAGCCACATAATGAACCCAGGTTTATAACAGACGCCTCTCTGTTTTATTTTTTGCAACTCAGTATTTGTGTTTTTGACAAATATCCTTTGCTTTTGTGACTAAATCACCAAATCTACATCTGTTTGCCAGACTTGCTTGCCGAACATCTGCAGGAGATCCGAGCTTTAAGACAAAGACTGGAGGAAAGCATCCGCACCAACGACCGACTCAGGGAACAGCTAGAGAAGAGATTAGCAGAGGTGGAGAATGATTCAGGTACATGTTTTAAATTGAACCCTGTCCACATCTCTCTAATTGTTGTCAGTGTGGGAAATTTTGTGCAAAATTGTTTAGTGTTTAGATGCCTTGGTGAAAGATTGTATCTGTGTGTGTGTGTGTATGTGTTTCCTTAATTCAGCAGCCACCAACATCTTCATTCGTGGCAATGAGGAGCCAGGTCATCTGGCAAATGAGGTGCAATTCCTCTTGGGACAGAGTCAAGGCTTGAAAGAACAACTGAACATAGTGTCTAGGGGTAAATGTTTCTTTCAGTAGAACAAGATCAATATTTTCAAACTGGTTTATTCTCACCGCTCCTGTTTTAAGATAACAAACCCCTTAACAAGACTAAGCTTTAGATACCTTTGTCTTCCAGACAAGCAGAAAGAGGTGGAGAAGCTACGGGACACCCTGGCCAGACGTTCTGCCAAACTAGACCAGAGCAGAAGAGAAACTGAAGAGCTGAGGCTGGAAAACAGCCGACTTCTGGAGAGACTCGAACACATCAGCCAAGAAAACTCTAATTTACAGGCTTCACTAAACTACAGCAAAGAGGAGCTTCAAAGGTAACCCCCTTAATCTCCCCCCCCCCCTTCACAAACACACACACACACACACACACTGAGCAGCTGTGGACCACACACATCTAAATGTACCCCTGTAGTCCAGAGAATGCCGCTGCTACTCCATGTAACCTGAAACCAGGCTAAGCTGCTAATTGACAACATGAAGACTCATTACTGGTCCCATTTATTCATACTATTAGTACAACTCAGGAACATGATACCCTATGATGTGCTGATGCATGCAAACCCTGCGATGATAGGATGTGACCTCTTACCCCAACCTCTACGGACACAGTTGGATCAGGTCGACATTTAAAACCTAGAGTCTAATTTACCGTCGGATCACTTTCTTCAGCAGCCTGTGTGCTGTTGTCAGTTCCCTTATCTGAAACTTTTTTTCTAAAACTCTTTGTTTTAGTGATAAACATCTCATTTAGTTTGCATCACTCTAACTGATGAGCTTTGTTTTGTTTTTGTTTTTCTTCTTTGTTTTAGTGATAAACATTTCATTTAGTTTGCATCACTCTAACTGCTGAGCTTTGTTTTGTTTTTGTTTTTCTTTTGTTAACCTTTAAAACACATACATTGCAAAATGCACCCAAGAAATGAATGTGATCTCAGGGCCATTTATTTACCTTTGAAGTAATGTTAAAATGAATGCTACTTATCTGCTGTGCCTTTTTTTTTATCAATCTGTAATTCCACAATCTTTTTGATTGCCTATGTGGTCTCAGCCTTAATAATAAGGGATAACATTTTTCAGTTTCCCCAGTCTCTGTAATACATCATTAGGTTCTGGTGTCAGTGAATGTTTTTCCTTGTTTTGTTTTAATTCCAGGTTACAGTCTGAGGTGAAGGTTCAGAGGCAGCAGCTCTCTGACTCCCAGCATCTGCTCCAGTCACTGCGTGTAGAGCTGCAGGTTCATGAAAAGATGTGGAAGAAAACAGACCCTCAAAAACATGGTACTGCTTTTTTTGTAGTTCTCAAAAATGTAGAAAAAAAGT
Source organism: Cynoglossus semilaevis (assembly GCF_000523025.1). Classification (NCBI taxonomy): domain Eukaryota; kingdom Metazoa; phylum Chordata; class Actinopteri; order Pleuronectiformes; family Cynoglossidae; genus Cynoglossus; species Cynoglossus semilaevis. Next base: position 28,262,476 of record NC_024320.1, read on the forward strand.
CAAATCTGGAGCAGAATGATTGGAGAAAAAAAACATATCATATAATCTGCATAGGAATATGTGGCTGCCTGGGAATAAAAGAAATCATCTACTTTTGTTTATTTGTCATTCTGAATCACTGATGAGATTAAATTTTACCTCAATCCAGAGTCCAGCGAGATGACGCAAGAGTCGGTTCCAGTCTCTTCCTCTGGCTCAGTGGACCTGAGTGAGCTGCTGTCAGAGATCCGACAGCTAAGACTACAGCTGGAGAGGAGCATCCAGACCAACACAGCTCTACGACAGAAGCTGGAGGAGCAGCTGCTCAGAGGAGCCAACCGGTCTGAAACCATCAACATCAACTACCTGCTGTCTTCACCAGGTAACAACATACCGACCATCTCACTGATACTGACATGTGATAACAGTCTAATCATGGTGTTGATTTTCACATTTGTTTTAGATGAAGGTGGCAGGTCCCTGGGTCGTGAAGGTGTTCTTCATGGTAAGACCACGTGCTTCATTAATATTGTCAAACACAGACAGTCACATTTAATCTAAGGAGCCGAATGTTTGCAGACGACAAACGTCACACTCGCTCAGACGTAGATGGCAGCTCTATCAGTGGCAGCAGCTCCAGTGACAGCACCTCTGGAGCTCCTTCTCGCCTGGTGCCAGGTCACAGGATGTGGGCCAATCGAAATGGTCGTCATATTTTGGGCCTGATTGAGGACTACAGCGCTCTGCGCAAGCAGATTTCAGAGGGTCGTAAACTGTCCCGACACATGGACACGCAGCTGCAAGAGTGTCTGCACACACTAAGGCAGCAGAGTGCAGAAAACAAGGTGCAGTAATGTTCAAAGTTTACTATGATTGGTTGGTGACAGAACACTGGAGCTAACATCACTACATGCTCAGAATTAAATGACCTGGAATTCCTGAAAAAGGGCGAATTTTCTTTTCACTCCTTGAAATATATAGTCACTGTCATTGTGGTCATTGCAGGTCATAGAACAGCAGCATCTGAAGAGTTTGTCCAGCAGCATGAATACAATGCAGCAGGTGTTAGATGAAGCTGGACGACTGCTCAAACTGGTGTGGAGGGTCTCACTGCCAACTGTTAGCACCACAGGGGACAGTGGAGACAACCAGCAGGTAAACACACACGGACGGTATACAAAATAGGTCAATAATTCCTATAAAATAATTCCTATTTTACAAGGGTAGGTCCAAAAAATGTTTTGATGTTTGTGATGAGCTGTATTAAGTATAATTTGATCAGGGTTTTCACCCTTAAAAATTAACAATTAGAACTTCTCGACTTTTTTCAAACAATACACACCACTATGAGTCTTAAGACGATTTACAATTTTTGCCAGTATAAAATAAACCCAGTAGGTGCAGTATGTCCTGTATGACCTCTACACATATTGACATCTCATTTCTAATTTCCTTCCTCAGGATGAGCTGTTGAAGATTGAGATTTCCAGACTGAAGAGCAGGCTGTCGCAGCAGGAGAGGATGCTGAGTGGAGCCGTCAAACGCCTGCGCACAACAAACCAGCTGAAAGAAGGAATGGAGCGAGTCATCATTGATCAGTGTACAGTTGTCTTTTTCTGAACAAGCAATCTATTAGCTGCTAGCTCATAGTTATCTCTTGACTTTTTTTTTTTTAGTTCTTTTTGCTAACTTTTAGCACACTTTGACTTTTTGCAGTGTCTCTGACCCATGGAGTGTTGAAGAAAGCCAGAGGAAACTTGGAGGTGAGTTCATAAAAAGTTGTATCTCTTTTTTTGGGGGGGAGGGGGGTTGTTGGTGGAAGAAAGTGTCTTTTTTCAGTGAGTCACTCTTCTCTTTCCTCTGATCCTCTCTGTAAAACATGATTAGACAAATTATTGTTCCCTCTTTGGTCTGAAAGGCCCGTCTGCTGGACCAGATCAAGGTTAGTGTGGCTGAAGTGCAGACCCTGACAGTGACCACATGCATGTTGCATGAATCATCTGACAGTGATGCCATTAGTCCTACTGTTCATACTGTGTCCAAGAAGACACAGTAGAAAGAACATTAGGATGGGCTTGACTTTTGTTTTGTTGCTGAGACATTTTAAAGCATGATACTGTGCTGCCAGTTTCTGAGGTTTGACATTGAGAACATCATCATTTTATTTCCGTCATAGGGGTTCATGTACAGGCAGTAGACATGGCACTTTTATTTGGCTTCACGCTTCGGTCACTTAGATGCATGTGCAATGACTGATGGCTTGTGTTGGAGATATGCTGGATTTGGACCGGTGCTGTAGTTTGTTATTGATTGACACTCAGTCATGAGAGTGTGTTTGCTGCAGAGCTGCTGATTTGTAGTACATACAGTTATTGCTTTGAACATTTGTGTAAGTAGAAGAAAAAAGAACCCTTGGTTGTAATTGTCCATATACACATATACATAGATAATTTATCATTTCTACTGTTCTGTTAGAAATGATATAACTAAAGAAAAAGAGTAACGCAGTGGGACAGTGGTTAATGGCCTTAGTTAAGCCAGGTAAAAGGTTTACTGGTGTAGTACAGCTCCTCAGTTCACCTCAGTCATCACCCAATAGGTGGGGGAGTAAGACCTCCCACAGATGTGTGTGAGTCACTTAGCTGCTTGGTAAAGTTGATCTTACTGAGCAGTTAGTGGATGTGAGGAAGAGGAGTGAAAAGAGGCTGCTGTTGCAACAATCCTACTGTGAAGCTCAAAAGCATTTTAACAGTTTTTTTTATATATATTGTTGTTTGCTCTGCATGCTTAAAATACCTGATTAACTAAAAGACAACGCAGCTCACAACAGCTAGTCAAAGCTGGAGGAGAAGCCTGTGAAACTTGTATGAACATCTTTTGATTGTTCAATTCAGACACCTTCTGAAATAAACTATTATGGTACTTTTGACTTACCCCTAAGGTACTTTTACTTGAGCAGTTATTCACATGCACCTGCTACAGCTATACAAGTTTTTTTTATTTTTTTATTTAGGCAGCGAAAGGTTTTACCCAGCATTAATAGTTTTTTTTTTTGTTTTATTTAGACAGCGAAAGGTTTTACCCAGCATTAATATAACTTGTTAAAATTCTGTGTTTCAGGAGCTGCCGGTCAGTGGCCAGTAGAGGGCGCTGGACCTGTGTACAGACAAACTTCAGACTGTCACTCTGAGTCCTCAGAAGATCATCACAGTGACACTTATTTGCACTGCAGCTTGTGAATCTGCTGAATCAGCACTGCTCCTGCTGTCGTTTACCCTGCTGTAGAACTCACAGCGTACTTTCATGACGTCTGTGGGTTTTTTGGTTTTGGTATTCTACTTGCACAAAATCGGCTTTTATTTGAGGTACTCTAGATGTAAAGGTTTTTTTTTTCTCCGTAAAAGTGGTCTTGTAAATATTTTACCACTATTTTATAAGATTTTAAAAAAAATAACACATGAAAATGTATTTTTTATTACCAAGATGTTTTAAAGTGGCCATCGTCAGATATGTACAGCATGACCAGGGCCAGCATGCTATGAACTGTGCACACATGCAGTAAAGACTGTTAAACAACGAAAACCATTTGTGATACTCAGTTTCCTTCATTAGAATTTTTTTTACACAATTTGGCAGCTGCTTTTCAAATGATTGCGTGTTTAAAATATACCAATATTCATCCAACATTAAGTGGAAAAGAGGAGAAATAGAAAAAGTTGAATAAGTCTGTGCTCTTCTACTCTACATTTTATCACCTTAAAAAAAACACTTGAAACAAATCTGGTCTGTAAGAGTCTGGCCTATAAAACAAGGCCTTGGACAAATGGACAGTCAGTCATTTGTGACATTTAGCACCATCTGCAGGCAGGTTTTAGACATTTTAGTTTAGCTCAAGTCAAATTCAGAATTCAAAGTATAAACATTTAAAGGAGGGTTGGCGAACTGTTCCACAAAGGACCACTGTGGCTGCAGGTTTTGGTTCCAACCTATCCAGAGCACAGTGACTGACCAATCAGCTGTCTGGAGATTCAGTTCAGTTGATTAAAAGTCTGGTGTGCTGCTGCTTGGTTGGAACAAAAACCTGCAGCCACAGTGGCCCTTTATAAATAATATTCAACATTATTAACATAATTCCAAAATAATACAATATGTAGTCATAGACATTTTAATTAAAAGATAGAAAATAATGTTTTTCTGGAACATCTGCCATTGATCATAATGTATTCACTATACGTGGGTGTGCGGGCTGTTTTAATGAAGCCAGAAAACGTGGTTAAGTGGACAAACTCTAGCCTGTTGTTGGATGATGGCTGGTGCCGAACAAATAATGGAGGTTGAGGATTACCAAGCAAGATGACTCAGAAAGGGAAAGGACATCCTTGGCCAGCTCTTTTTCTTTCAAACGAGGCAATAACTTTTATCGTGCAATGCAAAATGTACCTGCCCCGGCGGATGGAGCTGTCAGCTTTTCAAAACGTCCACGTCAAACCTGCGAAAGCATGTGGTGGTAAGTAGAGTATGCTTTTTGCCTGTGTTTCCCAAATGTTATGTTTATTGTTTGGTTAAAAACTTGCTATGTTAACCCTTGTGCAGTCCTTCACATTTTTGTACACACCGTTTGTCCTTGCAATGATTTTCATCTTGTCCCATGAGTACGACTGAATATGAGGAAAAGTTGGCACAAGTCATGCAGTACAGGAACATGCACACGCACGCACACACACACACACACACACAGACACAAAGACATATTGGGATTCGAGATTGCCCAGGAGGTGAACCCTGGGGTTTCACACCAATGTCAGGTGTGCCTCTGGGCCAAAGCGCCACTGTGCCTTCATGATATCGATTATTTTCGCCTAGCTTAGCATCCATCCAGATACCTAACGTTTCAACGTAGAGCAGTACCAAAGCACAGTCGGTAATACAAGTGTATGATTTTGATTGCAGTTGGTTTCTAATGAAATCATTCAAATTAGAAAACTTTTTAATAATAATAAATATTAATTAAATTACCAATACTAATTCAAACAAGGTTTTCAAAAATGACTAAAAAATGCACTCATTTAACTTAAAATACTTAGCTATTTCCATTTTTGTGGTTAATTCTATGTTGTCATTTCCAGTCAAAAACTTAAAAAGCTTGACAAAAATTTTTGTAAAATTATTTTTTTAAATTGTATCTTTTCCTGCATTTTTCTCATAAACTTAGGACATTTGGAGAACATTTTAGAATATAAATATTTCTGTCAAAATGTGAATTTTCCGTGTCAGTTTGAGTCAAAAACTAAAACATTTTGACAAAATTCGAGATTGCCCAGGAGGTGAACCCTGGGGT
>NC_024320.1:28267892-28268333 GCF_000523025.1 Cynoglossus semilaevis
GTTTTTCATGTCATTTTTGGTCTAAAAACTAAACAATTTTGATGAAAAAATGTTTGTAAAATTTTTTTTCAAAATTGTATCTTTGCCTGCATGCTTCTCATAAAATTGCTGCACGCAGAGAACATTTTTAGAAATGTTTCTCTTTAAAACATTTTGTCAAAATGTCAGTTTTCATGTGATTTCTGGTCAAACACTAAACAATTTTGATGAAAGATTTTTAAAAAAATATTTTTCAAAATTGTATCTTTGCCTGCATGTTTCTCATAAAATTAGGGCATTTAGAAAACATTTTTATAAATATTTTTGTATAACGTTTTCTGTCAAAATGTGAATTTTCGTGTCAATTCTGGTCAAAAACTAATCAATTTTGATGAAAACTTGTAAAATTATTTTTAAAAATGTTATTTTTTCCTGCATGTTTCTCATAAAATTAGGGCATTT
>NC_024320.1:28268507-28288895 GCF_000523025.1 Cynoglossus semilaevis
TTTTTTTTTTTATTCTATTTTTGTCTGGATATTTCTCATCAAACTAGAGCATTTAAAGAACTTTTTTTTTAATTTCATTAAAATTTTATGTCAAAATCTAAATCAATTTTGTCATTTTTGGTCAAATTTCTTCAAATTTTGATAAAAATGTTTGTAAAACTATTTCTCCAAAAAATGTATCTTTTCCTGCAGGTTTCTCATCAAATCAGGGCATTTAGAGAATATTTTTTGAATTTTTTTGTATTAAATCTTTTGTCAAACTCTGATCTTTTCGTGTCATTTTTGTTCAAATCAGTGCATTTAGAGAACATTTTTGAAAGTTTTCCTGAATTTTAACCCCAAAAATAGATCTAGCTAAGTATTTTAAGGCAAATGAGTGCATATTTACTGATTTTTGAGAAACTTTTTTTTTTTGGAGATTTGCTTAAGAAATTATTGGTATAGAATTTTAATGTAATCAAAAGTTGGCGTACCACAAAAGTATATTTCTTCTGAATTTTAACAACAAAAATGGACATAGCTAAGTATTTTAAGTAATTTTCTGAATTTATTATTACATTTTTTGTCAAAATTGAAACTTTGTGGCATTTATTTGGTCAAATGCTAATAAATTGAAGAACATTTTTGAAAAATTATTTTTCAAAATTTCATCTTTTCCTGCATGTTTCTCATAAAATTAGAGCATATAGAGAACATTTTTAGAAATTTCTTTTGATAAAATTTTTCTGTCGAAATGTTAATTTTCCGTGTTAAGTTTGGCCCAAAACCAAAAAGAATTGATGAAATTTTTGTAATTTTTTTTTTTAAATTTCATCTTTTCCTGAATGTTTCTCATAAAATTAGGGCATTTAGAGAACTTTTTTTTTTATTTTAAATAACATTTTCTGTGTCATTTTTGTTAAAAAACTAAAAAACATTGACTGCCGTCTGTGTGTGATAAGAATTCCTTGTACGACCCCAGTTATGACCGCGTCGATTTAACTACACAGTTAAGACAAATTGCTAACGTTAGCTTTCATTGAGAACGTACCGTTCGTTGTGCAACTTCTGACGTTTGTCTGTTAGCTCCATGTTTTCAAACTGCATTTCATTTTGTTGTTGATTGGTTTGTTGTTGATTGGTCCTTGACAGTTTATTATCCTGTAATTTCATTGGATATATGCTGTCAAATCAAAACAACGGGACATTTTTTGTTTTTAATTTTTTTAAGACTTTTCAGGAAATTATTAGTATTTTATGTTGCTTCTGATCAAAAGTGGATGTTCTAAAAAAATTTGTCTGAATTTTAAATATAAAATTGCGCACAGCTACATATATTTGGGAACATTTTTGCATTTCTTAATTAATTTTGGGGATATTTTAATTTTGAAGACCTTTTCAGGAAAGTATTATCATATGTTGTTTTTTAAAAAAACATTTTTTTAGACATTTTCAGGAAACGAGTTTGGTTAATTTCATAAAATATGTTCCATAATGGAGCTTTATGTCCTGTGTTCTACATGTAAATTTTCCCATGCAACTTTAAGTCAAAGTTATAAAACAGATATAAAAAAAATCTGGTAGAAATGTGTCAAACATACAGTAGGTGAAACGTTAGCCGTGCTATATGAACTAGCTTGTTGTTTAAAATGCTAACAAAAGTAGCTACAAAATGTTTACTAAGGTAAAATAAAAAATTATGAATAAATTACTGTCAATAAAAATGATGAGGTTCGGACACTGGACTGACATACCGTACACTGCCTGGTGGGGTCGCACCATCCTGCTTGTGTCACTACTGAGAGAGAGAGAGAGAGAGAGACAGAGAGAGAGAGAGAGAGAGACTTGTGTATGGATTTATGCAAAACTGCTTTATTTCCACGTTTTCCTTTTTTCCGTACATTTGTCGTGTAATAAATAGACATGAGCCGACGCATCTTTTTTCTTCTCATGCCGATTCCGCACCATGTTTTTTTCTCTCTCTCTCGTTCTCCACACCGCAAACATTTCATAGAATTTACAACTGAAAAAAAAAACAAACAAAAAAAAAAAGGAAGCTTGACACAAGCTGAATGTCCTGCTACCAGCTCCTCGCCGCTCACCTCGTATGTTACACAAACCTCGGAGCTGTTTTCACGTAGCAAATCCCAGGGAACAAAAATATATATATTTATATAATATTCACAGTTACAGTATTTACACAATTCTGATTAGGAAGCAAACGGGCTGAAAAATGAAGACGTTTCCACAAGAAACAATCTTTCAAAAAGGTTCGACTTGTTTTTCTACACTGGACGACCGCGTTTTTTGCGTGTTTTTTTTTTCGCTCTTTAAATAAACAGACCTTTAAACCCTTCCATTCATTTTACTGATCCCTGAAAATACTTTTAAATACTCAGTCTTGTTTTGTTTTTTTCCCAATATAAAATGAAGAGAGAGTTGATGAGAGACGAAGAGATGCATCTTAAAAGTGATAAACCCTGTGGAGTTAAAAAAAAAAACTAGGCTTTCTGTACAACTTTTGATTTACAATATAGACAACACGGCTGGAAAAATAAAAAAAAAAAGTGGATGAGAATATTAATTAATCTGAACTCGGTGAAAGAAAATGACAAACTGGAGAGGGGGAGAAGGGGGGGGGGGGGGGGAGGTTCAGGCCTCGAGTGCATCTTTACAAATATTTTTTTTCTTCTTCTTCTTGTCTTCATCCTAACGATGGAATAAAGAACAATTTTGTCCTGACTGAGCGGCAGAAACACTTTGGTCTCACAGGGAACCTTGAACACTGCTGCAGGAAGAGGTGGAAACCATGACAACCGCCCAACAGCGCCCACCTCTGGTCCACTGTCGCTCAGACAGAGTGACCGACAGAGACACAACCATATGGCACTTCAACATCGAGAGATAAACCCATCTTTTCACCGACCACGTCAACACAAGAGGTCGTCAGAGGTCACGCAGCACTGTCAGTTGAAGGAAGTCAATAACTAGTTAATGACTAGTTAATGACTAGTTAAAGACTAGTTAAAGATTTATCAACTTCTTTTAGTTTAGATGAGTATTTCTGATTATTTATTCTTGTTGAACTTCTTGTGTCTGTGCTCGTCCCTGACCTCTGACCTCTGACTCCGACTGTGACCTTAAGACATTTGAGGCGTTTTCAAATGAGTCGGTCAACGGTGGAATTAATATCGTAGTCACCGATCGACCTTCTCAACGCAAAACAAAACTTTTTGTCACTACAAGTGCCATGCAACGTGGATCGTTGTTTTTTTTTTTTTTTTTACAGTACCCACTGATCTTCAAAGGAACTTTATCAACAGTCACCAACCTGTTTACCCCTCAGAAAACCAAAAGGGCGGTGCAGGGACCGGCTCGTGTCGTCGAGACACGGACGACATGTGAGGGGAACCCGTGCATCAACAATGACAGGCTAACAAGCACTTGGGAAGCAATTCATGTTGCATAGTACTTGTACTGATATTTTGAGCACGTTATGAGACAAAAAACTGCCCCTAGAGGCTAGTTTGATAACACCAGGGCTGCGTCTGCTACTGTGTTCTACACTGGACCAGATGTTCTATCTTTTCCGCTACTCAGTTAGCTCAGCTAGCTCAGCTAGCTCAGCCGTGTGTCGGTACAAACTGTAATCCAGATTAGGATTTAAACAACGAGGAATAATCCAACGTTTGATTTAACTGACTATTTTGGAGATACTGTCCAGCAGGGGTGTCCTTGAGCGTTAACTGTTCTTTTCTGTTATGGTCAAGAGACCTTCTGCAAAGTGGCCTACAGGGGGCAGTGCACTCACATTCATTCATTCATATAGTCACACATACAGAAGATCAACAGATGTGTTGATAAATACTTCATGACTTGGAAGCTTGATGAACGCCTTCTCTCTCTCACGCACGCACGCACGCACGCACAAATATAGTGTACTTTAGTGTAAAGGATCGTGAAGACCGGAGCCTTCGAACCAAAGTGGGAACACTGGAATTTCATCAGTACAAATATCTGCGCCTCTTCTACTCAGTCTTCTTTTTTTTCTTCTTTTTTTTTTTGCATAAACAAACAGGAAGCAGCGCGCCCCGTCATTGGCTGGTGATAGCACGTCTGGTCTCCATACGGTTACAGATTCTGTGGCAGGATTTGACGCGCTTCTTTTCGGGCGTTTCTATTCAGTTTGACGTCTTCCAAAAGCAGAAAAACTTCAGAGGAGGTAGGAGCCGGAGGGCAGGGTTCGGACTTTGGGCTTTTCCTGCCCGCTGTTGGATGGGAACGCCGTCTTCTCGACGCCGACCCCTCACACACGGGGGTGTGTTATTCTTTACCGGCTTGTGCGTCGCAAAAGTGTTAGTCAGCAGCTGATCATGAAAGTGTGTGTCGGACGTAAAGCTTATGAGACGAATGAGAAACGCAACAAGTGTAAAACTGTACAAACCAGGACTCGAACGGAGCCGCGGCCGAAATACTGTGAACGCTGAGGGAAAGACGACCAACGTCAGTGAGTCGGGGTTCTGGGAACTCTGGGTCACTGGCGTAAAAAAAAAAAAAACTCTCCTCGTCTTCTCTTTTCAGCTCAAGAGCACCATGAATCGTAAACATTCTCGAAGTTCACGCAGCGACTGGAAACCGAATCCAGGCGACTTTTGTTTCTCCTCCTCCTCCCAAACCGAACCTCGCGTCGGTCGCTCCGTCTTCATCCGAGGACGCTGATCTGGGACGTGAACGGTTTCCTCTTGGGTCGTGGGGAGGACGTTAGTTGAGCGTTCCTCTGCAGTTCTCCGCTCCGCACAGACAGGGGATCTTCACGTCCTCGATGGGGAACTTGTAGTCGTACGTGATCTCCTCGTTGACGTTGATGGGCTGCCTGGAGTAGATCACGATCTTCTTCTGCGACTCCACCGTGATGACCTTCGCATAACAGTTAGGCTGGAAAAGACGAGCAGACAAACGAGTAAACATCGGTTCACAGGTTCAATCTGAAAGAAACGACAGAAAATTCCAGAAAGTCTTTCCCTTCTGCTCATGCCCTTTGACCCCTTTGACCCCTTTGACCTCTTTGGTCGTTCTCATTTGCTCATTTCTAACCTCACCATCTGATCTGTCTTTTTACCAAGTTGTGACTGACAATGGTTCTCAAACAGTGGTGTATGCACCAGTGGTGGTACTTGGCTCCCTCTGGTGGTTTGTGGAGGAATTCTTTTTATTTTTAAGATGCATGAGACATGGGGAACAAATACCACCGTGTGGTAATAGTCTGGTGATTCCCAAAATGTCAGAGGGTTTTAGGAGTTAGGATTAGAATTAACGTCATATTAGAGTTTGGGTTTGGATTAAGATTAGACCAACACCGTGATGTTACTGTAACAGTGGCAGGTGAACGAGTTTACGCCGTGTGGTTAGAGACAACTACTGCGTCAGTTGTAGTATTACTTTATATTACAGTGAAACTCCGGCCGATAAGTTGGACAACGATGAGGCCAATAATCTGAGCTGAACTGCGACCTCTGCTGCTGCAACCTGGGATTGTTCTACAACTTTAGAACCACTGTTCTACCACTTCCTGTCAGGTCGGAGACCACCGTTTGCTCCGACACGTCTCTCCCTCCAGACGCCCGTCCTCTCACTACGACGTGCGGCTCACGACTTACGTTGCAGCTGTGGTTGATGAATCGGGCAAAGTTGCCGCACTTGGTGGCGTCGATGATGGTGTCGTGGTCGACGCGGAACATGTAGCTGCTGCCGATGCCCTCCTCCTCGTAGCGTTTCTCCCTCATGTCCGCGATCACCTGGAGGAGATTCACGGCAGGTTCGTGAGTTGACGCGCAGAATTTAAAAAAAAGACGTTCAAATGTTTGACTTCATCAGTTATTGTTTGACCCAGAGGTTCAGATGTTTGACTACTGTTCAAGGTCACGTGACCTACTAGCGGCCTCTCACCTGTCTGATGTTCTGACCCACATACTCAATGACCATTTCATCAGCAGCGATGGGCTCCATGGCAAACAGACCCCAGTCGTGGATGTTGGATCTGCAGAACCGGATCTTCTTTTTACGGAACTGCAAAGAAACAACACGGGAACCGTTTTTCTTTTTACGGAACTGCAAAGAAACAACAACACGGGAACCGTTTTCAATAACGTCGTGTGAATCCGACCGACATTTTAAAAATCCACGATGACTGCGTCGGTCCGAGGAGGCCAAAGGTCAGTCCGACCGCGTTTACCTTCAGCTGGTTCAGCTTCAGCAGGTCGCTGTCACATGCAAACGAGGACAAGAGTCGTCTCTGCTCCGACCGCCGCTCCGAGCCGGATCTGGTGGAGGCGTGGACCTGCGCCGGAATGCTCATGCCCTGCGCACAGAAGACACAGTTGGAGACAAGTGTGTACCTGCTTCCAGAAACATCCGAAACACCTCGGTCTGACGGTCACCTGAGTGTCGACCGGCGGCTCCTCCGACTCCAGCCGCGTGCTCTCCAGGTACTTGAGCTTGTCCTTCTTGTCGATCTTGTAGTAGCCCTCGCTCCTGGCACAGCCGGTCATGTGATCCCTCATTCCATCGTCCCTTCTCTTCTTCTTCACTCCAGGGATGTTGGTTGGTGCAGAGGAGTCAAGGAAGAAAAACAGTGGCTCCAAACATTCATGACAACCAGCACATGCTTTGTAAAAAAATACCCTACTAGAAGTTCTGCATTTCCACCACCAGGGGGTGTTGTTATGTGATTACAACAACAACATGACTTGGATTAGTTTGATTTTTCAGTTTACAGTGAAGGATATGAGGATGGTTGACCCACAGCGTGTCGTTCAGCCAGTCGTTGCCGTTGTCCTGCTGCAGCAGCTTGTCGTAGGTGATCTGAAGATATCGCATGTCCTCCTCGTCAATGCCCTCGTTCCAGATGTCGTACAGGATGGTCATCTCCTCAAAGTCGGACCGCGGCTTGAAGTACGGCCGGGGCGGCGTGGTGACGGGAGACAGGCTGTTCAGCAGCAGCTCCTCCCAGCTTCGCCGCGCCCTCCGCGCTGGCTTCACGGGCGTCTCTTCTTCGTAGGAGAGAAAACCATCGTCCGACGGCAGCACCGTCTGAGCCTCCGCCTCTGCTTCCCGGAAGTCCAGGCTCGTACGCCCGGGGGACTTGACGGAGGTAACTTGTGAGGCCAGGCCGGCGAGCTTGGCCTCGTGACGCGGCAGCGCGGACTCCGACGACGGTTCCAAAGACTCCTCGGCCGGAGACGAGGCCGGGATCTTTTTGCTTTTGGTTCGTCCAGATTTCTTCTTTGACACGGCCGTGTCTGACGGCACCGGGGCATCTACGGTGAGACCAGCAGGCAGATCTTCAGGTACAACGGCCGAGTGTTCTGAGGCAGCAGTCGGGGCTTGGTTAGGCAGTGCATTGATTGGTGGCTCTTTGAAGACCGGCCTATCGTCCAGGCTCTCAGAGGACACCTTCCTACTGAGTGTTAGTGCTGCGGGGTCGGGGAAGACGGGGGCGAAGGTTAAGTCTCTCCCTGGAGTACGAGGGACTCCAGCACTGAGGACGGGCGACTGAGCGGGGTAGGAAAAGGGGCTGCCGGGGATGTGGGGCGAGCTGAGCAGCAGGCTACTGCCAGTGAGAGGAGCGTCGCTGCCGGGCGTGTTGGGCACAGTGTCCGTGCTCTGGGACTTCCCCAGACCCCGGCCTCGCTCCATCAGGTCTCTGCCCGGTGTACGAGGAACGTCCTCGTCAGTGGGGAGCCTGTTTCGCTGAGGGACATCGGCTAGAGGACCAGGGGGAGGATGAAGCAGGGAACGACCTTCGATCGTAGGGTGAGGCGGGAGAGGGAGATGCATCGTCGACGTGGAAACGGGTTTGGGAACTGATGTGCTTGGATCTAAGGGGGGAGGAGCTAACAGACCAGGGGTGGGGGCCGCGTCCACATGCTCTGTTTTACCTTTGGCTTTCGAGTCCTGGTCACTGTCAGACACGGTCACTGAGTGAGTGGTTGGCCGAAGGTTTGCTACATGCTCCTGAGTTTCAGACTTCACCGCAGGGACGTCTCCCACTTTGACTGGAAGGAAAAAAAAATATATATATATATATTATTTTCAGGACCTGTTGTTAACTCAGGTGTAAACTGACTGACTCTATACACAGCTGTACTGTTACTGTGTCGTAAGGTAATAAAATACCAGTAAAGAGATGATGGAGTAAAGAAACGTGACGAGGTTTAAAAGAACTCGCCGTTTCCAGAATGATCAGAATCTAGAAATCTTCAGGTCCAATAGAAGTGTAGATGTTTTTAAAATCTAATTTTAACATTTAGCATTACATGACCAATCAGAAGAGCCAACTGACCGGAGGCGTCTTTGGGCGACGGCGGCCTCTCGTCCACCGGCTGCTCTGCTGGACTCGGTGGTCTGCGTTTGGACTTCAGACTTTGTGCCTCTTTACTGCTCTTGTCTTCAAGATCATCTAGAACCGATAGAGCAGGCGGAGTCGGGGGTTTGGCTTCCTGCTCCGCCTCCTCCTCATCAGAAGACGAAGACGACGAGGATGAGGACGAGGACGACTCCGCGTCCCCGTCCTCTGCTTCTTCCACCCTTCTTTTCACTTCCTCCTCATCTTCCTCCTCTGAACTCGACTCCTCCGAGGAGTCCGAGCTTCCTGCGGAAGAGTCCGAGCTGACCTTCGAGGAGGCCGAGCTCTGGGCTTCTGTCGGAGTGAAACAGAAAGGACAAGTGAGTGACGGGAACATTCACTTAATGAAAGACAGGTGACAGGGAGACACGGTGTTAGCGTCTGTACCGTCGTCAGACGAGTCGGAGGACGCGCTCTCACTGGAGGAGTCTTCCTTTTCTTCGTCCTCACTGTCCTCGTCTCCACTCTGCTGAGAGACGGTGAGTTTCGTCATAAAAACATCAAGATTGTTCTAAACACCCGGTAACAAGTTATAAAAAAAACTGACCTTTTCTAACAAAACTTTGGCCACAGCGCCCGTTTTGTCAGGTTCCTCCTCCCGGTCAGACAGAGACTCCTCCTCCTTCCCTGAGGTGTCTGCCTCCTCCTCCTCGCCCTCACTGTCCAGCTCCAGCGGTCGAGAGTGCCGTCGTTTTGAAGAGAGACCGTCGCTGTCCGCCTTCGAGTCGTCCAAGTTGCGATCTGCTTGGTCTCGATCCCGGTCTGAAAAGAGTGAGAAAAAAAACGATCATTAATCAAATGTGTATTTATTATATTTAATTAACATTTATTTAAGCAGTAAAAAATGGAACCTAGATTCAGTTTATAGGGGTAAATAAATATCCTAAAAGTCGATGGATTACTTCAGCTCCTGGTCTACAGCAGGTAACGTCTCCAGTGCTGCATGTACGCAGACGACACCCCCATGTTCCAGCACAGACATATCGTTAACAACAGAATGTTACCTTCGTCCTCCAGCTCGTCGTCAGCTGGCGTTGACGGTCGGGCTCTTTTACTTTCTCCTCCCGACGCGGCCTCAGGCGGACCTTTCCTTTTCACCTGAGCACATCACACAACCGTTAACCACCGACAGGCCTCGCAGCAGAGCGACAACAGTTAAAGAATCCTCCGTTCACAGAGCCAAACTTTTGCAGGTTACCTTGAAGGACGGCAGGCGGATGGCTCCCCTCAGACCGATGCCCAGGCCCATTCCCTCGTAGCCCAGCCCTTCACCTTTGTTCCAGTTCTCCAACAGACTCGAACCCATCGGTTCCTTGGGTTTGGGCCTCTCTTCTTCTTTTCCTTCCACACCCTTCACAGGGGTGAGCGTTGCCTGGCAGAGAGGGAAAAACACCTCATTCACCAGTTGTGCTACTAATTCTGCAACTGTGGAGAGAACTTTTCAAAGGATTCTGAGTATTCTGCAGTCACTGCAGTCGCAGAGGTACACACACAGGCAAACACAATCCGTCTACTGGATTTTCAAGCAATCGCTTTGTTTAACTTCACTATTTGCTGAATTTTTTTCAGAATTACAACAACGCAGCGGCAGCGAACCTCGTCGGATGAGGAGTTCTCTTTGGCGTTGGTTTGTCAACCAGTAGGAGTTAAAGGTTGTTTAATTGAGCTGATGTTTTTGTCCAAGCAGACACAACATCAAACCTCTGACTGAGTCCTGACAAACCTTCATTTGATTTTGCACACTTGTGAGTGAGCTGAGGTTTGTTCTTCAGTGCAAAATCAATGACAGGAGTTCAACTGCTGAAATAATCTGAGCCTTTCTTAAATATAAATAATTGATTCTGAAGAGCCGTCGGTTTGTTCTGTGATTTGATTTGAAGACGATCTTTAAGTGTTTTCACCTCAGTTACACACGGAGGTGAAAATGTTGGTCTTTTCAGTGGATCTGTCACAGTTTAAACTGTGTAGAGAACAAGAAAAACATCACTGGTGCGTGTGTGTTTGTGTGTGTGTGTGTGTGTGTATAAGTCACTTTGACCTGTTGCGTCTGCAATCAAAGACACAAGGACAAACTGTGACTTGAATTTACTGTTATATATTAACAGACTTTGATTGAAAAATAAAATAAAATAATTGAAAACGCTGACAGAAAAGTTCACGATCGGTTTCTCTTCGTGTCCTGGGAGTTTCTGCTGTTCTCCAGATTAGATTCTCTGTGGGGTATGAGGCCGCAGCACTGACTGTCCTCTTGTCCTCTGCCCCCACCCCCCCGAACCCTCCCCATTGTATGTCTCTAAATGTCCCTCTCTCTCTCCCTCTCTCACATCCCCAACATTGCCCCCTGGTGGATGTATCAGGAGCAGACTTTTTCAGTAAGCAGGTCCTACCTTTGCCGAGCGCTCCTTCTTGTCCCACCACTCATCGAAGGCCCTGAACGCCACCACCTCCACCATTTTGCGGTTGAGGTCCCTCTTCATGATGGCCTTCAGCTCTTTGACGATGACCAGGAGGACGCCTTCCACCGTGGCCTTGTGCGGATCCTCCTTCTTCCCGTCATATCCCGGAGGGGGCACGGTGGGGTTGAACTTTGGTACGGTCGGATGTTGCCACTGCTGCCCATGTGACCCGGTGTTGCCGTTCACGGGGGCAGCGCCGATCGACAAGGGAGGATACAGGCCGCCGAACGCACCGCTGTCCATAAAATGCGGAAAAGGATACGGCCCCCGGGTCTGAGCGATGCGACTCAGCATCTGCTGCTGCATCTGGAACGACATGGGAACCGTGCTCCACTGTTCCCACCGCAGGCAGTTCATTAGCTCCATCTGCACCAGCGGCACCATGCTGTGGGGGTAAGGGTTCATGTGCGGAAGCATGTGCGGCGGCACTCCGGGGTGAGCGCCAAGGTGACCCGGGTGTCCCGGGACCGTCGAGTGCAAGTGGTGGTGCGGGATCTGGAAGCCGGCCTGGTGCGCTAGAGTGGGGAAGCCAGGCAGAGGCATGGGAATGGTCTGCATGGGAGAAACGGCCGAGTTGACAACAATGCCCTTGCCACACTCTCCGCTGGCGATCGGAGTCCCGGGCATCTCGTCCTCCGAGATCTCCATGTCCTCTCCCGACGACTGGGCCTGTGTGAAGAGCGGACACTGTCAAAACTGGAATCTCAGGTTTTTCTCCACGACTACGATAATTATGAATAACAAACAACAGAAGAAGAAATGGTCATAAGAACCTGAGCGCTAATGGGGTTTAAGGTAAGTGGGTACCGGCCGACGTTCACGTGAATAAATGGACGCGGAACATTGTAAAAGTTCTACTGTATGTGGCTCTTATATTTTGTAAGAACGTGTTTACTGAACAAAAGAGAAGACTTATTCTGTGAAATGTTCTAAATAAAACTTATTTACCGCATTAAAACATCCAGCAGGGTTTCAAACTAAAAAAGTCGCCATAAATATTAAAGCATTCATTTCACGTATTCACATCTGAAAATGCACATTACACTGTTAAGCTGTCATGTAATTTAAGACTTCATGTTAACATGAGTGTCGTGTTCACACTGGAGCCAAATGGTTCAACAGGACATTTGGGTTTGAAGTATGAACAAAAGCTGAGCTGAAGCAGGTTTTTGGTCACAGTCATTTGATCGTCACCTCTCAGCCACATGTCATGAAAACCACTTTTTAGTTCAGTTTAGGTCAATATTAACACTTATATAAACATGTGAAACTGAAGAAATCAGGGCAAAAGAGTAAAACAAAAAAAAATAAATAAAAATAAACTCCTGCATTATCAAAAAAAATAAATAAATAAACTCCTGCATTAAACGCAACCGTTTCAACGCGACCGTTGTTTGTATTGAAACGTGTGAAGTTGTAAAACTGAAGCAGAGTGAGACTAGCACAGCGTGAGGAGCAGGGGGGGTGGAGTGAGAGAATGAGCCGTTTGCACTGTTTGCTTTGTGATAACCTGAAATGTGAGACCTGAGATGCTGCAGCCAGCGCTCACAATCACACCGGGCTGAACCAGGAAGTGAGCTGCTGAATGGGGCCAACCAGAGCGTGTGTTCCTGTGAGTGAGCGTCAGGTGCGAGTGTCGCAAGGAGGAAATGTGCGAGTGTGCAATTCTCCAACAGCAAAAAGAAACTCTTGTTTCTCTTTTCTAACCGGCAACTGCCAGTACAGACAGACGGTCAGTTGTAGGCGAGAAGCTCAAAGGTATTTATGAAATTGCTCACTGATTTCATTCATAACTAGTCATAGATTTTCTGTGTCATTTTAGTCAAACCTGCAGAGGTTACAGATCCCTGAATGTTCATTTGGAATGAAGACGTTTGTGAATAACGATAATTTTTTTTTATTTGTTCTGAGACCGTTCCTGTTGTGGACTCAACAACAGAAGAACCCAGACCGTCCCTGGTCATGACTCAAGACACCGTTTGTACTTTCACTTTGTTAACAACAAAGTTTTACTACA
Source organism: Cynoglossus semilaevis (assembly GCF_000523025.1). Classification (NCBI taxonomy): domain Eukaryota; kingdom Metazoa; phylum Chordata; class Actinopteri; order Pleuronectiformes; family Cynoglossidae; genus Cynoglossus; species Cynoglossus semilaevis. The sequence continues at coordinate 28,281,364 of NC_024320.1, forward strand.
CTCACCTCGCTCTCTCTCTGTTCACTTCCTGTGTCCACTCTGTCAACGTTTACATTCACAACATTAACTAGCCTAAAGCTACGACCACTGAACTAACTTTTAAAAGTAAACGGCACTTCGACCCACTGCATCAAAGCATTTATCAATGAGGTGTAAACGGTGAACGCATTTGTTCCTTACCATGTCCATTTTATCGCTGGGAGTGTGCGCTTGGAAATGTCCATCTTTGTGGTCACTGTTGCTCAACTTCTCAGGGACGGGCGAACTCGTCCTCTTGATCAGCGTGGCAGTTCCAGGAATCGGCTCCTCGTCATCCGTGTCTGGCAGCGGGGTCGGGCTGATGTCCTCCAAACCTGTGCTGCAGGGACGGGATGTTTGCTGCCCGCCTGTGTAAGGGGGGATCGGGGACAACTGAGAGGACGAGGAGGAAATGGGACTGCCCACCATTCGTACCTCGGTGTCCGAGTCCCGCTCCTCTAAAAAAGGCAGCAGCTTTGTCCTTTTCTCTTTGAGAAGCATTTCAATGCGGGAATCCAGGCTGTTGCGCTCTGGATCGGGCGTGGGAGAGCCGGGTGAGGGACAGCGTTCTGGTGTCTGAGGAGGGGGGGTGGTCGGCAGAGGGACCGGTTCTGGGGGGGGCTCGGGGATAGGGGGGGTTTCTGGTCTATCTTTAATGGGCACAAAGTCCGCGGCAGCTGCCAGAGGCGGCTGTGGGGGTCGAAGGTACTCCTCCTCCCTCTGAGGTGGGTGGTGGTACGGTGGCTCTGAGACGGGGTACGCAGGGGGGAGAGGAGCCTGGTAGGGGGGTATGGTGGACTTAAAGTTTGGTGTAGCAGGAGGGGGTGCTGCATAGGTGTAAGATGGGGTGGACGGTGGAGGTTCAGGTGGTGTGAGTTGGTGCTGCTTGAAGGGCGCTGCCTCAGAGTTCGAATTGCGGTACATGTTGCTGCGATACTGAGGCCTCTCCGGCCGGCGGTTGTACGCATCCTGAAACTTACTCTCGTGCCTCCGGGATTTGTATCCTCCAGAGTTCTCGGACCGACCCGACTGGTACGCAGGCGTGGACTGCCGACTGGAGTAATTGGAGTCCTGTGAGAAGGGCGTGCTGCTCGGACGTGGAGTATGAGGAGTTCCCTGGGACTGAGGCGTGTCCTGCCTTAGGCTGGAGTAGCCGGTCTCCAGGGACAGAGGAGTGGTGGAGCTGCTGGGGGGTAACGTCGGTGCCACACCTGACAGACTGCCCTCCGACAACCTGCGGATTGGCTCGCAAGCCTGAGAAAAGAAATCCAGGGTTCAGACCAAGGAACAGCAAAAATAAATAAATAAATCCAAGCACGATCAGGACACATTTCTGTAGGTGTGTGATTTCAGTTCAGTGACGAGGCTCTGCTGCAGAGAACTTGCACAGCAACGTGGATTGCTAACTAAGTCAACAGTCCAACAGTCCAGTTAAAACCACACTGATTCTCTCACTGTTCAGGTGGTGGTTTCTATTAAATGTGTACTTTTGAATAACAACAAATATATTTCATATACCAGTAATGCTTCTGCCAGGCTACGAGGAGAAACTTCCCTCAGTTCCTCTCCACCAACAGGTAGGGTCCTCGGTGTGTAGCTGCCATTCATCAGGAGCTGGAAATACCTGAGGCGATTCTCACCTGCAACACAGAGAGATATGATCAGACCTGAAGCCACTGTGGTGAAGCAGGTTCACTGACAGTGTGTTTTGGTTCAAATACGTCAGCAATACTTCACTAACACAAATGTGTGGGCAGTGCTTTTCACAGGGTGTTATTAAACAAACACTTTGACTTAACCACTGTGTCTAATATTGGCTTCAAATGGTTAAAAAAAGACGCTATTTTAATCCAAATCAACGACATGGTTTCTCCTTGGCACTGATTGTGGCCAGATAATAAAAATAATAACACCACTGTCAGTCATAACCAGTTTTTATGTGAATGTTATGCTGCATGACTGCAACTAAAATAACACAGACATGCAAAACAAACATGAATATTATTTTAAAAGATCTTCACGTGTGTAGAGCGCTCACACTGACAACATCACAGGAGGCTCGGTGTCTGACACCTCACACGTGGTTTTCCCAAATGCAGATCAACATTTAACTCAAACGCTCTTTTCTTTGGGCTGTAAATGACGGCCTGGGAGATTGTTTTAAAAACTAAAGTCTGTACATAAGACTGTGGATTTATGCTGCTCACAGATGAACAAACGGAGCCAACAACAACCTCCTACACACATCAGTCACAGATTCAGGTGCTAAACCAAGGCCAGTTCAAGAGAATATTGAATAAACTTTTTTTTTAAATACAAAGATGACTGAAGCTTTGTGATAATTTCAAAACAGCTCCAGAAAAAAGACCCAATTTTATTAAGTCTAGAGGGACTAAAGGGGGAGAGGGCTTTAACACACCGGCTTGTATTTCTTCAGAGGTCGGAAATTAGGCGCAGTGGGATTAGACGTCACCTGCACCTCTGGGCATTAGGGAGCAGCATAGAATTCAATGAAATTCAATTTTCCCACGTTACTTAGCCGAGCACGTGCATGTAGAAAAAAAAACTGGTGCCCTGTCAGTCATTGACAACAGACACACAGATTCATGTGCCGTCAAACGGAGCTCCTGGAGCAGAGAAGAAGCTCCATCAGTTACTGGGACAGGGCACCGAGCCTGTGCTCTCTGAACGAGTGAATCACTGTGTTTACCTTTTGGGTCCAGCTCCACGTGGATAAGGTTTCCCATAACAGATGTGTTGTGGAGCGACTGAACAGCTGATTTGGCAGCTTTCACGCTCTCAAAAACAACTTTAGCAATCCCCAAGTGCTTCTTGTTCTTCGGATTGTACAGGATCTCCACCTGCTCGATGACCCCGAACTTCTTGCACATGTCCGTAAGAAATCCTTCCCTGATATTGTCGTTCAGCCTGGCAAATGTCACCTCCTTGGGAGGCACAGGACCAATATAAAACTCATCGATCTGGAAAAAGGAGGAGAAAGAGTCAGTGTTAGTGTCTGACAGATGCTGTGAACACGCTGACGTTGACTGACCTGTCAACAAAAACACCAGCATCAACAAAAGGATCAAAGATGAATCAGAGGAGTGTGTGTTTCACCTTTGACTGGTTTCATGCTTCTACGATCACACTTTCACTCAGTGTCCCACACATGATTAGCTTGAGAAGGGGGGTGTGTCTGCAACTTTTTGACAGCACCACTATCAATCGTCGCTCTGAGTGTATACCTTAAATTTAGGCACCGGAAGATCCGTTTCTTTATACTTTGTCCAAAGACGACCGATCCTCGGGTCCCGGACGATGTCCACCGGTGGAATCCCGGGGTTCTGTGGGTGAAGAGGAGAGGGAACACAGCTGTTATCCATCCAAGTCGCAACTTCACAGCAGACTAACTTGTTGCAAAGTGGTAACCGGGTTTAATTTAGGACAAACTTCGGCTTCGTCACGATGTTTTGAGATGATGTAGAACATCCGCGGCCAGGCAACGGCAACACAGCCACATTGTAGCCCATCATGGAGGTCGGCTACTCGGTTACTATTGTAGGCGCTTTCGCGGCGTCACTTACGGGCAGGTTGAAAGTCTGTCCATCGTAGCGATACAGTTTGTGTTCTCCCTTCTTCAGCGCCGGGTCGATGATCAACTTGTAACTTCTACAGTGGTGACTCCGCTTCTCCGCCGAGCCGCAGACAGGATGACTGTCCATGCCGTTCGCCAAACCTGAAACGACAGGGAGAGAAGAGCCGCCGTCGAGCACCGTGCTGTTTCACTGTGGTAGCAGCTCCCACACCACTTTACAAACAGCCACACAAACATGCAGGGTACATTCAGAGTGAGAGGTTTGAAATCGGGATCTAGAATAAATATCCCAGTGACGAAGAGGAGAGCAGGCATTAGGAGAATGCTGGATAGAGAAAGAGAAGGGGGAAAACGAACAAGCTTACTTGAACTCTGCTTTCTGCCATGGTCTTCGTTCAATCTGTTTCTCTCGCCTGGCTTGGACATGGTTCGTCCGATCGAGTGGTTTTTTGTTTCCAGAACGGATGAAAAGACGCGAATCGCTTTCCCTTTTCGCCGCTTACATTACATGATTTAGCTTGAAGAATACTGCCTCCTTTACGGCGAGAGCCAACACATATTGTGTGTATGTGTATGTGTGTCTGCTCTGAGGATCCCTGTCTCTCCTACAATACACCGCCAGGCTTGTCCTCCTCCTTTCGACGGTTGTCGCACTTTCGACACAAATCTATTCCCTTCCCTACTGTTCATTTAACTGTGTTTTTAATAACAACACAGCTCTACCTAACATAACCGTCAATATTGGTTAGGTCCACTATCACGGATAGCTAATAGCGGCAATTGGTGAATAAATCGCTTAATGCTTATTTATGGCGAATCTGCCGTCTTCATTTACCTAAATAGCAAACACAAGATAGACACAAGGGTCAATTTCTTCTCAACTGCTACAGTTAGCTAATAAAAAAGACAACATCAGTTGCAGTTAGAATTTGACAACTCAGAGTCACACCGAAATATGATAACAAAAAGAACAGTTCGGTAGGATTGTTACGAAACTATCTGCCGCAACGACTAAGTTCTATAAGTAGTATTAGTTTCAGTGGAGAGTTTTTATGTTTTTTATGTTTTTAATTATATGTTGCTTTGTTTCGAATTTAACGAGCGCAAGTATGGCAAAATAAATGTAAAGCGTCTCTAAAGCCGTCCTTCGCCTGTTATGAATGCACGCAAACATCTAGTGCCTCAGCGTGTTTAAGTCCGTATTTTGTTTTGTTTTAACGATATTCAAGTCCTTTATGTTGATAACGTTTTTTTAATCGTTCTTGTAATTTATTACAAATTTGGGGGAAGGCTGAAGTCGATTTTCGTTGACATTGCCCGATGTTTTGCTGCTCGGGCAATTGGCTGGTTAAGAGCGGTGGATCCGCGGGCCAATCAGAGCGCAGCGGCGGAGGAGCAGAGTCTCTATTAGAAGCACGGCTCAGGAGTCCTTCAACAGAGAGCTGAGAGAGGGGGCTGAGCGCTGTCGGCAGCCATTTTACCTTTAACAAACACACACAGGACTCAATGGCCTACATGGGTTTCCTTTGTTCCTAAAGGGATCTTACACTTGAATTTCCTTCATCTCTCATCATCATCACCAACCACCATTACGGACTATGATTAAAACTATGATTCCTCCTTTGAAAGGATTGAGAAGAAGGAAGAGAAAGAATGTACTGGATGTAACAGCCCTGTGACATTTTGAGAGTTTTTTTTCCTCTGCCTGGAATCCATCTCTGTCTTAAATAGGTCATGGCACACCCATATACATAAAATAATAGTATTTAAAACAAATATTGTGAAATAAATGTTCAGATAGATTGAAAAAAACCCACTTAAATGTGACCATATGTGTAATGTTTGACTGTTGGCTTTGAACTCATGGCCTTGTAGAAATAGATAACAGAAAAGAAAGTTTTATTTTTTAATATTTAAAATAGTGCTTTTTACTGTGTCAATGTATGGCATGCTTCTGGTGTGATTAAATTGTTTTTTCTGCCTTTGTATGAACCGTCATCAAATTTAAGTAAACATAAAGACGTTCTATACTATTTGGCATGCTGACATACCAGTATAGGACCTACAAGCCTAAAGATTATATGCCGCACTTCCTCAAGCTGAGAGATAACTGGTGAGGGAAAACTAATTGCCCTCTTTAATGTAATTTATTATGTTGACTGATTGATATTCCTATTTCTATGATTAATTATTTCAAATTCTTCCCTCTGACTGCAGCAAGGCATTGATGGATTCAGTAACACCCATCTCTGGAGACTACGTCTACTACGGGGTTAGGATCAGTGCTGACCATTTGGCATCCAAAAAAATCAGAAGTATAAACTGATGGCTTGACCCTTCTTCAAGGGCATATTCAAATTTTCTCTCAAAAACCCCATTTTCCCCTTTTGGTTACAGTATACAGAAATCAATATGCACTCTGTCGATCCTAAGAGGTAGCAGATGGAGAGAAAACTCTCATGGTAAAAATATTTACCTCAGCACTTTGGTGAAAAGCAGTTAACAGGCCTAAACGCAGGGGCAGCAATGTTTTCAGCTCCATCTTCGGATCCTCTAATAATGGCATTAATAATGGGGTGGGAGAGCGTCTCCTGAAAAGGAAGGAATCCATTAGCAGGAAAGAGAGCTCTTTTGACAACTTTTTTTTTTCTTTGATCAGTGGCAGACAAGAAAGAGCTTCTGTCAACCAGCGAGAATGCATCTTCAAGCATCATCTGTGTGTGGGCAATATGCAAACCATCTCCCCTCTCTCTCTCTCTCTTCTTGAAGACAAGATTGCAGTCAAGTATAACCTCGACATTCTCAGAGAGATCTATCATTCTGAAGCCCAAGGAGATGTTCTTATCTTTTAAGAGGTACTGGATTTTTTTTTATTTTAACTCATGACTTGACTTTGTCTACATGTAAGTATACTTAAAGATGAAAGACAACATACAGGAGCACACATAGTGATTCAGATCTTATTATTAAATGTTCACTTATTTACTGAAGGAAAAAATATATTTTAATTGATGTTAGAAACTTACAGTTGGTATTCAAAAAAACATGTAATCCACAGCTTAAAGAGCAAAAAGACCATCATACTAGGAAAAATCTGTACTGCTTTCCATTTGGACAATTTTTTTCTAGGCTACACTTGTTCAGAGGGTTTTCTCTTCCAACTGCTGTTGTTCACAAAATGGCTTCTTTACAGACAAAGGATAGCACTGTGCTGTGAAATGTTGCTGCGCCATAACTGGGTGAGGCTCGATCACTCCAGGGGGACGGAGAGAGAGAGCGAGCGAGAAAGAGAGAGAGAGTTAAAGACAGGGAGTTTCTCTCCCTCCTAGGATTGTGTCGGTTGTTTTCATAACATCAGAGTTTACACGAGTCGACGGTGAAGTATTTATTTCTATCATTTCGCTGTGAGGGTGTAGCTCCCGACGAGGGGGGAAAGAGGGTAAAAACACATTTCAGTGTGCGTTTGAGGAACTATCGTCAGTTGCCTGGTCCGGAGAGTAAAGGCGCCTTTCCATCCCCCACACTGCCATATAAGGTCACAGGAATCCGCACCAGCAGCATGAACAGCAGCAGCTCTTGTATCTGGGTGAAAAGTAATCATCTAGCAACTTCTTGCGCATGCGCACTCCTCTCTCTTTATCTCTTGTCGAAGAGCAAGTGGATAAAGCTTCTCGACTGCGACAAGGCCAGATAATAACCATAAACTACGTGGAGCTATAAAACAAAAAACAGGAGAATGTAATGTATCTGTATTTCCGAGCGTCATTTTTTTGTCAAACGCGGCGCGAATTTTGGCGTTTTAATGTGTGTGTGTGTGTTTGAGGGAGAATGGCGTACACAGCGTTTCCCAAACAGGAATAATCTGGTTCAGGTTGGCGTTTCAGTGCGTGCGTGAGGCCTGTTTGTCCTGATCTCCACT
>NC_024320.1:28288952-28295610 GCF_000523025.1 Cynoglossus semilaevis
TTGTCGACACCACCACTTCCCTCCCCCCCATCCTCATCCTCATCCTCTCGATCCGTTCTTATTAGATCATTCTCCTAAAGTGCAACCAACGTGCAGCGTGTCGGTGATCACTCTCTAAAACGTGTTGGTCGTGTTACAAAAGGGGAAATATTTGGTGGAAGGTGATATTTTCTATTTATGTTCTTGATTTTATTGTTATTTATAGGCCTTTGTAAAGAAAAAAAAATAGTACCGAGAAAAACAACTCCTCCCCGGTGGGTTGCACCATTCAGTCCTGCCCGCTGCTGACAGACTGGAATATTCCACAGTGAGGATTGACCTCTCTTCTTCCTGCAGGACAGGTGTCTCTCTCTCCCTCTCTTTCTCTCTCTCTCTCTCTCTCCCTCTCTTTCTCTGAATGCCTCCATATTTTTCCACAAATGCTCTTCATTTATTGATTCAAAAAGTGGCTTTTGCATGATTGGATATTTTGTACATTCAGAGGACTAAATCTAAAAACCCTCCATTTCTACCACTTTCACCCTGTGAGTCAAACAAGCACTTTTTAATGTACTATTCAGTCTTAGAACGCAGGGATTGGATGTGATCTATGACTGTTGTGTGGTTGAAACATATCAGGGTTGATGGTGTTGAAGTGTGTTTCTATCCTGTGGAATCAGAAACACCAGGAAGGAAGGCAGACTTTTTTTCTTTTCTTTTTTTTCTGTCTCTTTGTGTGACCAGCTTTTCATTCTGATGGATTGTTCCCTGAATCAAATCTTCAGCTCTGCTTCTCCTTTTTGGATTATTTATGATCACACTTTGCCAATTGGAGGACTTTGGTAGTACACCATTTCATTTTTTTTTATTTTTTTCAAAAAAATTCTAAATCTATTTGCATGGTTTTTTTTCTTTAATAATGTTTGTATAACACAACTCATTTGTTTAATGTTTAACTCAACATTTCTGTCACATGTGATTGATTTCTGAGGTATTTTAAATAAACACAAACACACCTATTTTTATCATTTGTCATTGCAATGTTTTTTTTTCCTTTGCCTCAATGTTAAAAGGTGTATTTTTTAAAAATATTTCAGTCATTTACCAGGAGTACATTCCAGTCTAGCCCTACCACAGGACACGTAGATGATATTACAGCAGGAGGAGGTTTATGCTGCATGTGTTTTCTCAAAATAGGCAAAGTGCGTCTGCAGCTGAACATCTTAAAGGGACAGATGGCTTTAACACACTGATAAACCACACACACACACAGTGGTGTGTGTGGTTTATCAGCTGCGACATTTGAAAAAACACAAAAAAAAATCTGAAAATCAGCTGTTAGATTTATACATTTTGAAACTGGTGTCAGTTTGTTGGAGTCTAAACTTAAAGCTGAGCTGGTTTTTATTTTCAGGCTCAATCTCCATGATCTTTTGGTTGTTTTTTTTTCTTCCCCCGACCAACCTTCTCTCTCAAAATCCCATTTTTCTGCAGATTGTGCAGCCGACGGTCACATGGGAACAGAGCCGGTGGCGTACACGTCGTACTGGTTACGTGTCACTCCCTGCAGTAGCGTGTCCTCATCCAGGTTCTGTTAAAGAACACAAATGTACGACATTCTCTGTCCGTGAACACGTCGTAGTACTGCAGTGGTGAGTAACTCTCTCCTGGAGACTGTTTTTATTTGCCGGTCCTGGAGTTGACGGCCAAAGACAGAATCAGCCCCGGCTCTAAATATATCTTCTAGAATTACTGGAATGTAGCACAGAGAGAGAGAGAGAGAGAGGGTGAGAGAGAGGGAGAGAGAGATGGGAGTCGAACTCTAACCAACAAATCCTCCAGAAGGCACTTAAACAGCCCGGCTCCCCTTGGACGTGTCCTTGCAGGAGACTTATCTCCATGGCAGCAGGGCGCCTGGTAAAATGGAGCGCAGCTCCAGATCCTGCGTCCTTGTTACGATCAGATCTTTAAATTCACCGTAGGCGTGTTTTTACTTCTACTTATCATTGTGTGGTTTTTTTTTCAGACTCCTGCTGCGTGTTCGGGCTAAATGTTGTTTTTCCTTTTTTTTTTTTTATTGTGTAACTTCTGATGATCTCCTCTGGGACAAATAAAGTCTTCTCCCTCCTCCTGAACATGTCTGCCTGTTATCTCCACACCCATCGTTTCATTCGTTTTCTGTTTCCTGGACTGAAAGAGGGAGGGGTTTCTCCCGACGTCCCACCTATGACGGTGAATGACAGTTCCTCCGTAATCACAGGGTTCGCCTGTAAACACATGATGTCACTAACTCACTGCCTGACATCATCTGATCAATACTCCCACGTCCAAATGTTGTTGTTTTTTTATATGGGAATCAATGATCAGGGATAAAAAATAAATAAATTCAAAGGTAAACCAGTCTGAGGACCAGGATAACGGCACTAACACACGTGGGTGACAGAGGGCGTCAGAGCCCTGCACAGAACTGGAACAGACTGGATTAATGTAACCTGGACTCTAACCACACATACATCCATATTACATATGTGTAAAATCTGTTGGAATCAAACTCTTTAATTACCATTGACAAAATGGAGAGAGAAAAAAGCACAAAGAACAACTTCCCCAGAAAGGATGTGACATCATCACACCTAAAAACGAATGAATGACAAACTATTTTAACTGTAGTCACAGTGTCGTCATAGTAAAGACTCAGTGCTGTTCCATCCTGAAACCTCAGCCTGTTTAGTTGAAGACGACGCTGATATACTGTCAGGAATTGAAGAAAGACACAAAGATCTTCAACAGCTCTGATTATCTTTTTTTTTTTTTTTTTTAGTTTTCATAGCCCTCTGCTGCCACCTAGCAGAAGAGGATTTAACTGTTCTGCCTTTCAGGCTTTGATGAGCAAAAAAAAAATTCTATGCAATAAATAGATAATTTAAGTTTTAGGCCCAAATAAGTGAAATTGGATAATTTTTCCACGGCACCTAATGATCTCTCACGACACACGGTTGGGAATCACTGCTGAAGAATATCGATGCAGTATCGTGAAACGGAATATCGCAATATATCGATATATATCAGGAAGAAAACTATCCTAGTCTTTAAAAGGTCAAACGTTCGATCTTCTTGGCGTCCATTCCGTCTGGAGCTGACGCTGCTGCACCGTCATCAACACATCTTCAACATCAGTCCAGACCTGTCTCTGACCTGTCCTCAGCCGTCCTGTAGACGAGGACGCTGCTTCACACTGATGACATCCACCCACCCACCCACCGCGTTAGAAAAAAGTGAAGCTCAACTAATACAGGAAGTAGTCGGAGGCCGGCGCTGATGCTCCTCGCCGCGTTACTCAAACCCAGAGATGCTGCTTCTCTAGTGACAGCAGAGCAGGAGGGAAGTTTGCAGCGGGGTCAACTGCTCCGTTATGACACGAACAGGAAGTGGTGAAGCACTACCTGGTAGAACATGAGGCACGGAACTGTTCTCACCATCTCCGGCTGCTCCGAACTCAGACTCATCAGCCTGTGCCATGTACCTGACCTGAACCTGAAGTGAGATTGTCGTCGGCCCGTCGGTCCTGTCTGACCTCTACGTGACACCTCAGACCAGAGATGACACAAAACGGTTCCAGTGCTGCCACTGGAACTAGTACCGGTCCTAGAAAAACGGAGGAAGAGCTCAAAATTGTGATCGTCGGTGATGGAGGATGTGGAAAAACGTCTCTGCTGATGGTTTATGCTAAAGGTGATTTTCCAGAGGTAAGAAACCTGTGAACTTTCACCATGTCATCTAAAACAGCGAGCTGTCAGGGTTTCACTGATTCAGTTAAAGTGAAATAATAACGTGTAGAATGTATAATATATTTTCTCTCTCTGTTCTGTGTCTAAAACAGAAATACGCTCCATCAGTGTTTGAAAAATACGTCACCTCGATCTCTGTGGGAGGAAAACAGATCAAACTCAAGCTGTATGACACCGCTGGTGAGGATTAAAAATACAATCTTTAATGTTGGGTTTTTGGGTTTTATTTTTCTTGGACTGAATAAAAATCCAACTGTGAGGGATGTTTTTTTTACATTCATTTCCATTGTTTTTTTTGGGCTAAATTTACAAAAAGTAGTTTTTTAGAAAAACAGTTGTTGCTATTTTGTGTTGTATTTTTGTTTTTTAACATTATTTATTCGACCTTCCTGAGAGATAAATAACTAGTTAGATATAAATCCACTTCATTTTGGTAATTTTTTTTACCTGTTCATAGCTAAAATTTTAAAGTTATCCACCTTTTTGTTTTTTGGGGAACTCTCAGTTATCGTTTAGTTTTTACGTTGTTTCAGCTCTTTTGTAGTTATTATTAGACCTTAAATATGTGACAGGCTAGCTGTTACTGTGTCGGCTAACGTTCAACTATGTTTGTGGTGTTAAAACAGTTTGAAAAAGTGTTCTCATTTCTGGCTAGGCTAACAGTAGCTATTATGCTGCTGATGTAACTGAAGGTGGACTCTTGCTAGCTATTGCTAGCTTACCGTTAACCAACTTTTGAGCTAACTTGGTTCATTTGATTCAAGTTATAGATATAAACATGTTCAACCATTAGCTGTTACTGCTAATTTTTTTCGCCATTGTTGAACTTTCTTTTTAACCAACATGTAGTTCTCTGATCTCATCTGTAGATTCGTGGTACAGTAGAGGTTAGCATTTAGGCTAAGGCTTAAACACTTTTCTTTTTTTTTCTACCATCATATTTCTTATAAAGTGTAGATAACGAAGTGCTCGTTAACAAGTTTATCTTGTTGTTCTGACGCCGACACACAGAGGATGTGGTGACCAAGTGACAGAAACACCACATCGCTCTAGTCGTGTTTCGGGAACTGACAGACTGATGAAACTCCACCTCCACGTGTCAGACCAGGACTCGACCTCGGATTGGTTAAAGTTGTTAATGAGTCGTTAATGAGTCGTTAATGAGTCGTTAGTGTGGATTAAATGGTTCTTTGAATTCATTCCCTTCAGCGTCTTCTCGGAGCAGTTTAATTTTCTTCTTATTTCCTGTGACACGGTATCTGGTGTCACGACGCTTCCGACTGTCGCAGTAGAACGGAAGCTGAAGCCAGGATGTGGTTTTTAAGTGAAGTCTTTGACAAATGCAGTACTGTGTGGTTTGGCTAACGTTCACACCAACACGCACCAGCACAAACGTTGTTAATTAGTATTTATTTATTTATTTCAACCTGCTGCTTTAAACACACTTATTATCATCCATATTTTGGCTACAGAGAGTTATATTTACGCTGCCATCACTGAAGGATGTATTTGGAATTCTTTAACGAATGAAAATATTAAACATCAACATCTTCAGACTTTCTATCCTAACAGCAACAAAAATGCTTCTTTGACTTGGCTATTTTATTGATTTTTTATTGATCAACACTTCTGCAATATTTAAATAATTTAGACTCTCGTTTAACCTTTTTTTGTTAAATAAATTGCTGTTGTGAACCTTTAGCTCTTTTGTTACATTTCCTTTAACTCATGTTAACTCACTAACTTAATGTTTTAGTTCTTTTCATTTTATTTTGACTCTTAATTTTGGTTACAGCGTGTCTACTGTTTTTTTGTTTTTCTTTTTTAGCCCTTAGCTCTCTCCTGTAGCTAACCTCCTTTTTCATCCTCGGTAAAGCTAGCTAATGTGCTAATCATGTTAGCATACTCTCCTGTACAACAACGTTTGGCTAATGATTAGGAATGTATTTTGTTGGGTTTTTTTTGTCAACATTTTTCTTATTTGTTTCTGTCAGCTTTGCTTCTTAACTGTTCGCTAACTTACAGCTAGTTAGCTACCTTTGACCTAGCGCCTATCTCATCTGTAATTTGACATTAACTTTTATTACCTGTCATATAATGAACACTTTTAAACCACTTTTATGACCTTCAGTTAAATGGGTTGTTTTTCCTACACAGTCCACGTGGGTCACTGCCCTCTGGTTTAAAGGCTGATTGCATATATTTATATACATATATTTATATATTTATTAATCAGATGAAATCCTACTTTTTTCCATCCAGGACAGGAAGACTATGACAGACTGAGACCATTGTCCTACCAGGAAGCCAACCTGGTCCTCATCTGCTTCGATGTGACCAACCCAGTCAGCTTCGAGAACGTCCTGATAAAGGTAACTGTTTTAACAGAACGTCATCAGTTTCAGGATTCTGGGTAAATGATTGCCACACGCTGGTGTGTCAGTGTCAGCGGCTCTCTTTGACCTATGATTAACTCCTACAGTCCTGGACGTTGACCTCATGTCAACAGGAGCCAATGAGAAGCGAGCACTTAATCTGCTCAGTAAATAACAATATAAACAGTCACTGGGTCTGAAACAAACGGTTACTAATCACTAGTTATTCAGTTAAGAAAACTGATATATTTTAGAATACAGTGGTGAATGGTGGTTGTTTTGATACATTTCATTAGCCTAGCTTCTAGCGCTTTCTTGACTTTTTAGTTGGTTTCTCTCATTTTTTAGCTAACTGGGTTGTCGATAGCTGTGTTCGATATAATCGTTAATAACAATAAGCAATTTCTGAACTAAATAAGTCAGGTGTACATTTGCTAGCCTAGCTATTTTATATGCATTTAGAGGCTAACCTTTACCCATTTAATTGTTTATTTTTAGCGTTAATCGTTTTTAGCC
>NC_024320.1:28296454-28299923 GCF_000523025.1 Cynoglossus semilaevis
GAAGAAGAAGAAGAAGAACAACAACAACAACAAACCGTCGGACCTCTTTGAATTCACGTCATTTTTTTGTGTTGTTTTTATAACATTTGTTTTTAGACTTACTGCACTTTTGCAACCTGTTCATTTCTAAACGTACTGTATATTTATTGAGGTCACGTACGTTCATCTGTTACATTTCCGTCCCGTCAATGTCTTCAAATACAGACACGTTACAAACATGAAATAATAATTTTAAAAAAGTCCTGAAAACAAACTGTGATTTAAAAAAAAAAAAAAAAAAACCCGAGCAGGAATTCCTCCTGACGCTGGTGTCGCCGCTGACCCGGGACTATTTTCTTTACCTACAGCGCCCACTAGTGTTATAAAACCTGTATGTCAGTCTCGGTGGAACACAGAACACAGAGAACGCAGTGACGTTTTAAATTAGAGTTTTTTAATTTTTCTTACAGCATCGGACACAAATCTCCAACCGTCTCTCAGGCACCAGTTACAGGCTCGGAAAACAAAAACAAAAACAAAACCACGTCACACATCAGCTACGTCACCATGGTTCCGTTCTGTTGAGTTGGTGTTTTTTTTTGTGTGCATCCTGGCAGCTTCAGCACCATCTACAGGTCATCAATGAAATACTTGGAACCGATATTTTTTTTCCTGGAGAACTTAGGAATTTTCCAAAGACAGGAAAAGCTGGATCGACAGAGACCCGACATCACTATAGTCACATGACCCCGCCCCCCCGCGGCCCCCACTGAAGTAAAACAAAGATCGAAACCTGAACTAAACAAAAAAAGAAAAAAGAAAAGAGCAATTCAAAATATGAACCGCAGCATTGGTCAAAAATTAAATGACTATTGAAATATTCAATAAATTAAGACGGGATAAAAATGATTATTATTTACCACAGGTGTCATGGTATTACAGTACAGTGAGTACTCTGAGTGGGTTAAGAGTGGATTTTAAGCTTTTTTTCTAGTAATTTATGACTTTGACAGTGACATCTTTAAATTAATTTGGTAAATTCGTTAATCAATCAGCTGATCGAACACTGTTAGCCATAAGTCACACACTGAAAATAAGAAAGATTTGACTGTAGAGCAGACGTTCCCGTGGTGTCGGAAGTCGTTATTCCAAACAGTTTTTGGACTATGGTGCACCGTATTAGTGAACACAATGAGTAACTGACAGCTGCACTGACCAATAGAAACTCGTTAGTTAAGCTTCTAGTTTCAACTGACTCAAAATTGACCTACACTGGTCTGTTTAGTTGAACACCAGACTTTTATACTGGTAGGAATTGAAGAAAGACAAACCAAGATCATCGACAGCTCTGAGGCCCGTTTCATTTGTTTTTATAGCCATCTGCTGCCACCTGGTGGACGAGTATTTACTTGTTCTGCCTCTCACTGTTTGTTTGTTCCTGGTTTTCTTTCCATGTACAGTGTGACACGCTAACCGACCTGTAGGTGAAACTTTGTGAGCGCTAACCCTCGGCTAACGTGGTTTTAGCCGAGGTCCAGACAGCAGGTCAGATACGCGTACATGATTGAACGCTGGGGTTGTGTGTAATTTCCCATGAGACCCTGACATTCTTCTTAATGCAAGAAAAAAAGTTAACGTTGGTTCAATTTGTCCAGTATCAGGTTTACAAGACAAACGACGTACTTAGCGCTACGTTACGAAACAAACAGAGTCGACGTAAAAACCTGAGGATGCACCGAGTGGTTCACACACAAACGAAGGACGAGACACAAATCATAAATAAAAAATAAAAAAAAAATACACATACAGGTCGTGCCAGTGACGCTGCGACTATTTCTACTTCACAGAAGTATGAAATTCACCGAGTTCCCAGCAGAGGGCGACGTCAGGCTGCATAAGAACGTTAATTCTAAAGTTATTAACTAGAAGATAATTAGTGCGAATTCTTGTCGTCCATTGGTTAACAAACACTTCCCACAGGAAACAGCGTTACATACAGGCATGGGGTCACGACCCGGTCCACGACCCGGGCCACGACCCGGTCCACTAACCCCCGATACTGGAAATTCATTGAGAAATAGATAAAACGGCATCAACGTCTGTGGATGATCTGCCAATAAGTGACCTCTGACCTCCAGACTCACAGGGTCATTGACAAACAACCACAACGAACATCACTTAAAAAAAAAAAAAAACTAGGACTGTATGTTGGTGGGAATGGACTAATCTGTTAATGGGAAAACAGTAAATCAGGTTAAATCGTCTAACGTCTTCAAACAATTTAACTGTTGACAAATTCTCCCACCACCGAAAATTCAATCAAATGATAATTTTGCGCGTCTCAAACGTCAGACTGAGGGAATGTCAATAAAAGAAAGAAAGAAATAATAATAAAAAAAGAAAACCTTCACATTTTTAAACCTTACAAATCACAGACTTTTTTTTTTTTTAAACGTCACCACAGTTGACACCGTCCACTGAATCTGGGGTTTTCCTCGTTTTACGCCTTACGCTTGCTACCTGTTGTCTTCCTGTTGCATGTGGTTCAAGCCGAGGCTCTCGGACAGACGCTGACACACAGATACCTGAATGAAACACAGTCAGCACAGGTCAGAGCAGCGGCTGGTCACGGTCTGGAGATGATCGCAGTTTAAAACGACGAAGCAGTGAATCATCAGAGCCTGGAGGCCTGGAGACATGGAAGTCTAGAAGTCTGGAAGTCTAGAAGTCTGGAAGTCTGTAGGCCTGGAGGTCTGGAGACATGGAGGTCGCTGCTCTCCAAAAATCAAAGCCTGAGAGAAACGGTGATTTCATCTTCGTCTGAGCCTCAGTCTCACAGACGACCGAGCGACCGACTGACCGACCGACTGACTGTGTGTTGGTTCAGAGGGACTGTCCAGGTCTGAGGAGTCCTGTTGAGTTCAAGTCTCAGTCCTTTTTTTGCATCTTTTCCTTGTTCTTCTGGAATTTCTGGTGGACGACTTTAACAGTGGTGAGAAAGTTCCCCAGGAACAGGACCAGAAAAGTCAGCGCCAGCATGAAAACCTGACAGAGGGTTGGAAAAAAAATAAAAATAAATGTGGGAGTGAAATATTTTATTAAAGGACAAGTCATGACCTGAGACGGTGAGGACACGGAGAATGGAGACGACTTCACAGAAGACCTGACTGAACTACGCAAACCACAAACCAAACATAAAGTACAGCAGCGCTGATCGTCAACTCTCAGCCAAGAGAATCGCACATCAAGGTGTTAGCAGTAGGCTACGTTAGCTCAAAAGGTCACTGGTCATACCGTGACACTAGACATTCTAGTCCAGTAGGTGGCGGTATGTGCGACCCACTATCAAACCCAGACGTCAGGTCCCTACGTAGGCTGAGAGACGTTCAGGTGTTGGAACAGAACGTGGGAAGAACTTGTTCCACAGACACCAACAGTGTTCTCCAGTGGAACTCTTTCCACTTCCTGTTTTTTCTCTTCTTCTTCTTCT
>NC_024320.1:28303352-28318545 GCF_000523025.1 Cynoglossus semilaevis
GATGAGGTTCACAGACCATGTCAGTGGATGAGGTTCACAGACCATGTCAGTTGATGAGGTTCACAGACCATGTCAGTTGACTAGTCTGGAGGTTAGTCCGTTTAAAACTGAATCGTATCGTACACACCAGGTATATATAACAGCCATATTTAACAACTTAGCGACACACCTAACATTAATCGTGAAAAAACAGAGACAATGTACCACTTGTGGTCCACATACCACAGTTTGAGGACCACCAGTCTATGTATTTGGTACTTACTTGCCACTCCTTGCAGTCATCACGTCCCGCCAGGCGAAACAGCGACACCGAGTTGTACAACTGCCAAAACTGCAAAAGAAAAAGAATGTGTTTGGCGCCACCTACTGGTCTGAAGTAGTTTCTTCAATGTTTGATTTTTATGGGAGAAAACTCTAGGAGGTTTCTGTTAGTGTTAATAAACACAGGGCAGACAATAATGATGATGAAACCCTAACTGTGTGCCCCTAGTGGCCAATAATAAAAGTTAACAGACAAACACTACGGTGTTTTCTTTACTTACGTGGCCGAAAAACAGGAATGGCAGTAGAAAAGTGAGGCCTCTCCACATCCAGGACTGAAACCCCTCTGCACACACACACACACACACACACTGTTACTTAATATACAACACACACACACACGATGTCTCTGTCCTCAGGACAACAGAAGTATCAAAGTGTCCTCCTTGTCCCGCACAGTAACGTCCGTCTCCGTCCCTGACCTTTACTCCAACCCCCCCCTCCACCCGTTGTTCCAGATGGTTCCACAGTTCAAATGATTTGAATGTTTCCCACCGTAAATAGAACTCTGAACTCACCCACGGTGAGGTCCAGCTGGCTTCTCTCCCCCAGAGCTCGGAGACGGTACAAGCAGCCGCTCTGGTAGTAATACTGGAGGAACTGAAGAAAACCTGGAGGAACCAGACGAGATCATGGGAAAAAAAAAAAGCACATTTAATAATAACAGAATATGTATTTGTATGTATTTGATATAATTTGACAAATTAAAAAACATGAAATATGAAAGGTCAACCAAAAATATTAGCTAGCTCTTAAGCTAACATTAAGTATTTTAAATTATATATACAGTTTTTCTTATAATATTATTATAATCAATTAATAATATATTATAATATAATAGATTATAAAATATAATTTTATAACCTATTATAAAATATAAAATAAATAATTTCTGTCATTTTATTTTATGTTTTGAGCCTTTAAAAAAATAAACATCTACATGTGTTTAAACCAACCAGTGACTGCAACCACCAGGAAAATATTTCAATTTTTTTTCCAAATTAAAAATATTTGTAATAATCCATGTTTGTCATTGACAGTTAGAACCAGATCTAGATTTGGTTCAACATCCTGTGAACCACGTTCTTACTCTGATAGATGGAGAAGGCAAGAAACTGGCTCCTGAACCTCTGGTACATCGGACCCTCCGGCCTGAAACAACACTTCAAGTTTCAGCCAATACTCCTGTGTTCATGTACATCAACAAAATATGTTGCTGTGGATTTAAAAAATAAATAAATAAATAAAACTCACCAGGTCAGCATGACACCTGACAGAAAGGTCGACACGTAATGATGTGACACCCACCAGCCTTTGATTCTGGAGAGCAGCAGCAGTTGAGGAGAGGAGGGAGAAGAAGACAACGTTCTTATATCCGAGATGTCCGATATTAACTTTTGATATACGATATTGTCCAAACACTTAATATCCGATATCAACCGATACCGATATAGCAGGGCAGTGTTGGCCTGGTGGTTAAGGACGGTAAGTGCCGCCTGCTCACTAAGGTGACAGGTGTTTCTTAATTGTTTTCTACCATGCCCCCCCCTAGGGGACAGAAGTTTTTTTTTGCCTTCGAATTTAAATACTATTGACCGTTTGGTAATATTTATCTGTACAAACCACTGTTTGAGTTGCTGGCACCAGTATTCTGCATACAATTAAAATAGATTAAAAAAAATGAGCTGCAATGCTGCCATCTAGTGGCTTTTATTTTCATATACAGCTGTTTTTCCCCTTAAACATAATTTAATGAAACCTACACAGTGCGTTATTGGGCTTTCAATAGAGAAAAAAGAGAGAAGAAAAAAAACAATGATGATTCTTACAGATATAAATAATTACGCTAATATCGTTTGGCCGATAAATAATAATAATAACAGATGGTAACAAACCTGGAGCCGTTGCTCATCAGTATACTTTCCCTAATGGTCAGTGTGCAGTAATACCACACCAGCAGAAAGTTGAAGATTTCGTCCGTGACTCTGAACAAAACAGTAAGAAAAACAAACAAACAAACAAACAAACAGTCATTCAGTTTTTATTTAAACAAACACCACGATGCTCTGGAGGTAAAACTTCGTCGTCTCTCATACCGATAGTTGAGGAAGAAGAGGCAGGTGATGGCTCCAAACATCAGGATTATCGTCATGTAAAGTTTGAACTTCTCATACTCGTCTTTGTAGGCAAATCTGTGGAGATGAACCAGTGAAAAAAAATCTACTTCAGTTTTACTGATTTACTTCATTCCAAAAGAATCCCGTCATGTCCCTTTACTGTTTTCATTCAAAGATAATCTGTCAATATTTCAAAACAACAAGGTCAAAGGTCACTCGGACTCTGATACTGACAGAAGAAAATCTGAAAGATGTTTGTTTTGTAAAGGTTAATTCCACAGTAACGTGCTGATACCGGCCGACCGGTCCTTTGGTACAAAAAAAAGGTCGGGGACCGCAGCTTTAACACACACTAGTCAGAGTCAAAGCAGAGCGCTCCACCTACTTTGCTTGGTTGCTGAGAAGCGTTACGTTCACGTTACCCAGGACCAAATTAAGGTAGAGTCTGGAACCAAAAAAAAAAAAAGAGCAGCGTCAGTAACTACAGACGGTCAGAGCTACAGACACAGAGGTGAAGTACTGACCCGTTCCTCTTTGGTAAATACGCCTCCATGTCAAAGAAGACATTTTCCTTCTCTTTAATTTGAGACCTGATGTCGGTGATTAGTTTAAGATCATTCTCGTCGCACGTTTTTCCAGATCTGTAGAGAAAAAGACAGAATTATGATAATAATAATTAAACAAAATTAATTATAATAATAATAAATATCAAACAGGCCTGAAGGGCTTCAAAATTTAATATTATAAACACTTCATCTAAGGGCCACTCGTGGGTGGGTTCCTGGGCCACTTCTGGCCCATGGGCCGGGAGTTTGTAACACCTGATCTAATGGTTACAGAATTCATATTTTATATTATTTATATTAATATTATCTTAGTGATACTAAGTATTATTATTCACTTGTTTTAGTGGGGTTTTTTTTTGCATTCGTAAACACTTCCTGGGGAAAATGTCAAATGTGTATAATTCTAGGGCAGTTTTTTTTTTTTGACTTTTTCATATTGAGATGAATAAATATTCAAATACACACGTTGTTGTAGAGGTGGAAACACTCACCTGGACAAGCTGTGCCTCAGGTCTTTCAGGCTCTTCCTCTGTTTGTTGATGACACTGCTGCAGGTCGTCTGCAGACTGGTGAGCTCTTCTAGTTTTTGTCTGTATAATTTGTGAGTTTCCTGGATCAAAACAGAAGGAAAAAAAAAATCTGATGAATGCCACGGAGATGACGCATTATAATGTCAAATGAACAAAAGTCTGGTTCAACGACGAGAGGCGTCGATGGTGATAATCACAGCACAGTTTTTACAGCCCATCATCACAGCAGTGGGGGCTTCAAACCAGCAACCTGTTGGCGTTGACGTTATTATGAAAACGCAGTTTCTTTCCGTTCTTTTTCTCCAGTCACGTTGCCGCAGCAGCTGCTGGACGTCTGTCTGTGTCTCGGCAGAGTAAAGCCAACGATGCCTTCATGGTACTGGGAAAAAGTTACAGCAGTGCTTCTGGAGTATTTTCTGTCATGCCCCCCCTTGGGGACAGAAAAGTTTTCACGCCCCTCCCACCCGTCCGCCCCCCCCAAATTGAAATACTATTGAGAAACTGATAACGTGTATATTTTTAACTGTACAAACCACTGTATGAGTTGCTGCCACCTAGTGTCTGGAGGCTTCATTCAAGCATTACAGCAGTGGTACACTGATGTCCAGCGTGCTATAGTCCATTGGCGCCCCCTGGCCCCGCCCCACTACTTCAGGAGCACTAAATTACAGCATCCTACTAAAAATATTTGACCTTCTGAGTGTGCAATTCACGACCTTGACCACATGGATGCAGTATTTGTGTATTTGAAATACAACTGTCTTATGTTGTTTGGCCTGATGACAGATGTACAATAAAGTAACAAGTTAACACAATCAGGATGTGATGTCACATGTCTGGTAGCAAAAAAATAAAAATAAAAAAAAATAAACAGTTTTATATTAAGGATTTTGACTGCTGTAGTTGTGTAGCCACTCCCCTTCCAAACTGACCAATCATTGGTCCCCTGTGCGAGGCAAGTCTGTCAACTCTGGTCTAATACAATTGGATGTGATCAGAGAGTGGGGGAGGAGCCTGACCTTTGATAAAGACAAGTTCAAACACACAAAAAAGTCAACACTGGGGGAAAAGTCTGACAAACACGATCACGCGTGTCAAACCCAGCCCTACCCTCGAGAAACCTGTGGGTTCAAAAGCAGAAACAGATCCTCCTGACTTGACACATGAAGATCAAACTGACCGCTGAACACACGGGTCATTGTGTTAACGATGTAGGTGAATCACATGACAGGTGACGTCACCACGCACCACAAAGAAATGACAAAAAAGCTAAATACGTAAAAAAAACTTTTTAGCATCTTTGAAAATAATCTCCATTAAGTTGAACCATCTCTTTCTTGCTTCCCCATGAAGGACACTTTGATACGTTTCATCGATCACTAATCTATATCTCAGTTACTGATGACAGGATCCAGACCAGAGCTAACGATTTAGCTACACCTCAAAACAGTCCGGTGAAATAACTGTTTGTTTGTTTTTTTTTTTACAGGCAGCAGACAGAAATAAATAAGACTGTATAAAACTCTAATTTCAGTTTTTAAATCTCTCAGATGAAGAACAATACTTATATAACGGTATCTCAGTTAATAACTGACACTGGCCTGTGATTTTTTTACAGTTTTTACAGGACTTATCTCATAAAAAAAACGGTATCTCAGTTAATAACTGACACTGGGCCAGTGATTTTTTACAGTTTTTACAAGACTTCTGATCTCATAAAAAAAACCCCACAGTTTTCCATCATTATCGATGCAGATGTCCAGAGGAGACAGAAGTAATATTTATATTATATTTATATATTAATCATTTCTAAAGATTGAGCCTCATTATATCATATGGATTTCCACAGAGGTTGGCCACGTTCGGCGGCAAAATGTGGCGTAAAACATGTGTAGACATCGATATCAGATACAGTTTTTGTTATTTTTTTTTAGCTGAATTTAGCATCGATGTTGAAAAGGCAGTGAAAGATTCAGCTCATTAGCTGTAAGATCTTACTAAAGTGAGGTCTATAGTTTTATAGTTGCTACTTTTATGATGCTAATGTTGTACGTGATTATGCTTAGCCGTTTGTCAGCACAATTTATTGACATTTTCCAAAAACATACTGTGAAATACTCGTCTTACAGAACACTAACTGTAGCTCTGTCATTATTATTATTGTTATATAAAATATATGGTACCTTTTTTATTAGTACGCCTGCTAGCTGAGATAAGCTGTGGTCATAATACGATGACAACCAAAATTCTCGGACAACAAAAGCAACACCAGCTAACAAAAAAATACTTTTATGATCAAAAATGCAACTTTTTCCCACCCCTCAAACACCAACTGTGTGAACCTGCTCTGTGCTGTCAGCAGTGCCTGTGCTGAGCTAACAGTTAGCACCTGCTAGTTAGCGTCATAAACATAAACTGAGAACCTGCAGCTAAACTAGACGCTAAAACCTGACGATGTTGTCACGAAGGACGGGACACGTCACGGCCACTGAGGCACATCTGCCGCGAACAGATGTTTATATAACAGCGCTGGGTTTGAAGTGAGTCTAGAATGAATGGCTAGCAGCGCAGCGCTACCACCACGGACTCTGTTGTCATTGTCAGCCACGACACGAACCAGCGCCAACAAACCAGCCACGGATCTCGACTCTAAGTCACACTCGTTTGTTATCGACAGTGTGTTTAAATCACCTGCAGTTGCTGATATTCCTCCTCCATTTCCTGCCACTCCGCCTGGAACTTGGACATGGTGCTGCAGTGGTGGACGCGCAGATGAACGGCCGCCGGTTCTTCTGCTTCTCCTCCTTCTTCTCGAAGTGTGACCGAGTGAATCCAGACTGTCTTTAAACTGGACGGCGTGTATGAATGCGCATGCGCGCACACACTATTTCACGGTTGTTTGACCTACGTTATTGAAACGTTCAAATATTTTTAAAATGAAGGAAAATTTATAATAATCATATAATAATAGTATTAGTTTATTTTTTGGGTGTTTTTCACTTTTTTAAATTTTGTTTTGTTTTCATTTCTTTTTCGGTAACTGTTGCACTTGTCTGCTGTAATTTGAAGAAATAAATAGGTATACACACAATAGAAATTACTATTTATTTTTAATTATTTAGCGCAATATATATTAGAGAAAATGCCACTAGTATCGTTTAGAACACTAACACATTGATTTTATTTTTTTAATTATTTTTTAATATTAATATTGATTCACATTATTATGTGAAATACATGTTATTTATATATAAATGACAACAATGAAAATTAAATTGTATTTAACATACGCTCTAAACTTTACGTCGATGCCTATGACAACGTCACACGTAATGGTGAGAATTTACAGAAGCCAAATAAAAAATATATTTCGGATTTATGTCATTTGTTTCCTGGTATATTGAAAATAAATGTATGTATTTCCGGATGTTTTGTTTTTCTAAAGTTCATTTGTCTAAACGTGTAAACTTCTGGTCGACTGCGCCAACTAGAGTTGGTTTCCAGGAAACCAGAGACGCACAGCTCAGGTTTACAGCCGCAGTCAACGCTGCTGTTCGCGAGCCTGGCTTCAGTTTACAGCCGCAGTCAACGCTGCTGTTAGCTTCATTTAAACCTTTTTTTAAACACGTTTGTTAATCATTTCATTTCTACATATCGCGAAAGTTTCAGTTTGTGAAGGGTGAGTTTTTCTTAAAAGTTTTTCTGAAAGTTTTATTTATATTTATTGTTGTGGTTTAAAGGTTAAATGTTGAGAAGCTTTAGCATCTAATAAAAAAAACCCAAATTAATACTTTAATATATATATTTTAATTTTCATATGTTTTAAGTTAGATTTAGTAGTAGTGTAGTATAACCATTGTATTCTTATTTGTTTTGAGCTTTTCTAATATAACTAATAATTCTTTTTAAATTAAAGTTAAAGTATTTGTGATTGTATAAATATATATGTGTCTTTCCTTGTTTTTAAACTGTAGGATTCTCATTATGCCTTATATTAAAACAAGTCCGAAAAAACTGCCTTTGACCAAACAGTTGGACTTGAAGGCGCAGAAATGCGGCCTCCGTCACACGGTGTTTGCTCCAAACGGCGATCAGTACACAGGAGAGTGGCTGGACGACAGGAAGCACGGTGAGACGCCCGGCCGAGGCCAACCTTCACTGTGGCCTCGTTTCTTTTTATCAGACAGATGAATTACATTCACCGTTCATTCCTGAAGGAAAAGGAACTCAACTGTGGAAGAAGTCCGGAGCCGCGTACAGAGGAGAATGGAAATGTGGCCAATGTGACGGGTACGGTACCTTCAGCGTGTTAGTACCTGGAACCAACAAGTACGACAGGAAGTACTGCGGAAGATGGAAGAATGGGAAGAAGCACGTAAGTCAGTGTGCCGTCGGTGGGTCACATGACAGAGGCGGTGTAATGACACGGTGACATGGCGTCCATCACTTCCTGTCCCCAGGGTTATGGGACGTTTTTCTACAGGAACGCAGCGATCTACGAAGGAGACTGGAGTGAGGACCAGAGGAGCGGCTGGGGCAGAATGTACCAGGAAACGGGGGACATTTATGAGGGAGAGTGGCTGAGGGACAAACGCCACGGGCAAGGCATTATTCAGTTTGGTAATGAAACGTCAATAATCGTAAAAAAAAACAGTAGCAAAAAGAGAGATTCGATTACATTTTATTTTAACTTTGTGTTCCAGCAAATGGAAACTGGTATGAAGGAACCTGGAAAGACGGCAAGAAGAACGGTGAAGGGAAGTTCTACTACTGCGACAAAGGTCAACTGTACCAGGGCTTTTGGGTCGATGGAGTCGCAAAATGTGGCACCCTGACCGACTGTGAGCGAGACAAGGCACCGACGCCAACAAAATATCCAATACCAAAGGTAAATAATTACATTATTATTATTATTATTAGAACCTTAATATAAACCGTTGGTCACTGCTGAAATGACACAATGAAATTATTTTAATGTAAAAAAAAAACTGTGTTATGTTTTTCAAGCTCCACCTGGTGGACGCAGAGCTGGTCTTGAAGGAAGCCCAGTCACTGCATCATGATCAACGAGACCGAGAGGAAGGAGAAGATTCTGACTGACAAAACCTGGGTTCAGTTCCCAGAGGAACCACACGCTTGACTGTTAATCCTCCTCTTCTGAGTCGCTTCGGATAAACGCGTCTGCTAAATGCATAAAGATTTAATAACGAGAGCACCAGGCTAGTTCAACCAACCACGTTAGCCGAGGTCTTTACAGGATAAAGCCCAGGGAAGGCTACGTAACTTTGTCATGATGACTGTCACAGAAATGACTGATTAAAGTCAAGGCGTCCGTGGACAACAGAAACATCCATCCATTCATCATCTACTAATTCAATCAGCACAGTAACAGTGCTACCAGGTGACCCCGGGGCATCACGTTGGCGACCCCTGGCTAAGAGCCTCAGGTAGATCCAAACGACTGTTCTCATTCATGGCCAGTTTAGAGTATCTGATTGATCTGATCTCAAACCCTGACACTCACACACAGGGTCAACATGTAAACTCTAAAACAAAGATGGCCGATCGAACCAGCTCCAATTTGTTTTTCCAATTTAAGAAGCGTTGATTTCGATGTGTTACAGGTGTTTATTTTGTCACTGACACGTCAGAAAATATAGTGAGACAATATTCAAGTTTTGGCAGTTGTTGAGTACGGCAAGTACACATGTACATGTACAAGTACATGTACATGTACACGGTGGACGTGGGTTAAAGTACAACAAAGTGATACTGACAGTTTCTATTATTAAATAAGTGCAGCAGGCAAGAGACAGCGGTCGTTGTTATTGTTCGGACGTTTCTTTAACAACACGAGTTCAGTCGTTGTTATTGTTCGGACGTTTCTTTACGAGTTCAATCAGGCAACGGCTACGTTTTAAGACGTCGTCCAAGTTCGAGACACGAACATGTGTCAGGGTTCACACTTTGATCAAGCGCGTCTTTTAAAATACTATTTTTCTTTTCTTTTTTTAAAAATCAAACACAAATAAGTGAGAAATACAACTTCTTTCATTGTTTAAAAAAACAAACTAAAACAAACTAAAAGCCAGGAGTGTCGCTTCGGACATCCAGAATATTCCATCAGTCAAGTTCCTGCTACTGGTTCCTAATTCCTCGTGCGTGTCTACGGGAAATGTGAGCTGGGAGACTGCAGGATGGAAGACTCCCCTCGGTTGTCCAACTCGTTCTGGAGGCGGGTGAGGTTGGAGAGCTCCTCCAGCTCCTGGAACTGCCTGTCCGTCTTGTGGCTGACCAGGGAGCGGTAGAAGTGCACGGCGAAAACTATGAAGACCAGACCGAAGGGGACCATAATGGAGGTGGAGGTGATGGCGGCGGCCACGCCGGAGGACACCGTGTTGTTGCTGGACTTGTTGGGCTTGATGGGCAGAAACTTGACCCAGCAGAGGAGGACCACTTCAGCCAGGAACAGCAGAGTGCCGATGACTGTAGAAAAGGCCCAGGCCAACTCGATGTGTCTGTGCATCCTCTCGTGCGGCGACTCCTTCACCGAGTTCAGGTTGTGGACGTTGCTGACGGCCTCGATGTTGGGCAGGATGCAGGTGCTGACCATGAGGGCGAACAGGTGAACGGCCACCAGGACGGTGGTGCACGCGCTGAAGGCGATGAGGAGAGCGGGAGGATACGGATAGCTGTTGTCCAGCTGCACTTCCACCATCGCCACCTGAGGGTGAGAGGAGGAAACACAACTT
This sequence comes from Cynoglossus semilaevis, assembly GCF_000523025.1. Lineage (NCBI taxonomy): Eukaryota > Metazoa > Chordata > Actinopteri > Pleuronectiformes > Cynoglossidae > Cynoglossus > Cynoglossus semilaevis. The sequence goes on from NC_024320.1 coordinate 28,313,639, forward strand.
CACTTTTATTCACCATTTACTAAAGTAAAAAAAAGAGCAAATATCCTACAAAAATCCTACCACATGAATTGGTGCTTGTTTTGAAACTAAAGCAAAACTTTTCTTTGTCAAATGATATTTTTTGACAAAGTAAAAACCTTGAGTCTGAGGTCACGCTGCTGAACTTATTCCTTTTACAGACACTTCAACTTTTGACATGTTTAGGAACAGCGTGTGACAGATGGACTCCGCTCCTATTGGACAATCCAGCTGTCACTTACACGTCATGTCCAATCGTAGTCACACTTTCATAAGGTCGAATATGTCCAACTTTTATATTGTGTTTCTAATGATTTCGGTGTCGTACCGTCACCTGTATCGTGGGTTTGTAAAACTAGCATCAGGACAACTCGGGTTTTTACATCAAACCACAACAGAGAAACCGATTATTATTGTGTTTAACCCTTAAAGGTGAAGGATATGAAACCACAGAAGGTAACTTTATCTCTAGATGGCGCTAAATCTTACACAATGCATCTTTAAATAACTGGAAGAATGACTTTTATAGTTTAACCACTTAGTTTGTAAAGTACGACGGATGTTTACGGTAACGATTGAATACATTCATACATTGGATTAAAAACTTTTAGATAAGTATCAGAGGTTACAGAGCAGAGCAGCCACACGACGGAGAGACAAAGCTACACAAACACGACACGACACGACACGACACGACATGACAGGACTATCACAGCCGGGTCACGCTGTTACCATAGCGAATCCGGAGAGCAGAGCTGATGTCCGGCTGGAAGCCTTGAGTTTGGCCCGGCTCAGGTAGAGCTTCCTCCAGGACAGAGCCTGCAGCGAGTGCTCGTTCAGACTCATGTCGCGTGATTTCTGCGCGAACAGCGATCGAACTCCGCCGGTTCTGGTTCCCCTGTGCGTGTTAGTCCAACAAGAAGCCACAGAAACAAGTCGTTAACATTCTCTCTGCGGCTCCGCTCACTGACACTGCACCAACTCACTGGAACTGGAACTGGAACTGGACCTGGAACTACTGCAGCTACCCTCTCCGGCGTGCTGCACCTTACATTACCCACAAGCCCTTGCGCCACAAAGACAACATCCTCTGCTGACAGCTGCGCTGTCATGTGGGCGCTTCTTCAAAACCCCGTTAGCTCCGAGTTAAGGGTGGTGTAGTGTGGAAATGGCAGCATCTAGTGGTTAAACGATATTCTTTACATTCAGCAGTAAAATGTAAGACAATCAGAGGCAAAGTCACACGTAAAGAAACAACACGGAGGTCGACGACGTCTGGTGTATATTATTATTTAACATCCTGACGTCATCGCCTCATTCTAATTTGAAACTACACCTGCCAACACAGTGTTATTAAATAATTATTGTACAAATAATACGATCAAAACCTCCGACTTAACACGGTAATAATGTTACGATACACGATTCACCGAGGCCCCGCCCTCGAACTAATATTTGTCTTGTGTTTTAGGAGCGTCAGAACTCATCCTGCAAACACAGTCTGAGCAGGAAGTCTGTGTTTGAGTGAAGTTCTCCTCCTTAGTCCAAGACAGAGACATAAACTGGGGAAATGAAAAGAACAAACAAACAAACAAACGAACAGTAAACCTGAAAGACTGACTTGTTTTTATTAATTTATTTTAGAATATATTCGACAGTTGTCATATCATATTATTATTATTATTATTATTAATAGTAATAATAATAATAATTATATCATTAATAATAATAAGCCACATGTTTTTCTAGCTCGAGCTGAAACATTAATCCTACAAACTGTGAGACGTTTCCCTTTCAACATTGCAACAGAATTGTATTTTAATTGTGATAAAGTATAAAAGCGATTATTTCTTTTATTTACTTCGTGAAACATGGCGTGAAATTCCCTGCACTGTAAACAACGTCAATAAAGCATCTAAAATCTACAGGAAACTGGTCTAACTCGTGTTATTACCGTATAATAACATATTATTATTATATCACTGTAACTGTATTTTATTTGTTATTGTCCTGCCTTTGTTTCTCCAACGGTTTGACTGTGGACATGCAGAATTATTTCATTTATATATATATTTGTAAATATAAAGGTAATGTTGATATATTTACATTTACTTCATCTTTTCAAACACTCCAGTTTTTCATAATTTAAACTCCGTCGTGTTCACAGTCTTATTTGTACTGACGTGGATCAGTATTTATTACTCTATTACTCCATTACTTCATTACTACATGATCATGAAGAGACACACGAGCGTCCGCCGCCTCCGTGACGCTGCCCAACAATGTTTTGGTTCCTGGCGGTGACGTAATAGACAAAAACATGGTTCCCTTGTTTTGAAGCAGAAACGCGTGCTAACTCCAGCGCTCCATTCACTGCGGGCCCCGCGCTCTCAGTCACGGAGGTGATGCATCTTCTTCATCCGAACTGAGACAGAGGAGAAGTGGCACAACAATGGCCGCCGCCGCCGCCGCAGCTGCCGCCGCTGCAGAGTCCGGACGCAGGCTGGTGTGTAGCATCTGCACTGTTTCCGTTAGCACATGAAGACACACTGGCTGCTAATTAGTGAGCTAAGCTAACGACACAGAGAGAGAAAACGCTGCTGGGAATTCTTTTTTTTTTTTTTTTCAATCAGGTCATAAAGGACCTGCTTCAGTCAGAGCAGCAGGAGAAAATGAAAGTATCAAAGTGATAATTAACATTTAATAACTTGGATATTAACTGTGGTAGTTTGGTGTTCAGGTCACATCAATAAATCATCAGCAAGGAAAGCTGCAGCTGAAAGACAGGGATGTTATTTTTTAAATTAATTCAACATTTAATAATAAAAATGCTATGATATTTATTAGAAACTATAATTCCTGTCAGTTATTATTGTGTTATATAACATTTATATACAATTGACACAAGCAGTAGAAATACCAGAAAAACAAACACCCCCCCCCCAAAAAAACCCCCTGTTGTTGTTGTTGTTGTTGTTGTTGTTGTTGAGCAGGTTCTCTCCATTGGTGGCTCGCGGCCCAAAAGCAGGACGTGGTGATACGGTCTCAGTCCCATCACATCAGACTCTGCTTTGACTTTGACACCTTTTCAAGCTGTTGAAATTCCACTTCAAATTTCTTCTTCTATTCTTTAAAAATAAATAAAAAAACTCCCAAAAAAAAAAAATCAAAATTTACAAAAATCTTTCGGGGATAGGTAGACAATTTTTTTTTACAATTTTACATATATATTAATTTTAATTTAAACATGAAGTGAAAATATGATCTTGTAGGAATCATTTTTTTAGTATGCGTTAATGTTTTGTTTCTTTTCGTGCGTGCAGCGCTCCATCTGCCGAAGGATGTACGATGAAAACGACGACCTCTCTGATGTGGAGGAGATTACGAGCATCCGAGGCTTCAGTGTGGAGGAGAAGCTGCTCAGTGACGCCTACGACGTCAACTTTGTGCAGGTGATGGAGGGGAAAGGTGAGTCACACACACACACTCACACACACACACACAGGATGTCTGTTCGTGTGATGTCGTTTCCTGTTAACCTTTTTCACACTCACGCGTGGTCTGTTACAGACTTCACGTATGACTACGTCCAAAGGGAGGGGCTTCGGGTTCCACTGATTTTTAAGGAGGCCGACGGACTGGGGATCAGGTGATTGGTCAACTCTGTCTTCACAGTTATGACTTCACTTCCTCTGTATGTCAAGCAGTTCATGACCTTCATGACCTTTTAATAATTGTTTCTTTTCTGTTTTTCTCTATCATTCATACGCAGAATGCCTGATCCAGATTTTACCGTCAGTGAAATTAAAGGTTTAGTCGGTGAGTTTTAAATCTGCATCCAGTGATAAACACACACACAAACACAGTACAGCTACGGCGGTTGAAGGAGCGGACTTGGGTCCAGAAGGTTTCAGGTTCGAGTCCACCACTGAGGTGCTCTGAGCACGGCACCGTCGCCACACACTGCCCCCTGCTGACTGTGGTGATGGGTTAAAAGCAGAAGTCACACTTTGTCACAACGACAAGTATTTCACTTTCACTTTCAATAAGAGTGGAGTTAAAAGGGAAATATACACTCAACCGTTTTCACCTATACAGATCTGATCAGGCGTGCAAATAATTCAGCTCCCAGGTTGTACTGTATATAGCACAGAGCACCACTCTTCTATGGAGCTGTACGGTTCTGAAAAAAATGCTCAAATACAGTTTTTTCCACATAGTAAAAATACAAACATCAGCTGCTTTTCTGCCTCAAATTTATTTGTTGAGTGGAACCTCTAGGTGGCGCTGTTTTAATTCATTATGCCATTAAAACAATTAGGAAGTTTGTATCTATGTGATTCCAGTCTTGACCTTGTTTGTAAAACAAACTCTCAACCTCAACCTGTAGGTCAGAGGTCACAGGATGGTTTAAATGTGTCAATAAATGATGTTGTATTTAAAAACCGTTCAATCATAATAAATATTTTTTATAATAGATTGTATAAGTAATTATAATAACTGTAACTATAATGTAATACAACGTATTATTATATAATATAATTAATATATTATTATTATATGACTTATATAATAATCACAGCTTGATCCGCCTGCATCTCTACCCTCTAGCGGTGAAGATTGGGAATTACATGTATGAATATACATCGAATGAAGAAACTGAAGTTTTGAATATGGTTTCTATTAAACTTGTATCTATACTTGTTTATCTAGACCTATAGATCTGTTTTCTCTGCTTATTTGACTTTTATTATCACAGGACAGACGGGTTTTTTTTTTTTTTTACGATTCAGTGACTCGACTGATCTGGTTGTTTCTCGCAGGCAGCCGTCGGTCTGTGGACGTTATGGACGTCAGCACTCAGAAAGGCTCGGAAATGAGCATGGCTC
>NC_024320.1:28318575-28328032 GCF_000523025.1 Cynoglossus semilaevis
AGCGGGACAAACTCTTCAACGTCATCAGCCTGGAATTCAGTCACACCAAACTGGAGAACCTCATCTTTCGACCAACAGTGGTACAAAAAAAAAAACCAAAACAAGACAGAAATCAAACCAGATTAGATAAATACAGTGGCTTGAGTTGAACTGTTTTTTGCGTTTCTTTCCGACTGCTGTTCCAGGTGGACCAGGTGGACTGGGTGGACAACATGTGGCCCCCGGATCTGAAACAAAGCCAAACAGAAACGACCAATGTCATCTCGGAGATGAAGTACCCCAAAGTACAGAGGTACGCATTGACAGAGTAGTATCTTGTATTTTTATTCTCCTGCTGCGTGTACTGCGTGTACTGCGTGTACTGTACGACAACATGTGAAGAAAAAGCGTTGAAAGAAAATGGAGCGACCCCGCGGGTAAATACAAATCGCTCTCTCACCCACACCTTCTCCTCCATCACTGCTGCTGTATTCTACCTGCCTCACCCCCCCCTTCCTCCCTCCCTCCCTCTCTCTCTCCTCCCTCCCTCTCCCCCCAGCCCCCCCAGCCCTCCCACCCCCCCTTTACGAGTGCTCCACATTGTTCCACATTGTTGCTAGGCAGCAGCGTTTCAGTGGAGGACGGTCTTTAACTGCTGCATTGGGGTCTGCTTGCACAGACGTCCGTGGACCAATCAGCCGTCAGCATCAGAACAGCTCTGTGTTCAAAGCAGTTATGCTTCTGTGTTTGACCCAACATTCTTCTGTCGTCGCACAGACGTGAACAAATGCAACTGCAACTGCAGTTTCTCTCCCTAAATGTAACGATCCCGAGTCGATAAAAGCACCGCTGCACTGACGTGTCTCCAAATAAACAGATTTCAACTGAATCCACGGCAGGAATTAACCTAAAAATAGCTACAAAGGCTAAATAACACATTTGCTAAGCTAGCCCGAGATTAGCATAGTGATAGGCAAATTTGAGTTTAGGTAAATACAAATGAACCAATGAGTTCTTAAAGTAACCAAAATGTGAAAAAGTTAATTAAAAAGGCTTAACGACATCAAAAGGTTGATAGCTTGAAATATTAGTTGATTAGTTGAAAGCTTAATATTAGCAAGAAACACAGCAAAACGGTCAAAGATTAGCAGTAAATGACAGCTAAAAAAAGAAATCTGAGATTAGCAGTAAATGACAGCTAAAAAAGAAATCTGAAGAGGAGCGGGAAAATGACTACAGAGTGTCATGATTGGGTGTTTTTGGTATTAAACCGTTTATTTCCACGACATCTCAGTCTTGGTTGAACACGTTTCTGTGTGTCTACATTAGCAGCTCATTAATGTCTCACTGCGCTAACTACTCCCAAATTAATGTGCTATCCTGCTGAGAACAATTTTCTCCTCGCAGTGATTCCCAGAGATGTTTTTAATGGCAGCTAATGTTTCGTAAAAATAAATAAATAAATAAACAAACACACACTGCTGAGCTGACTGCTGCGTTTTCATTGGTCGGGCTGTTGTTATTACTGTAGCTGCTGTTCTGGATGCTGACTGGTGGATTCTGTTGACTCTAACTGTCTACCTGTACGTAAAACCAGGGGTGCCCAACCCCCGGTCTGGGGACCGGTGCCGGTCCGTAGGTCATTTGGTACCAGGTCACAGTGAAAAGATGTACTTCAGTTTTACTAATTTACTTCATTCCAGAATAATTCAGAATATCCCTTTACTGTTTTCATTCAAAGATAATCTGTCAATGTTTCAGAACAACAGGTCAAAGGTCATTCAGACTCTGATACTGACAGAGATCTAAGATCGGCTGACCGATCCTTGGTACAAAGAAGGTTGTTGTAAATGAATTACTTGTTGGTAGGGATGTCCGATTATTTCAGCCGACCGATATTTTCGGCCCGATATTAGCATAATTATGCAATATCTGTAAGAATCGTTATCAGGTTTTTCCTCCGCTAATGAAAACCTGATAACACAATGCCTGGGTTTCGCCAAATGATGTGAGCCCTGAAAATAGTTTTGGGGAAAAACGGCTGTGTATAAAAGTGTTAGCCACTAGATGGCAGCATTGCAGCTCATTTAATGAATCTATTTTAATCATCAGCTGAATGCTGGTGCCAGAAACTCATACAGTGGTTTATAGAGATAAATAAATAAATATTACCAGGCCTATATCGGTATTGGTTGATTTTGGAATTGAAAATTAATTAAGGACAATATCGTCATATTGGCGAGTTAAAGTTAATATCGGACGTCCCTTCTTGTTGGACTTCCTCTCCCAGGTACTGCCTGATGAGCGTGAAGGGCTGCTACACCGACTTCCACATCGACTTTGGAGGAACGTCAGTCTGGTACCACGTGTTCAAGGGTCAGAAGGTGAGGTTGACTCCGGGTCGTCACTACGTTCTTCTCCCGTCACATGGCCGTCAGTGTTCAGCGTCGTCTTCACACAGGTGTTCTGGCTGGTCCCGCCCACCATCCATAACCTGGCCCTGTACGAGGACTGGGTCCTGTCTGGAAAGCAGAGCGACATCTTCCTGGGCGACCGAGCCGACGGGTGTCAGCGAGTGGAGCTGCAGCAGGGCTACACCTTCTTCATCCCATCTGGTACGTTGGTGCACCGGGTGTGAACGGGACCAGGTGGTGCAGGCGACCTGACACGATCTGCTGACTGAGCTCCGTCAGACGATGACGCAGCGTTTTTCACAGCTCTGTGACTTTGCAGAAATCCTTGAAAAATTCTCTTCTCTCCGTGTTTTCGTTTGGCGATCAAGGCTGGATCCACGCCGTCTACACCCCCGTGGACACGCTGGTGTTTGGAGGCAACATTCTGCACAGCTTCAACATCCCCATGCAGCTCACCATTTATGAGATAGAGAACAGGACGAAGGTAGGGACTGACATTGTTGCGGCAGCGCCACCTGCAGCGCAGACACGGGCAGACGGCCAGACATGGAGGCTAAAAATATATTTATATATTTATATACCTTGTTGTTAGTAACAGCTAAAAGAAGAAAAAAAAAAGAGCTTCATCTTTGTGATAAATGAATGGACGCACTGTGGAGGTGTGGTTAATGCTCTTGCCTTACATCAAGAAGGTCATCAGTTTGACCCTGGTCCGAAAACATACAGGATGAATTTATGGTTCACTCTTAATTGACCATAGGTGTGAATGTGAGTGTGAACGATTGTAATGGACTGGTCACTCAAACCCGTGGCCCGGGGACCACTTTTGGTCCACAAAACCCTCACGTGTGGTCCATGACTAGATTATAATTTTAATTTATTTTCAATTGTTTTTCCAGTAATTAAAATCCTTCAATTAATGACTTAAGAATTAGAGTAGCTGTAGTGTTAGAGTGTGTCGTCAGGACCTGGCTCCTGCGCTGCCGTGTGATTGGTTCAAGCCTCCAGGATTCTACACGTCGTGTTTCAGTTCAGTATCAAACGTCTCGGTTTCTGTTTCCAGGTTCACTCCAAGTTCCGCTTCCCGTTCTACTACGACATGTGTTGGTACGTCCTGGAGCGGTACCTTCACTGCCTCACCAGACGATCCTACCTGTCGCTGGACTTCAGAAAAGAGTTTGTAGCCACTGGTCAGTGAACACTGTCACGTTAATAATCAATGTATATAACGTACAGCAGGTGTAGCTATAGCAGCGGTGCCCGGCCAAGGACCGGTCAGCTGGTATCTACGGACCAGTAACAGCGTCGCCGTCGTAAAATACATTTTAAACGCAGGGTTCAACCTAATTTTCTTCATCCGTTTGTGAGTTTCTCGACTGAAGGAAATCCAAACGAACCAACATTTGAATAATTCAAAATATTTCCCACAGTTATAGAATGGAATATAAAAGACCAAAGCCAAACATTAAAAGATTAAAGGATAAATCGCAGGAATGTTGGTGACTTGAGCTCAGGTCAGAAGTAACAAAACAACAAAACTCACTGCAGCCGAATGTGACGACGATGACCACGAACCACATGTTGAGAAACCACAACAGGTCCAACTGTCAGACCAGAGTCAGACTCTGTGAACCTGAAAGCAAAATCAAAGGAAAAAAAGGCACATTTTGACAAAAATACGCAGGAATCAGATGAGATTAGAGGTAAATAAAAGGAAAAAAAGGCAGATCAGCAGATAGAGACAAAAACAACGACAGTCTCCAGAGTAAGAGCTAACTATGAACACATGATCACACAGAGCACCTGACGATCAAACATGAGAACATCACGTGTCAATCACTGTAAGTACCACTGTGATCAAAGAACCTGGTCCTGGTCCTGGTCCTGGTCCTGGTCCTGGTCCTGGTCCTGGTCCTGGTCCTTCAGTTCTTCTACAAAGTCAGGTCCTAATTGTCCAAATCTCTGATCTCTTCCCCGTCAGACTACGAGACCAAGGTCAACACAGTCAGTCCTTTCTCCGATTCGAGGAGCCATGACGTGAACGAGGACTCGTGTGAGACTCAGGCGAGAGAAGACCACCGTGACCGACCGGAGCGTCTCTCCCAGGACAGTCCCTGTTCCCCCGACCAACAGCACCTGGACTCTGAGGACAGCTGTAATCCCGGCTCCACTCCGCTGCAGTCCCTCAAATCCCCCTGTGACTCCCCGACCTCGGAGTCTCACAACAGGTGGACTCATCTGACACAGTTTGAGCTGCGGGGACTGAGGACGCTGGTGGACAAGCTGGAGTCCCTCCCCGAGAACAAGAAATGTGTCCCCCTGGGAATCGAGAACCCGCAATCCCTGCTGGAGCACATGAAGGTAAAGTACACGCCGTCATCTAGATTAGATTAGATCAGAATAAAACCCCAAACGTCAAACTCTGTGCTGTTCTCCAGGTGTTCTTGAAGGAACACGCTGACGACGACCCCAGGATGGCCATCACTGGAGTCCCTGTGGTTTTTTGGCCAAAGAAAACTCTAAAAGTAAGAAATATTTCACTGCAAATGTAGATGAGGAAAGTTCTATCAGGAGGAACATTCAGTGTTAAAACAGTACCAAGGACGGATGGATGGATGGATGGATGGATGGATGGACGGATGGATGGACAGATGGATGGATGGATGGATTGATGGATGGACGGATGGACAGATGGATGGATTGATGGATGGACGGATGGACAGATGGATGGATGGACAGATGGATGGATGGATGGACGGATGGACAGATGGATGGATGGACAGATGGATGGATGGATGGACGGATGGACAGATGGATGGATGGATGGATGAATTGATGGATAGCTAACTGGTAGATAACTGGTACTTAGCTGCTGGTTTTGGATGATATTGTGATCACCTTGTTTGTCTGCCCCTCGCAGTACCTTGCCACACCTCATGGTGTGCTGTATCTGATTCCGTTGTTGTTGATTGTGGTGTATATTGGTCGTCGTCGTCTGTTCTTGTCACGTTGGTTTGCCATCTGTTGGCTGACTGACTGGTTGGTAGTGGTATTTCATGGCAGTTGCACCAATCGTTGGTTGGTTGACTGATTTGTTGGTTGGTTGACTGATTGGTTGGTTGGTTGGTTGACTGATTGGCTGGTTGGTTGACTGATTGGTTGGTTGGTTGGTTGACTGGCTGGGTGGTTGGTTGGTTGGCTGGTTGGTTGACTGATGGTTGGTTGGTTGACTGATTGGCTGGTTGGTTGGTTGACTGATTGGCTGGTTGGTTGGTTGACTGATTGGTTGGCTGGTTGGTTGGTTGTCTTGTACCATTAGTTAGTGGTTATGGTCGTTACCGTCCGTAATAGAGATATTAAGTGTTCGGAGAATATCGGCATATCTGCAAAAAGTTTATATCGGACATCCCTAGAACGCTGTTAGCTGTTAGCTGTTAGCTGTAGCTGTAGCTGTAGCTGTAGCTGTTAGCTGTTAGCTGTAGCTGCTAGCTGTTAGCTGTTAGCTGTAGCTGTTAGCTGTAGCTGTTAGTTAGTTTATGAATGAATTACAGAGACAGAGAGAGAGGGAGAGAGAGAGAGAGGAAGAGAATTCGGACCAGCCACTCATAAACAGACATCCTCCAGTTGACTGACTGACTGACTGACTGTCTGTCTGTCTGTCTGTCTGATTGACTGACTGACTGACTGACTGACTGTCTGACTGACTGACTGTCTGACTGACTGACTGACTGTCTGTCTGTCTGTCTGACTGACTGACTGACTGACTGACTGACTGTCTATCTGACTGACTGACTGACTGACTGGCTGACAGATCGTGGAGACTCTACATGAGTGAAGTGAGAGGAAGTGAAGATTCAACAGGAGGGGCGGGGCGTCTGGACGTGGACGCGTGGTGGTGATTTCTATAGGTGTCACTGACCCCCGGGATCAGACCCTCCGTCCCCTCAAAGACCACCTGCTGGTCCGGGGGCCTCTTGTTGCCTCTTGTTGCCTCTTGTTGCCTCTTGTTGCCTCGTGTTGCCTCTTGTTGCCTCTAGTTGCCTCTTGTTGCCTCTCTGTGTGTTGCCTTTTGTAATGAGATGCCGACTGCTGCCATTGGCTGAGCAGATCCTGTTTCCCTCACCCCCCCATCCTCCTCATGAATATGACGGCGGTGTTGTCGCGTCCTCCGTTGCTCAGTGGATGAGCGCAGACGCCCCCTGTACATGTTCTAATGCACTGCAGCCTCCCATTGGCCCAGTGCCGGCCCGCGCCCCTCCTCCTTTCGCTCCATGTTGATGAGCCGAGCTCGTCTGTGTTCCTCGCATCTGCTTGTGGTATTGTGGAGCTGTGGAGCAGCGGGGAGAGCTGTAGGCCAGACGGCAGATAGCTGGAGTAGGAGAACGAGGAGCAGGAGGAGGAGCAGGAGGAGGAGGAGGAGGAGGAGGAGGAGGAGGAGGAGGAGACTGCAGCCATGTCGGTTTTGCCGTGAGCTGGACGCCGTGTGAGAAAAAGCCAATCATGGCCATGTCGCTGAGCGCTGATGATGAGGACTACGACTCAGACGCTGAGCAGGTTAGCACATCCAACCAACCAACCAATCAACCATCCAACCAAACCCTGCAGGCGTAGTGAGGCCACCGGAGGAATGCATGCAGCAGCAGCAGCAGCAGCAGCAGCAGCAGCAGCATCACAGGGCAGCGGGGAGACGCAGCTCTACCTGGAGAGGAGTGGAGTCTGTCCTCCTCAGGAGCGCTGTTACTGCTGCTGTTACTGTTACTGCTGCTGCTGTTACTGCTGCTGCTGTTACTGTTACTGCTGCTGGATTTGTTTGGCTTGGTTTTTTTCTGGGGCATTTTTGTTCTCTCTCTCTGTGTGTGTGTGTGTTTGTATTTTAGTCCATCCAGGTTGTGTTGTGTTCATACACTTCAGAGCCCCCCCCCTCACCCACCTCCCCGGGGGTGGGGGGTTTGGGAGGGGGCTGTTCTTGGTTGTAGGAGAGGAGCACAGGATGTGGGATTTTCATAATAAAATTCCTAGATTCTAGAAGAAAATATTTGTTGAGTGTTTTTACTACGTGAGGTGTAGTAAAACTCAACAAAGTAAAGTACTGTGATTCTGTCAGACTGTCAGGAGGAGGGAGGAGGAAGAGGAGGGAGGAGGAGAAGGAGGAGGGGGAGGAGGAGGGAGGAGGGAGGAGGAGGTGTTCTGGACTGGAGCTGCTCACACAGCAGATAATGTGGAGTTGAGATGTTTGTGTTGTTACCTGGAGGCCACACCCCTTTACACTGGTCTAGGCTCACAGACAGAGAGTGACCAGTGAGTGACCAGTGAGTGACCAGTGAGTGACCAGTGAGTGACCAGTGAGTGACCAGTGGTTGACTTCTCACAGATGTCAACGGTTGGCCTCATCTGTGATCTGATTGGCTCTTGGCTTCTGTCCACCTGTATTTACACCAGGGCTGTGAGGAAATATCCATATATTAATATAAAGTACTAATATATACAGATATATTCCTGATCCCGTATCAATATCTCCTCAATCATTGATCAGTTGTTGATTTTTATTCTCACCAATTCCCAGTCCAATATTCCTGGTGTTGGTTGGGGCAACACCAGGAATATTGGTGTTGCCCCAACACCAATATTCCTGTCGTATATATCGCCGTGCCAATAGTATCGCAATATATCGTACTGTTGACCCGTATCGTGATAAGTATCGTATCGCCAGATTCTTGCCAATACACACCTCTAGTTATGACATTATATATATATCTCTATATATTAAAAAAAACCTCGACCTCTAGTTATGACATTATATATATATTTCTATATATATGATTCAATTGCTTAAAAAAAAACCTCAATATATCGTCGTGCCTATAGTATCGCAATATATTGTATCGTTTACTCTGTATCGTGATACGTATCGTATCGCCAGATTCTTGCCGATACACAAACCAAATTTAAACTATCAGTGCGGAACCACAAGTGTAACCAGGAGTAACCAGGAGACTAACTGTCTCAAACTGAGGTCTGAGGTCCAGATACAGGACACAGAGACCTCGCGTCACGGTCCTGTTGTTTCTGATGCTTCAGTTTCTCTGACTGTAAATATATACACAATATAAATGAACAATATAAACAACCACGGAGTCCCGGTCCCGGAGTTGGGAAAACATTGAAGAACGTTGGTGTTTTAGGGTTTTGTAAAGTGATTGTCATCAATTTGACACATTTTTTTATTTTTATACAGAACAAATGGTCAACGATTTAAAAAGTAATTTTGTGAATAATTGACTTTAATTCACAGAAAATGTCGCTAGGCCTTGTCGGCGCTAATATATATTTATATAAAAAAAAATCATTACAGATGAATCATCAAAAAGGGAAAAACTTCCATTGACTTCTGGTTGTATTTCTGACTTTTTAGGACCAGCTCCTGTTGGTCGGTAGTGGTACTGCAGCCAAAACTATATTTTCATCAGGGTCAATCTAAGGTTCCTGAGGAGTTTGAGTTTCACAGCATCACCTTTTTAATTCAAACATTTAAATTCCAGTCCAACTCTTCTCACCCCGTAATGGAGTTGTCAGTTTTTCACTTTTGCAGCGTCAGCTTCTTCACAGGAAACTCATCCTCCAGGAACTGGTGAACCTGGTGATTTTGACCGAGTGAATTGTTTGCGTTTTTTTTTTTTTTTTGGAGGAGGAGTGAGATTTAAATACGTTTTGTGTTGTTATTCCTGCGATGTGTACGCTCCGTCTCCAGGGGGTGTCGATGTGTAGGAATTGATTTATTTTACTATATTATATATTACCAGTTCAGACATGGCCAACCCGCGGCTCGGGGGCCACATGCGGCTCTTTGCCCGGGTTTCATGCGGACCTTACGATAAGTCAAATTTAGTGTTTGTGTTCTTTTTTACCAACCAGTACCTCTGTACTAGTGACCAACTAGTACAGAGGTACTAGTTGGTCACTAGTACTCTTCTGATCTTCATTACAAAAGAGCCACAGATGTAAAGTGAGGGCGGACCATGGGTCTGTGTAGAACCATGGGTCTGTGTGGTACCATGGGTCTGTGT
>NC_024320.1:28328699-28328991 GCF_000523025.1 Cynoglossus semilaevis
CTAATCCTGTCTGGAAGCCACATATCTGACGAGCGGTGCCCGTCCATTTCATGGTCTATTGTTAGAATATATTATTTTAATACGCCTCAGACTTGTGCTGCCGGAGAGAGAGGCTCTGGTTACAGTTCTTATTGGTTACAAGTCTGTGTGTCACACACTGTTCACTGTGAGGGAGCGGGATGAGGCTGTGGCTGTTGCTATGCTGACGCCGGGAAAATCTGCACTGCCGCTGAAACTGAAGAAACTGAAGAAACGTGGATCTTCATTTCCAGGAGCTGCAGTGTTTTTCACT
>NC_024320.1:28329958-28351350 GCF_000523025.1 Cynoglossus semilaevis
CCAGTATAATAGCAGCCACTGATCCATGGGAGAAGTGTAGCCATAAGAGCAGCTTCTTCCCTTTGAAGTAGAAACACGGAGGAGAAGTGAAGCGCTAAATCTGGAGACGGCCTCTGGGGACGGGGTTGATGTGTTTGTTTTCTCTCCTGGATCTCACGCTCCAACAGCCGCGAACGCCGTGGTTAAAACACGCCGTGGTTAAAACACGCCGTCATTTCTTATTGATGTGCCGTGTGTTTGACTCAGGACTCACCTCTGTACTGTATACATCATTACACTGTACACACTGTACACACTGTACACACTGTATGTGTGTGTGTGTCCCAGAAACAGAGAAAAACACCCACAGGAGAAGACAGCACCACCTACAGTCAGCACCACACACTATATATAATATTTATTTTTATGGAACCATAAGATTGAAATGTTTTTTTTTTTTTTTTTTATTGGATCATAGAACCCTCGTTTACTGTTTATTGAGATGAGTGTAAAGCTGGAATGACAGCGCCCTCTGCCTACGTTTTTTTTTTTTTTTTTTTGCTTTTGCTAGTTAATTCAAATGTATTAGTATTTTGATTTATTATGGCTCAGTGACATCATTGAAATAATAATATGTCAGGGTGAGGGGCTCTTTGGTCCAGAGGTCAGTGTCTCTGTCGTTGGTGTGGAACCCCAGGGTTCGAATCCCGGTCAGGGCGGTTGGTGCGGTGCAGTGTGATTTGGGTGGCGGTCGTGGCGACTGCTGCCCCTGCGACCAGGTAATGGATAAGTGGATGAAAATGGATGGATGGATGGATGGATGGATGTCAGGGTTAGAGTCTGGTTCAGACAGTTGTCCCTCAGGTTCTGCTCGTCTTTAACCGTCTCTTTTGCAGGAAAGTGCTGATGAATATTTGAAAGCGTCCGACTGTGTTTGTTGACACCGTATCCTCCTCGCCCTTCTAGCCGCGGCCTCCCAATCGGCCGAAACCTAAGATGGCAGCGTCTCCTGCGTCAGCAGTCAAGCTGTCATCCAGTCGGGGAACATCTGGTGCCAGGAGGAGAAGAACCCGCTGCCGCAAGTGCGAGGCGTGCCTGCGGACGGAGTGCGGCGAGTGCCACTTCTGCAAGGACATGAAGAAGTTCGGTGGGCCGGGTCGGATGAAGCAGTCGTGCATCATGAGGCAGTGCATCGCGGTGAGTTTGACCTTTGACCTTTACTTGGACAAATCAATGACTTCACCTTCGGTGGGTTTTCGATCAGGAGCCACTTCCTCGTCTGCAGAGCTGCGGCGTCTGTGTCTCATCACGTGACCTTCACTTTACCAATCATGACACACGTCTGTTTGTCGATGTTCTGGGTTAAATATTGATTCCTGATCAGTATTGATCTTCACCACATCCCTTCATTGGGTCTATTGAACACCGTTAATGAGAATCTGCCGATTTAAAAATGTCGACGTGAATATTTTTGACAAATAAACTCACTCTAAAGTGAACAGAACCTGGGCTGGAACATTTCAGCACCACGGACAGAGACAGTGGGACCAAACTGGCTCTGCAACAGAGAAGAGAAAGTTAATTAAGTTTCAATAACTAACCACTGTGGTGAGTTAACTAACTAACCACTAACTACCAGTTGGGGTAAATACTCCAGCAGTACTTTCTTAACCGCATAAAAACAGTAAAAACAAAAGTATATTTACAATGTATTGGATCCACCATTAATACATATATACATACATATATACACATATACATACATACATATATATATATATATACATACATACATACATATATATAATATATATGTATATATATATACACACACATATATACATTTATGTATATATGTATATACATATTTACATTATACATACATACATACATATATATTTATATGCATATATACACATATACGTATATACACACACATTTATAGAGTATATGTACTGTATATATATATATATATACATATATATATATATAAAAAATTTATTTATTTTACATTAAAGTAAAGACATGATGTGACCGACCGACACCAACCGTGTGGTTTCTCTTCCTCAGCCCGTGCTCCCTCACACTGCAGTGTGTCTGGTCTGTGGAGAGGCCGGGAAGGAGGACACTGTGGAGGATGAGGAGGAGAAGTTCAACCTGATGCTGATGGAGTGCTCCATCTGCAACGAGATCGTCCATCCCAACTGTCTCAAAGTACGTCGCCACCAGATGTCGACACGTTTAAGGAGCTCTGACCTCTGACCTCTGACCTCTGTCCCCTGGCCTCCTCCTCCTTTTCTTCTTCTTCCTCTTCCTCTTTTTCCTCTTCTTCTTCTTCCTCTTCCTCTTCTTCCTCTTCCTCTTCCTCTTCTTCTTCCTCTTCCTCTTCTTCCTCTTCCTCTTCCTCTTCTTCCTCTTCCTCTTTTTCCTCTTCTTCTTCCTCTTTTTCTTCTTCTTCCTCCTCTTCTTCTTCTTCCTCCTCTTCTTCTTCTGGTTCTTCTTCTTCCTCTTCCTCTTCCTCTTTTTCCTCTTCTTCTTCTTCTGCCTCTTCTTCTTCTTCCTCTTTTTCTTCTTCTTTTTTTTTTTCTTCTTTTTTTTTTTCTTCTTCTTCCTCCTCTTCTTCTTCTTCTGCCTCTTCTTCTTCTTCCTTCTTCCTCTTCTTCCTCTTCTTCCTCTTCTTCTTCTTCCTTCTTCCTCTTCTTCCTCTTCCTCTTCTTCCTCTTCCTCTTCCTCTTTTTCCTCTTCTTCTTCTTCCTTCTTCCTCTTCTTCCTCTTCTTCTTCCTCTTCCTCTTCTTCCTCTTCCTCTTCCTCTTTTTCCTCTTCTTCTTCCTCTTCCTCTTTTTCCTCTTCTTCTTCTTCCTTCTTCCTCTTCTTCCTCTTCCTCTTTTTCCTCTTCTTCTTCTTCTGCCTCTTCTTCTTCTTCTGCCTCTTCTTCTTCTTCTTCTTCTGCTCAGGTCAAAGATTCGACTGGAGTGGTCAACGACGAACTTCCAAACTGCTGGGAGTGTCCGAAGTGCAACCACGCCGGCAAAACAGGGAAAGTAAGTTTCTCTACACATCGTGATGTCGTTGTTGTTTTTTGCACCGAGGCTAAAAAAAAAAAAACAGGAAAATACAGTTGTTTGTTTTTTCTTTTCTATCCTTTTGGCCTCAAAGCAAAAAAGAGGCCCAGGTTTCAAATACGCCTCGAACCTCCCCGGCTCGCTGCTCAAGGAGCCCAGGCTGAGTCGGGACGTGAAGGAGGAGCCCGACCTGCCTGTGGTGGCCGCGGTCACCGTGACCGCAGCCGTGAAGAAGAAGGCGGAGCGGGACATAGAAATACCCAGGAGGAAGGAGGACGAGCTGCCGAAGAAACGGCCCCTCCTGCTGGCAGTGGACGGAACGCCGCGGCCCAGGCTGGAGGACAACCCACTGAGGAAGAAGAGGAAACTTTTTGACACCAATGACGAACCTGTGGTCGTGAAGAAGAAGGTACATTTTCACACATTTCAGTGTTAGCTCTGCTGTTAGCATGTTGTGCTTTTCAGTGTTAGCTCTGCTGTTAGCATGGTGTGCTAAATTTGAGCTCGTTTGGGGCTTGTTTTGAGCTAAATTTGAGCTCGTTTGGTTATTCATTCATTTTGTAATTAGTTTTCGCTGTATTTTACATACAGAAGTTTAACCTGTTGAACAAGGGAAATGCTGCCATCTAGTGGCTTTCACTTTCACATACAGCTGTTTTTCCCCAAAATAATTTTCAGGGCAAACATCAAGAAACCCAGCTGTTATTGGATTTTCAATATTGGAGGAAAAAGTGATTCTTACAGATATGCTAAGATTATGCTAATTTAGCTAAATTAGCATAATGATACTTTACTTTACTTTACTTTACTTTACTTTACTTTACTTTACTTTACTTTACTTTACTTTACTTTAAAAATCCCACATGCTGTTGTTTTTTAGAAGAAACCTCCGAAACCAGAAGATCCGATGGCTCTGAAGCTGCTGCGACAAATCCACACGGACCTGGACGAAGACGACCAGGACGACCACGAGGACGATGGACTTTTCTTGGACAGGGTTCATTTCAGGGAGAAATTCCACTACAACGACAACGAGGAGCAACAGGACGATGACGTGCAGCGAGACGAGGACAAACCCACGAAGGACCGAGACCTGTGCGTGGACGTGAAGTCCAGGGTCATGTTGAGTCCACTGCACAGGTCCTCAGTGGGCAGGGACGCTGACCAGCCCGTGTCCAACTCTCCCAGAGCCGGACCCAGCAGCGAATCAGAGGACGCGCCGGAGAGAAGCTCCGCCCATCTCAAGGCGCGTCATCAGCGGCGCCGCCCCCCCAACAAAGAACTGAGCAAAGAGTTCAAACTGGAGAACCCTCCGACGGAGGATTGTTCCGGAAAACAGAACCACGGCTCGCTGAGAACAGAGGAGAGTCCGGCCAATCACAATCGACGGCCTCTGAAGAACGAGGATTCTGTGTCCAATCAAAACTGCAAACCATTAAAAACCGACGAGTCGGCCACTAATCAGAGCCGACGGACGGTCAAGATGGAAGACTGTCTGGAGAGTCAGAACCGACGGAACCTGAAGCTCGAGGACGGACCGACCAATGAGAACCACAAGCCGGTAAAAACGGAGCGCGAGAACGAGGCGGACGACGACATGAACAAATGGCCTCTGACCAACGGCAGGAGCGACCTCAGCGATTGGCTGAGACACCGAGGGCAGGTCCTGAACGGAGCCGCGCGAGACTACTCGCCCCTGGGCTGGAACCGCAGCGCGCACATCACGCCCATCCGCCCCTTCCCGTGTCGCTCGCCGCCAAAATGCATTCAAATGGAACGCCACGTCATCCGACCCCCGCCCATCATCCCGGCCCCCGACCGACTGCTGCTGAACGACGAGGAGTGTCACGCGATGCGGCGGGAGATGTGGATGAAGGTCTTCTCCTTCCTCAGCCACAGAGACCTGTGTGTGTGCATGCGTGTGTGCAGGACCTGGAACAGATGGTGAGTACACACACACACACACCGCCCCCTGGTGGTGACGGCTCTGCCTCTGTCTGACGGTGTCCTCCGCCTGCGTCTCTCTCCAGGTGCTGTGACAAGAAGCTGTGGATGGAGATCAATCTGTCGCGCTGTAAGTCCATCACGCCGCTCATGCTCAGCGGCATCATCCGCAGACAGGCGGCGTCTCTGGACCTGGGCTGGACCAACATCTCCAAGAAACAGCTGAGCTGGCTGATCCACAGGCTGCCAGGTGAGGCCGCCGTTAACCCTCAGAGCACAGATCATGTTGACGTTGTACAAAACTGAAGCCAGCGAAATTCGAGATGCGATCATTTCACATTTTTAAGCTGATTTCTCGTTCCTTCCGTCACAGGTTTTTCTCCTCAGTTCAACCACTTTTAAAATAAAGTACTTGGTGACGGGAACCAGTTACGGCAGGAACACGTGTTCCTGTTCTTCCAACTTTGCCACAGGTCTGACGTTAAGCTAATGTTAGCTAAAATTAAACGCTGCTCCAGAGTTAGCCCGCTGCTAACGTGGCACCAGAAGGCTTGAAAACGGCACCGTTGTCCCGTGGTTGGCCTGTTGAACTCAGTTGTTGCTTTAACTGTTTTTAAAAAACCCAACAAAAAAAGTATCGAGGTTTCAGCGGCTCGTGCTGCGTTCGTTCGTTCGTTCGTTGGTTCGTTCGTTGATCTTGGACCAAGTGGAAAGTTCCAGACTCTCTGTGCCATCGTCTCAGCACTGATGAAAAAATAATGACTCGGCAGATTAATTATAGGAATGTGAGCAGGCGATGACTCATCTCTCCACCGCCTACGACGACGACGACGAGGCGCAGCAGTTCAAACAAGTCGACGGTTTCATCACCAAGAGTCAAACCAAGGTTAAAGAAAAGACTGAAACTAAATATAAAAATATATATTTACATATATTTATTTGTCTGTGTGTTTGGGAACGTGTGTGTGTGTGTGTGTGTGTTGTTGATAAATATGAGCTTTTGCAACATGTGCAACTTTAGAGAAGTTGGACGTTGTCGTCTGGACGTCTGTTCCCATATGGCGTCTCCATACGGATAATTGTGTCCCCGGAGGCTCCGGAATGTGTGTGTGTGTGTGTGTGTGTGTGTGTGTGCTGCAGAAATCTCTCTTATTTCCTGCTATTTATAAATAGCAGGAAATTTAAAAAAAATTTTAAAAAATAAAAAATTCGGTTTGAACGTGGTTTACACCAACTAACCTTTTTTGCGAAGCGGACGGGTTCAATTTCTGACGATTTTTCACGGACTGACCTTTAAATAAAAAATAAAATAAAACATCATTCAGAAACAGATTATAAATAAAACAAAAATAATTCAAGATCAGCATTCATTCAGTGCGGACCGGTACCACTCGACCCATGGACCGGTGCCGGCCCACAGCCCAGGGGTTGGGGACCACTGGTTTAGACGGTTCAGCCTGTTGTTTACCCAGTGTGTGTGTGTGTGTTGTGCGCCCCCTGCAGGCCTGCGCGTGCTCCTGCTGTCGGGGTGCTCCTGGGCGGCCGTGTCGGCTCTGTGCACCTCCAGCTGCCCCCTCCTCCGGACTCTGGACGTGCAGTGGGTGGAGGGAGTCAAAGACGCTCAGATGAGGGACCTGCTGTCGCCCCCTACAGACAACAGACCAGGTACACACCCTGAGCAAACAGAGGAGCGAGAGATGTGTGTGTGTGTGTGTGTGTGACGACGACACACGGTGAACTGAGCAGTAAAGGTCATGAGGTCAGGAGTCACAGCACAGAAACACGATGCAAGAACAAACAATAAAACTAAAGTTTAATTTTAATTTTTTTTTTTTACATTTATCAACTTAAATCAAAGAAGAGATTTGATGTTTGAAAACAATATTACTTCAATAAAACTATTAATTAAAATTGGCTTCTATATACAGTATATATATATAGTAAAAAAAGTAGAAATAATAATAATAGATATATTTTAACAAATTAAAAATATTTAGATGTCTAATAATAAATACATAAATAAATATATATATTTTTATGAATACTTACTAATTTTGCACGTAAAAAAAAAAGCTTTCGTTTAGTTAAGTATAGCTTAGCAAGTTTAGCAAGCATTAGCAACCAGCTAGCTGCAAGACAATTATAAAACTTGACTAAACTGCCCAAAAAAAAAACCTCTTTACTTTTTAAACATATTTTCAGCAACAGAATTGTTTTAAAATTTTAATTTAAAGATGAAAAACTGCATAAAGTGAACACGTTTGTCGGCCGTCGGTGGATTTGTAAAAAAAAAAGTCCTTTTTAGGGAACATTTAGAAACAAAATGTTCAATTGATTTGTAATGAATTGTGTGTTATATGATGAATGTCCTTCCACTTGGGGGCGCAGGTCAGATGGACAACAGGAGTAAACTGCGTCACGTGGAGGACCTGCGTCTGTCCGGGCTGGACATCACAGACACGTCACTGCGTCTCATCATCCATTACATGCCCTCGTTGTCCAAGCTGAACCTCAGCTACTGCAACCACGTGACGGACCAGTCGGTCAACATCCTGACGGCCGCGGGGACCACCACCAGGGACTCGCTCACCGAGGTCACCTTGTCAGGTACGAGGCCGTGACCCTGACATCTGTCCAACGTCCGTTCAGTTCAGAATTGACTCGGTGTGAAACCTGAGCCTGTTTAGTTGAACACAGGACTCAGGAATTGAAGAAAGACATACAAACATCTCTTTTACATCTGGTGCCACCTAGTGTTGTGCACAAGTATTAATTTAAAGGGTGTTTATGTCTAAAACAATCAAGCTAATAGTAGCTAATGTCAATTTTATTTAAATTCACACTTTCTAAATTTTTCCTTTTGGCCACAAATAACCTCTCGATGGGCTGGTTCTGGCCTGTGGACCTTATGTTGTTTTTGGACAAATTGTCTGCTGAAGGTTCAAAGGTCATGCACATTTAGCAGCAGTTTCCACCTTGGGCCTTAACACAGAGATTTCTGACTCCCTGAAGTATTTCCTGACAACGGCATCGGATAAAAACCTAAAATTGTCATTTTTGACAGGTCAAATTTAACGTCTGCCTCTTTAAAAAAAAACCAAACCATTTTTATCATCTCTCTCAGACCGATTGGTGTCGTAGTTATTTCTATAAAACGCCATGAAAACACGTTCCTAAAGTTCTGTCTTTGTTGTTGAAACATTTGCGGCCAAAGCAGATTTTTTTACTCCAAACATTTCCATCTGATTTAGAATTGATTTTCCCATTTGCTGCAGAGTGCACACACAGCTAGAAATAATCGGATCTCGCTGCCGTTTGTGTCGTCGGGTCGGCAGTGAACGTTAAAAGCGGCTTCAGACTTCGCTCTTTATGGAAAATGTAAAGTAGGAAAATGCATTTGGACTTTTCCGCCGTGTCCATCAGTCTGAACATCGATCCAGAACCGTCTGGTGGTCAGTAGATCGAATCCCCTCACAGTTTTGGTAGAAGCTCGAGTGATGACGTCGTCTGATGTTTCTCCTCCACAGCCTGTAACCGGGTGACGGACCAATCGCTGACCTTCTTCAAACGCTGCGGGAACATCTGTCTGATCGACCTGCGCTACTGCAAACAGGTGACCAAGGAGGGCTGCGACCAGTTCGTGGCAGAAATGTCCGTCAGCGTGCAGTTTGAACTGAAGGAGGACAAACTGCTGCAGAAGATCAGCTAGAGGACGACGCGCCGGAGCTCCTGTCCACAGGGTGGCGGCAGAGGACCGCTGGCTGCCTGAATGTAAAAGTGGATTCTTGTCCTGTGAAGGCAATATTGCAAAAATGTTTTTCTTTGTGGTTGTTGTTTGCACCAGTTTAGAAGAAGAAACACGTATTTATGACCTGGTTCTCCGTGGGTGTTCTCCGACTGTTCCTCTTCTCCTTTAAATGCAAATTTTATTGCATTATAGAGTCATATTTTTGTATCAGAAAATGCTTTCCTACATTTATGTGCAGCGTTAAATGCACCAGTGTAAAGTGAGGGCTCCAGACTGACGTGCATTTGGCGACCCCTACGGGGGGATAAACGGAAGTGTAACGGGGCATTGATTCTATATAACACACAGACACTTCAGTAACGGACAACACCGACCAATCCATATTATCGGATGATATTAGCATAATTACGTAATATCGGTAAGAATCGTTATCGATTTTTCCTCCAATAGTAAAAAACCCAATAACCCAATTCCTGGGTTTCGGCCAGATGATGTGACCTAAAATATTTTTAGTGAAAATATATTATTTTTATAGCATCATATACTGTATGTTGCTGCATATATTATATATTGGATGAAAATATAGGCGTATCAGTAAAAATCCCTAAAATATCTGCAAAACCCCCCAAAAACTACACTCCTGGAGAAATATTCTACAAAGTAGTTTAAGTACAAAAGTTTTTTTTCTTTTCGCTGGTTATTTTTTAATTTTTTTACCACCACGGAAAAATGTTTTAATGTTTTTTTTTTACTTTTGTTTTTTGGTGGTGATGGTTTGTTTCTAGACATTCCTACAAAATGATTACAAGTATTATACTACAAATATATAATATATACTATTATACTATATTATATATAGTGGTATGGGATTTTTTTTTTTTTACTACTTTTGTGGTAAACGTTTTCCCTCAGAGGGTCGATTTTTTTTTTCTACTTTAACAGGAAGTCTATTCACCTTGGCCACAAATGTTCAAACCATGGAAAATGAAAGCGTCGACGTTGACGTTTGAATGTCCAGACAATCCTTCAAAATAAAAATAAAAAAGTTGTCGAACTTTTTAACTTTTTATGGAGAAATCCTCAATTTTTCAGTCTTTTTCTAATCCCGAATACCGTATAAATACAAAATATAAATAATATAAATTTATAAACAAAAACGTCTCCAGTCGTTGTTTGGACGATGATTTGACGTGTCCTGAACTGAGCCGTTTGAAAACCAAACTTTTGCTGCTTTTTTTTTTCTATACTGTGACAAACTTTAATATTTTGCTGCTTATCGATTATATATTCTCCCCACGGTATCAAACAGAGGACTAATTATTAGTCGTACAATGCTACAGCACCACATAGTGGCTAGAGAAGGTACCACATGTATCTGCCTGGTCAGAACTTCTGCTGTTTTTTATTTTTATTTTTAAATATATTAATATTATTATTTTTCTAATTGAACTGCTGTGAACACTGACGACGATCAAACACCGACCGCGCTCCAGAACCAGACGGAGACCGAGGGTCCGGTTCTCCGGGCCGTGACTCGTCGACTCCTCTGCTAAAAAAAATCGTAACACTGAAAATTCAGACCAGGGCAGAGATTGAACCTCGGTGAGTC
This sequence comes from Cynoglossus semilaevis, assembly GCF_000523025.1. Classification (NCBI taxonomy): domain Eukaryota; kingdom Metazoa; phylum Chordata; class Actinopteri; order Pleuronectiformes; family Cynoglossidae; genus Cynoglossus; species Cynoglossus semilaevis. The sequence goes on from NC_024320.1 coordinate 28,340,302, forward strand.
CAGAGACACGTCCCAGTCTGGAGCCCGGTGTATCGTACCACGACAGCTGCGATCGCAGAGGGTTTTTACCGATGATTTACATTTTGTCGCCAAATCTGTCGGTGGGTTCTGTCGCGTACGAGTGGGTTTTTGTTTTTGTTTTTGTTTCTGTTTCTGTTCTGAGATACTGAACACAGTCGTCCACATACAGCTGCATATCTTATTGCCAAGTCGTTGTTTGGTTAAATGATGTAGAAGACGATTTTATTTGCACTCCGACGATGCGACGAGGTGGCGGACGGTTTAATTTCACCGACACAGCCTGGAGACACGCCTGCCCCCTGTAGGCTGTGTGCGTCATCGCTCTGTTATTTTAAGGTGTTTTGAGTCCGATTTCTTAACACTGCGTATAATTTTTGCAACCGTCACTACATGTAAAGTTTAACTCCTGTTAAAAAGACAATTTTTCAACTATTGATTTGAAACGACGTTCGATTTTTTTCTTAATGACTTTTTCTCATTTGAATCAGATTTATGATCTGGACTTTTGAACTGTGAACAATCAAAACTGTTTAGTAAAAAAATATATAATTTGGTTCTTTAACAATTCTTTATTTGTATTACATTTTTCTCTGAATTTCCAACAGTCCGTCAGACCTTTCTACATTTTTTGGTTGAACTCATTTAGCCGTTATGTTCTTTGTACCTTCCACCTGGGCTAAAGGCTAAGCTACGGCTAGGCTAAGCTAAGGTTAAGCTAAGGAACAAAAATGTTGCCTACACTCATGTTGCGTCTTTGCTTTGTACCAAACAGTACTTTTAGAAAAAAAAAGTTTTTTTTAAAGTATAGAATAGATTGTTTTCTGCGGTTCAACAAACTCGTTGCTTTTGTAACTTTTGCCAAAGTCAAGCCAGGTGACGAGTATGACAAACAGTACCAGCCAAAGTTCCAGTTATCTGATGTAGTACCGTTTTCTGACCAAGGTGTTTTTGAAAGACTTTTGAAATTTGACCACAGTTCTGACCAAGGTGTTTTTGAAAGACTTAGAAAAGTTCTCACAGCAGCTGAACCCGGTCTGGCATTAGCTGGAAAGTATTTTGAGTTATTAGCAGGCATTTATTTTATTTTATTTTTTTTTTCAAATATTTTTCTTCAACTTGATTTTTTTTTCTGACTGATGATGTAAAAACGTGTGAAACCAAACATCTCGTCATCTTTCAGGAATCTGTGGACGCTTTATCTCTCATATAACATATATCGCCATCATCTGGTCGCCATCAGGATTAAAAAAAGAAAAAAAAGAAGCTCCGACTCGGTTCAGTATCTCGAGCAACATCCAGAACCAGACCTGTCCAGGATATTAAAACCACACGTATCTTTTTTTTTTTTTTTTTTTTAGATAAGATTCTAAGGCTCAGGTCGGTTCTGACAGACTTACGATCAAACGATAATGACGCAGAACCGTTTTTCCTCTCAGTGTTCTTGGAACCGAGTCCTTTTTTAAAATATCAGATTTATTTGTCTTTAACATCGTGTCCTTACTGTGTTTTTTTATGTTATTTTGGAAGAACATAACAACCATGTTTTTAAATCCTTGTCTTTACATTGTGCCTACAGTAAATTCACCTTTTTAATATTTAATGTGACGCAGAGATTTTTTGCTACTGGTTGTTCAACTGTCGAAATGGTTTACGTTTGTTTCCTTATCTTAAAAACAAAACTTTTTTATTCGAGAGTTTCTGTTTTTGTAACTTTTGAGAAAAACTAGTTCACATTTCAATTGTAGTAAAATTTTTGCTTTTACCAGAAAACCACGTTTCAGAAAAGTGTGTTACATGTGTGTAAATATGACGTGTACATAGTGTACATGGAAAGCCTCTAGGAAGAGTCAACCTTTGAGATAATAAATCCACCTTAAATAACGACTTTTTGTTCCGTCTTTTTTAAATTACAAATGTTGAGCGTTGCTCAAAATATCAAATGCACGATACATTCAACTCACGATTCACTAAGACACATACGATTTTATCACAATTTCTTATATTTTTTTTTTTGGTAAAGCTACGATTTTATCACAATTTCTTAATTTTTTCTTTTAAACAAAATGAACTCCGAACAAATTATGATCAAATACAATTCGTACTTTATGTTGTAAGAACTAAACAAAATACTAGTCCGATATTAACTTTTTGCCAATATCAGATATACCGATATTGTCCAAACACTATATCGATTCCGATATCAACCAATACCAATATATGAAGCCGTCTTTCATCCTAAAAGGCACTCATCTACCGACAGTACTGGGCTACAGCCACGTGGTGTCACTACTGAGTCAGATACTCGAGAAAACACTGCCTTTGGTTATACATACAGTATCGGTATCACCGAGTACTTCTTCTTCTTTGTCTTTCGGCGTTGTCCCTTTTTTTTCAGGGGTTGCAACAGCAAATCATTGATTTCCATCTCAAATTTTTTTATTTAGAAAATTTTTTCTTGAAATTTGTTTTGAAAAATTTGGAAAAAATTTTTTTTTAAACATTTTGAATTTTTTTTTTGAAAGAAATGTTTTTTTTAAAACATTTTTTTGAAAGATGTTTTTTTTAAACATTTTTTTTTGAAAATTTTTTTATTTAGAAATTCTTTTCTTGAAAAAATTCAAAATATTTTTTGAATTTTTTTTGAAAAATGTTTTTGAAAATTTTTTTTGAAAATTTTTTTTTTTTGAAAAAAATTAAATTTTTAAAAAATTTTTCTTAAAAAAAACTGTTTCTTGGAAAAAAATTTTTGTTTTTCTCCAAACCTTCCTGTCTGTGTTGTCCCTCTAATGACCTCATTCCTGATTCTGTCCATTCTTTGGTCATTCAAAATTGGTCAGTTTTGGAAAAAAAATGGTTAAAATCTTTGAAAAAAAAATTTTTGAAATTATGTTTTTGAAAAATGTTTTTGTAAATTTTTTCTTGAAATTTTTTTTTGAAAAATTTTGAAAAAAAATTTTTGAAAAATTTTGAATTTTTTTTTGAAAGAAATGTTTTTTTTTGAAAAATTTTCTTTTGAAATTTTTTTATTTAGAAATGTTTTTCTTGAAAAATTTCAAAACATTTTTTGAAATCTTTTTTTGAAAAATGTTTTGAAATTTTTTTTTGAAAACTTTTTTGAAAATTAAAAAAAAAAAATTTTTTTTTAAATTTTTTTTGAAAAAAATTGTGGAAAAATTAAAAAAAAAATCATGGCTGGTCTCACCACCGTCCTGTAAACCTTTCCCTTCACCTTAGCTGACACTCTTCTGTCACAGGTCACTCCTGACACTGTTCTCCAGCTGTTCCATCCTGCCTGTACTCTATTCTTCCACAGTCTCCTCTGCTTTGAACAGTTGATCAACAGTTGATCCTTGGTATCACCAAGTACCCTCTGCTCTGAACAGTTGATCCTTGATACTTGATACTTGGTATCAACAATTGTAAATACTTGTTCATAAGAGAAATAGTACCAGGACAACGCTGGTTTATTGAGAGTCTGTTTTATTTCTCTGATGTTTGGGTCATGTTATACTTGGTTCTAGTAATTTTGTAAATAAAAATAATCTTTAGTAACATCTACTTTATCATATTCAGTCTAAAAGTATTTCTACCCTGAACAACTCCCGACATACTCGAGCGGTAACAAAACGACAAGTCAGAGAATTCTAGTGTTGGTTTTTGATTTTACTGCATTTATTGAATCTAATAAATCATTTTTTCTCTTGTTTACCAAAATAAAAAGGTTCAACATTCCAAAATATAAAGATCCAGGATTATGAGTGCTCGTGGTACCGTCCTACTCTGGAATACTAGCTGCCCTGGAATGACATCTTTGAGAAACAGCAGCATCGACACACAGACCGACAGAGTTACAGTGTTTGTTACAGTGTGTGGCGCTCAACCACCAACAGCAGAGGATGATGGGAGTCAAAGACCAGAGCACGTGGTGATGGAGTCGGTGTTGACGGAGAGACAGAATCAGCAGAAATACATTCGGAAAAAACGTCTTTTTTTGTTTTTAAACCTTCATATTTATCTGTTGTCTCCGTAGAACATGGAAAAATATACATTTACTCAGTAACTGATCAGTAAACAACAATATAACCTAGAATCTACTGTCTGCAATTCAGGTAACTCCAGTTACGCATTTTTTTCTTTCTTAAATATTTCACAGGCGTACTGCACACACAAATATTTTAGTCACATCTGAGTAAACGCAAATACAAACGACGCGTTCAGTTGCATAAAGGTGAACGTAAAGGAGAACTTCTTTACCTCTCACTGTGAGTGGACCCACCACAAGTAGGCTAGGTAATGTCATCGATTTACTTAGAAAAAAAAAAAAAGATGAAAAATAGCACCTGTTACCCAACTAGGTTTCTACGTTGACAGACGACACCATGAAATACTTTGTGGAAATCACACGGTATTGCTCGATGAAACAAGAAAAATCCCGCCTCGAACGTTACTCTAAAAACGCTGGCATCGCTGGCTCCTCCTGAGGGAATCGTACGTTACATTTCCCGCTAGCATTTGTATGTGGGTTTTAAAAGTGAGGCTCAAGTGGGTGACCTCATAATCAGAGACGTAACGATCAGAAGAGTCCGACTGACGCCCGGAGCCGTAACGAAGGGCAAAGCTAATGTTGTACGATCCAATGTACGACGTACAATCGGAGACGTCTTCTGCGTTTATCGCTGCATGACGACACATTCGTCCGCAATACGACGGAATGATGGGACAATATAATTTGTTATATAAATTTATGGGCGATACCGACGTAACCATGAAACGCTGTAGGTCGAGGACGTCGTAAACCGAGGACGCTAAGACAGTAGCTGCGTCTGACGGATGGAGAAGCGCGGCGTTGAACGCAGCAAATGTAAAAAACAACTTTGGACTTTCATGTCTTTGACGTGTCTCTTGCAGCAAATGTAAACAACCAAAGTGACGAGACATCGACCGAGAGTTTAAGTCAAACGTCCGATAATGTTTTTCCAGTTTGTTTAACGAAACCCTGTTTTCTTTTTTTCTGCTACGTTGTTCCTGCAAAAAGGAAGAAAAAAAAAGTCATGTTTGAGTCGTCGGTTCCTGCAAAAAGGAAGAAAAAAAAAATGTCATGTTTGTGTCGTTGGCAGAAAACACACACATACACGTTTTTAACACGTTGTTACCCACACTGATGCTGGTTATGAAGTGCGTGTTGCTACGATCTAATGCTAACTCAAATGTCAAGCAAAGGCATGATGTTTGGCACCTTATGTCCTCCGTGAGGGACACCTGACCTGTGTCCTAGTCCAGAGTCCTGTGTCTTCGACTGGCGACAGTGCTGTGATGCAAAGAATTCTGGGATATGTGACTCGTGAATTACTGACGGATGAGGAAATGTTAGGCTGCATTTCGAAAAAGAGCCTGGAACTTTAGTCAGGCCTTGACGACCAAAAGTCTCGATGTTGTCTCCAAAACCTAGAAACGTAAACGCAGCTCAGTTCCGTCTCTCGTTCCAAAAAAAAAATAATCAAAAAATCGGGATAGTGACAACGACACAATCTGTGCAAATACTTTTGACTCGAAAAGCCCAAAAGAATTTGTCTCAGTATGTTTACTTTCTAGAGCTTGTCCCTGCTGGCGTGCGGTGGTACTGCAGTTGGAACTTCATAACCGGGTGGCTTACATGCAGTCTACGGTCGTCTTCCTGACTCGACCACGATGGGTTGGGACGCAGCCATTTTAACTCATGCACGTGGATCAGAAATAAGAATTTTCCCCCCAAAAAAAAACTCAGTCCTTTCGTTCCGTGAGGGAGACGACACAGCGCCCCCTGGTGGGATGACGATGTAAACTGTTGTGACTTTAACCCTGGTATCTTATATTTTTCCGTTGCACTGCTTCCCTTCACCACGCACGACAACACGACCCACTTCAAGTAAACACAGCCCCCCCCACCCCACCGCGCCCCCCTGTGGGCAGAACCGAAAAACAGAACAGGAAGTGACGGCAGAGCGGGTCTGCTGCGTGGTCGTCAGACCCCAGAGAGACGGAGACGGAGAAGAGTGCAGCTGTCAACTGTCCACCAGGGGGGAGAAGTGGAACTGGAGTGTGAGTTAGTAACAGAGAGGAGAAACAGAGCGTGTTGGGCCGCCGGCTCCAGTCTGGTACCGGGGACCGCGGGTTTGTCCCCGCCTGCTGTGGCGCTGTCGGGTGCCACACGCGGCTCTTTGACCTCCATCGAAACTTTTGAGTTCGGGCCGCGTGCGTTGGCTGCGGACTCTAGGACTTGAAGACGTGCACGGCCCGTACCACGTACTGCCTGCAGATGGGGCACTCGCTCATCCTCTTCCCACATTTGGTGCAGGTGACCATGTGACCGCACTCCAGCAGCACGCAGTCGATGATGGCGTCCATGCAGATGCGGCACAAGTTCTCGTCCAACGCCAGCTGAGTTTTGACGCCATCTGGGGACAGAGACATGTCAGAGACGTTTAATTATCAACAATATTGTTTTTTTATGGAAGTGACGGGGATGAAGAAGGGCTCCACCTGCTGGTCAACATGAGGTGCAGTGATTAATGAATGAAATGAAACATTTATCTATGCTGTGCTGCATAAAGGACACAAAGACACGTTTGATACTGTAAAACAGAGGTACCCAACCCCCGGTGCGAGGACCGGTGCTGGTCCGTAAGTCATTTGGTTCCAGGTCGCAGTGAAAAAATGTACTTCAGTTTAGGATAACGTTGAAGATAATCTGTCAATGTTTCAGAACAACAGGTCAAAGGTCATTCAGACTCTGACCGACAGAAGAAACATGTGATGTTGATATTTATTATGTAAAACCTGTAACAATCGTTATCGGATTTTCCTCCGAAAATGAAAACCTGAGAACACAACGCCAAATATTCTGGAATGGCTCGTGTCGTCGACAGTTTTGGGGGAAAAACATTTGGATGTTTTTGACTTTCGTTCATTGTGTTTTTGTTTTTATGCAGTACAAAGATGACGATGACTCATCAGGAGGTGAGTGTATGGGGGGGGAGGGGCAGGAGGAGGAGACACTGACAAAAGACGCCACAGAATGACTGAGATGATGACATCATCATCAGCAGGGGGCGCAAATGGCTGCGGCATGCCTTCACGGAGGAGGTGAAAGACGACCGACACAACAACTCACCTCCGACCGCGCTGTCGCACAGAGGCGGAGGAAACGCAACCACTTCAGAAACAGGAAGGAGGAAATCTGTTAGTTCACCCAGTTCACATTTTTGGCGGGAAAACAGAACGGATAAAACATGATCTACTCTGTCCAGTTACCTGCAGTGATGCTCACGTTCTCCACTGCAGAAAAAAGAAAAGAAAAACAATATCGATGTAAAAGATTTTAAAACACAGTGACTTCACCGTCACAGACAGAAATGATAAAAAAACCAAAGGTCTTTACTGGACTTCCTGTTCAGCTCCGTCTCTCTGTACAGTCGATGCACTCGCTCCAGCAGCTCCCACTTCTCGCAGCAGCCGGAGTAATTGACAAAATTCCGAGCCAGGATTTCCTTCAGCTGGCGGACGGTGAGGTTTTCAATCGCGTCTTCGTTGTCCAGATCAGAGAGCGAGGCTCTGATCCTCCGCTGAGTCGCAGGACTGACCTGGAGTTCAGGACGAAGTCGAAGAGTTAAAAAACGTTAAAGTTTTAAACATCGTTTTTCTCCTGAATATAAATAAATGAAAAAAACGTAAGGACGGGAATCGAACCTCTACGATAGTTTCACTGGGGTCCAGGTTCAGGAGAGAAGCTGACGCCGTTTCCTCCTGGTCCTGTGACAGTGAAACAGATGAATAGTTAGTTAGTTGGTTGGTTAGTTAATTAGTTAGTTGGTTAGTTAGTTAATTAATTAGTTGGTTAGTTAGTTAATTGGTTAGTTAGTTAATTAGTTAGTTAATTAGTTAGTTAGTTAGTTGGTTCAGACCAGGATTATATTATTTTGTCTTTATTAACAATATTCCTTTTACACCTCACTCCTGTTCTTGTTTTGGTCTGAGCTCAGTGTGAATATTTATAGTGAGAATTTAAATCCTATGAAGAGACAAAATATAATTTTATTTTATATTTAAATCCTCTGAAGAGACAAAATATAATTTCATTTTTATTTTTTAAACCAGTGAGTTTTTAATTATTATTTATTTATTCCACCGCACTTTAGTAAAAAACGAAAATAATTCTCCATTCTTCCAAAAAAATTCCAATTTTCTTAAAAAATACAATCAACTTTATGTTTATACAAAAGAACGATTTTTTTTTAACATTTTTTAGTTCAGTGACGGAGAGACACAGATTTTAAATACATATTTATTTTTATAAATATAAAGATTATTTGCAAATATCCATTTGAAATAATGCAATAAAATATCAATAAAAATCATCAGAACACTGGAGACAAATGACCACAAGGTGGCGTTTTATCCAAAAACAGACAAAAAAAAATTAAAGAATAATAAATATAAAACTGACTGAAGTGAAGATCAGACGGAGACGGAGGACAGGACAGGTGTGTGTGTGTTCCGTGTGTGTGTGAACAGGACAGGTGTGTGTGTGTGTGTGTGTGGTTAATCTCCAGCTGTGATGTCACTGTGTGGCTATTATATAACAGACTGAGTCTGTGGACCACAACAGACCAGGACTAAAAAAAGGCAAAGAGCTTAAGCTGTGTGTCTTTGTCCAACACACACACAAACACACACACACACACACACGCGCACACACACACACACCAGTACTGAAGTATTTTCCCTCGTGTGTAAAATCAAAATGACAAAGTAGAAACTTTTACTACACTTTAGTAACAATAAAATGTTTATATTTTGTCATTTTAATTTTGACCTTTGACCTCTAGGTGGTTTAAAAACAGGGCCAAATAATTAATAAATATAAAATAATTGAAACATCAGCAGAGATGGAACGATCCATCGTGAATCGGTTAAAAATCGATCGCGCGTCAAGGTGTTAGCTCAAAAAGTCACTGGTCACACCACGACACTACACCCTCCAGTGCAGTAGGTGGCAGCATGTGTTCAGTTTCAGTTGATGATGGGAGTTCATACAAATAAAGGTTCATTCTGGAGATCATTATGTTTAAAGAAAAAAGAAATCGTGATAAAATCATATCGTGAACAAAAACCGAATCGTTAAAGGCAGAGTGTGTGTGTGTGTGTGTGTGTGTGTGACTCAGACCTGGCTCGCGGTCCCTGAGCTGTCACTCGGGCTGAGGACGTCTCCCTGAGAGGCGGAGAGGACTGACTGTTCTGACGCGGAGCGGGTAGCGGAGCGAGGAGAGGCCACGTTGGAGGGGGGGGGTGAGTGGAGACTGTCCATTTCTTCACCCCCTCCATCTTCCTCCTCCTCCTCCTCTTCCTCCTCCTCCTCTTCTGCGGGAGTATCCTCCTCCTCCCCCTCCTCTTCGTCATCATCGTCTTCCTCCTCTTCCTCCTCCTCCTCCTCCTCCTCGTCTTCCTCCAACACCGGCCTCTGGTGCTCCCTCACCCCCTGATGACGCAGCACCAGCTCCACCAGGTCCTCCTTCTCCCTGCAGGTGTCTGTGGAGATGTTACGGAGCAGCAGGTACTGACGCAGGTCTTTGACTCTCAGCTGCATCAGCCGCGGCCTCTGGAACGCAGTACCGCGCAGCAGGTAACAGGTGGCGCAGCAGCGCAGGTTCTCCTGCAGCACGGAGCACAGGGTGCAGAAGCTCTTCTTACAGTCGCAGCAGATGTGCTGAGGAAGAGGAGGAGGAGGAGGAAGAGGAGCAGGAGGAGAAAGGAGGAAGAGGAGGTAGAGGAAGAGGAAGAGAAGGAAGAGGAGGAGGAGGAAGAGGAGGAGGAAGAGGAGGAGGAGGAGGAAGAGGAGGAGGAGGAGGAGGAGGAAGAGGAGGAGAAAGGAGGAGAAAGGAAGAAGAGGAAGAAGAGGAAGAGGAGGAGGAGGAGGAAGAGGAGGAGGAAGAGGAGGAGGAAGAGGAGGAGAAAGGAGGAAGAGGAAGAAGAGGAAGAGGTAGAGGAAGAGGAAGAGAAGGAAGAGGAGGAGGAGGAAGAGGAGCAGGAGGAGAAAGGAGGAAGAGGAAGAAGAGGAAGAGGTAGAGGAAGAGGAAGAGAAGGAAGAGGAGGAGGAGGAAGAGGAGGAGGAGGAGGAGGAGGAAGAGGAGGAGGAGGAGGAGGAGGAGGAGGAGGTAGAGGAGGAGTAGGAAGAGGAGCCGTGGTTAAACATTCGTCTCCAACATCTTTTCATCTTCAGTCGTTTCATCTAAAATGTTACAATTTCTCCCCCGTTTCCCCCGAGGCTCCAGATTTGTCAAATTAAACCTTCCTGTGATTTTTTTTGATGAATTTTGAAAATGTTTGCGCTGACAGGGATTTAACGGCTTTAAAACACAGAAAACGGGTCACATCGTGGAACAGCGCTCCCTGTGGGAGGATTCTGTCGTCGTGTCTTAAAATTACTTTTTGTTCTAATTCAATTATTTGACAAAAGACTAAAAGCCTGTTCACAGGGAGGACAGGGCTGCCACTTTATGGATGTTTTCTGCCCCCTGGTGTTGGTCAACTGAACGACAGCACAGACCAACAAAAAAGGACTAAATACGTTGATACATCATCACGATTAATCGTTATCCTAATAATAATCACGATTAATCAACAGAAACGTTGTCCCTGAATCTTTTGTCAGGTCGACACATCGACAACGTTTTTGTTGCTTCAACAAACCAACATCTCGCAGCGGAAAACATTTGTAAATATGATTCCACAAACACAGATTCTTCACTTATCGAATGTTGTCGTTTTGATTTTTTAGTTAAAACCGAATTTGAATTTTACACAATGACAAAATGTTAAATGTCTCTCGTCGAATCACGAAAATAAAAATACTGAAGAGCTTCAAAATAAGGCAGGACAGAAGTGGACCGTGGTCTGGTCTCTGATCAGAGACAGACTGTGGACGTCAATCAATGACTGTCGATCCCCCGTCCTGTCCCCCCCCCCCCCCCCCCCCCCCCTCCCCCCCCCCCC
>NC_024320.1:28351402-28356839 GCF_000523025.1 Cynoglossus semilaevis
CCCCCCCGGCATGTCTCTCTCTTTACTATGAAAATATTACACACACACACACAGAGACGTGTGTGTGTGTGTTGAGACTATCGACCCTCAGTCAGACAGAAGACAGTCTGTGGACAATGATGGAGACAGAGAGGACGTCAGTGTCTCAGTCTGGAACCACGACGACTAATTACCAAAATCAATATTATAGTTTTTATACTAATTATAAACCACAGTGTCGTCTGCCAACGTTCAACGTTTCTCTTTTTATTTTAATTATGTTTGGACCAGATCCAGTTTGAAGACAAATGTGTTTGGTGAATTTGACTTTGATCAATCGCACTTTGATTAGCATCTGAGTGCTAACAGCTAAAAACAAAAAAAAAAACATTGAATTAATTGTGTTACCTTTTTAAAAACAATGAATACAGAACAAAATAGTTGATGCTAACAGCTAAAAACATTGTTTTTCATATATATATATATATTTTTCAACATCTCATTTTGACACTGTTCAAGAAATGTGTACGAGCTACAGTTGCTAGCGCTTTTAGCTAACGAGCTACATCTACGATAACACACTTCCATCTAAACTGGAGCTGTGACCCAGATCCTTCAGACATCACTGCCAAACATCCCCCCCGGCTCCTCATTTTTAGCCACGCCCCCTCTGACATCACCACGGCTCCTCATGTTTAGCCACGCCCCCTCTGACATCACCACGGCTCCTTATGTTTACCTTGCGTCTGAAGACGGAGAAGGCCATCCCACAGGCTTTACACAGCTGCCCGGCGCTCCCTGAGCTGGTGGGGGGGTACGTGGAGTAGCCGGCGCTGGGGGCAAAGCGGAATGGCCCGGCGCCGGCTCCAAACCCCGGCTGCTGTGCCCGCACCGTGCCCGTGCCCATCACCTCGCTCAGCAGTCCACAGCATGACGCCCACATGGACGATGCTCCGGCCTGTGGACCAAACACACACACACACACACACACACACACACACACACACACACAGCATCAGTTTCTGTATTCGTTTTACTACAAAGGTGTCAATAACTGTTAGTTTACAACAGGTTTTTATACTGTGGGTTAGTCCATGTGTACGATGTACTGAACATACATACATATAAATATATGTATGGATATATGATGGATGGACAGAACTTTATTAACCCCTCTGGAGTTCCCCTCAGGAAATTAAACACATATATGTGTGTATATATGTATATATATACTGTATACATATATTTATACATATATTTACATAAATATATATATTTATTTACTGTATACATATATTTAAACATATATTTACATAAATATATACATTGTATTTGTATTTAATATGATAGTAAATTACCAGTTACAAAGACATTTTTCAATATATAATATATTGGTAATATTTTGGAGTATATGGCCGTGCTCTTGCTGCCCATAAAAAATTTGAAAATCTCAGGACAAATACATATTTGACCCCTGACCTCAGTCCTCTGACACCCCCCGACCTCAGCTGCTGCTGTTTCCATAAACCCAGGTTTGTTCACGTGTATATTCAGCGTAAATGAGTGTGAATACCTGAAACCCACCGGAGCTGAGGGTCTTTTTAAAATAAGGTCTGGAAAAAAAACCAAACTAGGACAGCTAGTGCTAGTACAACGCCTGAGAGGCAAAATCCAGGGTATTTACGGCCTGAGGAGCTTAAACGCTGCAGGGAGACGATAAAAAGTGTGAGCGACGCTCCGTGAACGGATCCAACTTTTCACAGTTATTTCCAGGGAAAACGAACGTGAAGTCAATTAGTTCAGAATCAACACTGTGAGGACGAGGAGGACGAAGGAGACGAGGCAGACAGGGGGTGGGCCGTGGTGCATTATTGAAAGTGCTCTTCAGGAAGTGACTGAGGTCAGAGAGGACTGAGCTGCAGCGCCACCTCTGGAGAGTCAACGCATTATTTGGTACATTAAGATAAACAAAACAGAAGAGGGCGCTGCAGCTGGTTGGTCCGAGACACAGACACTGTGTTTGGACTCAGTGGAGTGGTGGATACGACTAGTTATAAATACGACTAGTTATAAATCCTACTAGTCATAAATACTACTAGTTATAAATACGACTAGTTATAAATCCTACTAGTCATAAATACTACTAGTTATAAATACTAGTTTGTTTCATCACTGCCAAAGCTGTGAGCCATAGAATACAAAAGAGGAAAAACTGTAAAATGTATATTTTTGTTTTTACATTCAATATATTGTTGCTCCCAATTTTCTTACTCCAATAAAAACATAAAAAAAAAATGTACGCATCCAAATATAAATACATTTAAATAAGTCTAGTCTATAAATAAATGTTAGCTAGGCTTTAAATTTACAATAAATAAAAACAAATTATGTAACTGTACATACATAAAAATATATACTGTATATAGACACATATTTACATGTGTGTTTACATGCACTATATATACATTTTTTAAAAACATTTTTCAACATTTTGGTCAAATACTTTTTTTTTTTCATTGGTATTTCAAGTTCTACCAGAATAGTATACAGTATGTGTACTACGACTAGATAGTTAGTATACCTAACAACATCCTATATATGTGCGTATATATTTATATACACATACTGTACATATACAGGTATTAGCAGTAGCCTAGCTTCTCTGCTTGTAGCCGTTTCCTGCCTGTTCATTGGCTCTTTAATTAGTCCCTGATTAACGCTCCACCCTCCTGACTGACTGACTGCTCCACCTGCTGACCGACTGCAGTAACAATTCATGACCAGTGAATGCAGACGCCCCGGCTGAAGGAGCGAGGCTGGTGTGTGTGTGTTTCTGTGTGTGTGCGCTGACCACAGGACTGTCCAGAGACAGGGAGCAAAGATGGCGTGATGGGAGCTGCTGCTCCTCGGAGCATACTGATGAGCAGGGGTGAGGCGGGGGGGAGGGGGAGGTCAGGGAGGAGAGAATATGTCTTCTGTTGTTCCCCCTCCCCCCCCCCCCCACCCCCTTCTCCTCTGCAGGATCAATAGCTCACATCAGCATAAAGTACAGGCGGCGAGCTTGTCTCCAGAACACCGAGACGGAGACAGAGGCTGGGACTGGGACGGAGGGAAGGAGAGAAGGGGGGGGGCAGAGGATTCACCCCCCCCCCTCCCCGTCTCCTCTCTGGGATGTTCTCTGCTTCCACTTGTCACAAACACACCCTGATCTCACCTCCAGCTGCTGCTTAAGGACGTCTTATGTAACCTTAGGGAGGAGGCTCTATATGTGGAGCCACGGTGAGAAAAGGGACACGGTGTCCACGACGTCCTCAAGTCAAGACACAGACCAGGGTGTTTGTTTGTTTTTTTAACTTTGGATTTGACTGATTTACAAAGAAGCAGCAAAAATAAAACACATTTTCAAAGTCACACTTCTGTCTGTAAGCTAAGCTAAGGAACTGTTAGCTTATTTGTCACTAACTTTTTTTGAGATAGCTTTAGCTGCTAATGTTGGGAAATGTTCATTTTCTACCTTTGCTAATTTCAGCCAGATTTTTTTTTTTTTCACAGTACTCACTGGTGCTTTATATTCCTTTGACCTTGAATATTTCCACAATATTTTAAGCTAACCTTAAGACATTTCTGCAAACCATTAGCTTCTTTTAATAAAATTGGGCTAACGTCTAACTGTTACAGTTAGTCTGGATATATATGGTTCGTTTTTTTTTGCCTTTAATTATCACCTATTTGACCTTGTTGTTGTCCTGGCAATATTTTCTCTATCAGATTTAGAAAATAACAATAGTTTTCGTGCCTTGAGTTATTTTTTATTCTAAGTATAAAATGAAGAAAAAAAAAAAGAAAAAATGTTAAAACACTGAACTTTAGAAAAAAATTAAATCTAAATTTCTCAAACGGAAATAAAAAAACACGCTGTGAACGTTTGGAGGTTTTATGCCAGAGAAATTACTAAAAAATGTTTAAACAAATGATCAAAGCCGAAAATTAATTAACTTTTATGCTAATGAACAGCCTATTTTTAGCTCTCCGTGTGTGTGTGTGTGTGTGTGTTGGACCACATGCAGTCACGTATTACACTTCCTCAGTTTCACACACCAACTAAGACGATGATTCATGTTTATTTGCCCGAGGCTTTAATCTGACCTGATGTTTTCTCCTTTAAAAAAACAAAACTCTCCAGACGTAGACACCGCCGACCTCATTAGCGAAGACGCCAAAATGAATATTTACAGAGTTTTGCGGCAGCGGCGTCTCAGCAGTGGTTCCTTTGAAACAGTTCTGTGTGGCTGCGAGCCAATGGCAGCGGCAGATCCTTCTGTCACTTCAATTAGCAAACGCTAAGACCACGAGGCAGGGGGTCCGCACAAACAGGCTACGACGGCAAACATCGCATGTACGACATCGGCCGTAATTAACTCAAAGTTGAACTTTAAACTTGACCTCTGAGAAACTGCTTTAGAAGAAGACGAGATGAGATAAAAACACCGGAGGTGTACGGCTCCATCTGTGAGAACAGACACCGTGCAGCGTGAAATCGCGTTTCACACTTAACTGATTTCTACTACGTTTTCCAAACAAACGGCGAGTGCTTTTACTGAACAAGTAAACGTGATGGTGCTGCAGTAATCCAGTCAAATTGACAGAACTTGTCATAAAAGATGAACAAAAAAAGATGCATCAGTTACTTTTTATCGCCTCCACAAAAACGACGTAATTCAAGGAGACAGTTTGAATATTTAAGGTTGGAGAAAAATATTCATAATCATAATATTTCAAACTATACAATTAATCGCAAAATAGAACCAAAAAATTGTTTTTTAAATAAAAAAAACTATTTGCCAAAATATCAGGTGAGCCAAAGATTTGCTAAAAGTTAGCAATGTAAACGGAGGACAGACAAGTAGTAAGACAAACAAACTGTAAACTGCCAAGATATGGTGAAAATTAAATCAAATTAGGTAGAAAAGTGAATTCTAAAAAACTAAAAAACTTGATTGCAGTAATATCTTGGAGCTAAAAAAAATCTGCTAAAAAAAGGTAGAAATTAGCAATTAAAAAACAACGACCCAAACAGAAGTATTTAAAGAATGAGAAGAAGAGAAATGCTAAAAGAAAACAAACAAAGTTAGCACAGTTAGCTAAAAGCACGATCATTATCGAATAAAAGCAGCCAAACAACAACTACACTCCAGACCCCGTGTGGCTGGAAAAGGAACTTTTAACAATTAAAAACTAGTGAAGGAAGAATTATTAATAATCAAGTTAGCAAAACATGTCAACAAAGCTCATTTTAAAAACCTGTTTACCAGGAAAACTATATTTAATTAGGTCCAGACTGAGGAGAAACGGCTGAGGTGAAACACAAACTATTATTATTATTATTATTATTATTATTATTATTATTATTATTATTATTATTATTATTATTATTATTATTATTATTATTATTATTATT
>NC_024320.1:28357414-28358558 GCF_000523025.1 Cynoglossus semilaevis
CTCCTCCTTCTTCTTCCTCTTCTTCTTCTTCCTTCTTCTTCTTCTTCTTCTTCGTCTCCTCCTTCTTCTTCTTCTTCTTCTTCCTTCCTCTTCTTCTTCTTCAGCAGCGTCAGGTGACTTTGAAGTGCTGAGGCTGCAGCCACTTCATCTGCGTATGTGGAAAAAAAGCCATCGGAACAAAGGAAACAAAGGCTGAAATATTCACAGGTAAAAAGGTACTGTTGGAGTTCAGTATACAATGTATACTGCCCTCCAACAGTACTTCATCCTGGGAGTACTGGGGGGTGTGGGGGGGGTAACTGGTGTGTGGAAACGACTACAAATATTAATTGCCGGTGGTTCTGCAGCAACGTCATTGATTTACAGTTCAACAGTGAACAGACTCAAACTGCTGACGGTCAGGATTACGTCGTCACTGCTCGTTGGTTGTTGTTAGCCGGTCCTAAGAAATCAGGACTGGATCAGGACTGGATCAGGCCTGGATCAGGACTGGATCAGGAAGTGAGGAAAAAAAAATAAAAATCTGCGAATATCGCTTTTATGTGTGAACGCCAAATGACTTTGTTGGTAAATGAAGGACTAAAAGTCAACAGTCTGACTTATCACCACCACCATCATCATCATCATCACCATCACCACCATCATCATCACCATCATCATCATCATCATCCCCACCACCATCATCATCATCACCATCACCATCACCCCCATCATCATCATCATCATCATCCCCACCACCATCATCATCATCATCATCCCCATCACCATCATCATCATCACCATCATCACCACCATCATCATCATCATCATCACCATCATCACCACCACCATCATCACCATCATCATCACCATCACCATCATCATCATCACCATCATCATCATCATCAGCATCCACATCTGCAGCCAACAGATAACAATCAATACAAAGGCACAACATATGCAAAACAGGGGGCAGTAGTGGGTAGAGACCAGGGGGTAAACAGCTGTCGGCCCTTCACTCTCCCCTCTCTCTCCCTCCCTCCCTCTCCCTCTCTCTCTCTCTACATCTGTCTCTCCCGCACATTTCATTTCCTCCGTTCACTTTGGTTGAATCCTCTTTTTGTCCCGACTCACAGAGATTTAAGACGTGAATAATTTACAGGCT
>NC_024320.1:28358939-28361955 GCF_000523025.1 Cynoglossus semilaevis
CGCCCCTCGGCGGTCGTCTCCCTCTGGGAAACCTGGGAGGGAGACGGGTGAGGCAGCCCCACCCTCATACACCCATCACCTGGGGGAAGGAGCGGGGGGGCGGGGGGGAGTCTAGACAACAGAGAACAAGAAAAACAATCGACTGAGTTGAGGAAATACCAAAATAATTTGTGATCAGTGAGGAGCAGCATGTCTGAGTCCAGACCAAGGTGTTCGGAAGAACCGGATCAGGACTGGATCAGGACTGGATCAGGACTGGATCAGGACTGGATCAGGACTGGATCAGGAAGTGAGGAAGCGGAAAAAAAAAAAAAAATCTGCGAATATCGCTTTTATGTGTGAACGCCAAATGACTTTGTTGGTAAATGAAGGACTAAAAGTCAACAGTCTGACTTATCACCACCACCATCCTCATCATCATCATCATCATCACCATCATCATCATCATCATCATCATCCACATCTGCAGCCAACAGATAACAATCAATACAAAGGCACAACATATGCAAAACAGGGGGCAGTAGTGGGTAGAGACCAGGGGGTAAACAGCTGTCAGCCCTTCACTCTCCCCTCTCTCTCCCTCCCTCCCTCTCCCTCTCTCTCTCTCTACATCTGTCTCTCCTCCACATTTCATTTCCTCCGTTCACTTTGCTTGAATCCTCTTTCTGTCCCGACTCACAGACAGAGATTTAAGACCTGAATAATTTACAGGCTCTTTTTTGGTCATACGTCTCTGATAATTAATGCAAATGTTCATGGAAATTACACATTAAATCCTAATCATGTGCAGTGACTCAGAGGTGGCGCTGCAGCTCAAGGACCTCACGTCCAGCCCGGTGGATGAAAACCAGCCCACAGTCCCAAGTTTTGGACTCATTTCTGCCGTCAGTCTTCTCGGAGGACAGAAGACAACGTGACCAGGACGTGTCCCCCTGGAGACGGGGGTTGGTGAGTGGAGACAGAAACTAAAGCTCAGCTTTAACTGGGCCTCAGCGGAGGATCATCATCTCAGCATCAGATTAATGTTTGTGTCTGTGATGATGTCATCACGCGTCGCCACAGGGAAAATTAAACTGTAAGAGGATTCGGGAAAAAAAAAAGTGTAGCGATACCAGCCGTGTGCCGCATGGATTCAGGTCAAAGGTCAATAAACAACTCCAAAGTAAAGTGTCCATTCACGCTCACATTCACACCTCGGGTCGACTCTTAACGTGAACAATGAACTCATACAGGATTACTATCAGTTACCAGCGGGAATCAAACCAGTTACATTCTTACTGTACGGCCAGAGCACTGACCACTCTTCCACTACGTAGACACCTGCTAAATTCTTAGATTTAAATTTTTGTGACCTTTCTGGCAATAAAACAACAGTAAAAACACCAACCAATCAAACAAGTGCTACAGTTAAAGTAGCCAAATCCAGCACAATGTCAACTTTTAAATGATTACAATAAATAAATAAATCAATCAATCAAATAAATAATTTTAAATACAAAAGGAAAGCTGTGTTGAAGGTCCTGTGATGTAGACCAACCTCAAAGAGTGAATTTGAAGGTAAAAACAAAGACTGTTATGCTAACGATTAGCTTAGCCGCTTCCTGGAAAAGGCGGAATATGAAGTGTTATCAACGCGAAAATTAACTTATTTTTAATCCATTTATATCAAACTTTAATGTTGCAGCAGTAACATTATCTCCTACCGTCATGGAGCAGGTTGTCTTAAGGAGCAGGGGGCGCTACATGCCGTTTGTTTACGCTAACGCTAACGTGAAATGCTCTACCAACGGTCGCCGTTAGCAGCGGGTGCCGCAGGAACCCTCGGTCCTGCTGCTGCTGCTGCTGGTTCCTCATGACGTCACACTTCACCTCTGGAGTCCTGGCTGACCCACGAACCACGGAATAACACGCGCACGCACACATGCACGCGGACGCACAAAGTGTAGTTTTGCTCACGATGTTTCCTGTGGAACCTGCTGCCAGCTCAACGATGACATCATCGCCATCACCTTCACTACTAACATCTGGTTCACACCAGTACGACCACCATCATCTTCATCTTCATCATCATCATCATCATCATCATCATCACCATCATACTGCATCACGGTCTCACCGCACTGAGGGGCAGGAGACTCCGGGGGAACCACCACAGACTCACGCAGCTCGGAGATCCGAACCTCTCTTCTCCTCCTCCTCCGTGAGTGTATCCCTGCGTGGACACTCACTCTCTCTCACTCTCTCTCTCTCTCCCCCCCACTCTCTCCCCCCCTCTCTGACCGTCTCATTAAAGAGGATTACAGCCTGACGGTGAATGGACGTCGCTCCAGCAGCTTAGAGTCCACTGAAGTATCACGACCAGGGTCAAACCAGGCTCATTAACGGGCATCGAACTCTACCTGCAGTTCAGCACAACCTTGCGCGGCTGCGAGGGTTTTTTTTTCTTTTTTTTTCTTCTTCTTCTGTCGGATTCACTACATGCTTCACAGCCGCAACCACCGGAATGACAAGGGGAAGAATTCGGATTAAAAAATATCTGCTCCTGCAGTGAGACTGGAACCAAGTGCACACGGAGCGGACTCGGTGACAGTACCGACCGCGGGTTCTCCTCTGCGCCTCAGTGCAGCTTGGTGCACACACACACACACACACACATATATATAGAGCCTTAAAACAGCAGGCCCACAAACGAACCGAACCGAACCGGAAGTGCAGCTCAGATTCACGTACCTTCATTGCGCCTCCCGTCCGAGGAATTTACCGAGTAATGTCAGGTCGACGACCATGGCAGACGTACGGGGACTCAAACCATTACGTCTTCCCTCTCACTCAGAGCCCCTGTCTCTCTCTCTCCGTGTGTGTGTGAGTGAGTGTGTGTGTGTGTGGAGAGAGTAAGCATAACGTCATGTCCAAGAGAACACCAGCCAATCACAGCGCTCACTGAGGCGCTGTTATCTTTAGCGGCCAATCCGTCGCGCCACACGAGCGGAGTGGGCGTCGAGTGCAGTGAGGACAC
>NC_024320.1:28363606-28373758 GCF_000523025.1 Cynoglossus semilaevis
CCTGCGTGGACACTCTCTCTCTCTCACTCTCTCTCTCTCTCCCCCCCACTCTCTCCCCCACTCTCTGACCGTCTCATTAAAGAGGATTACAGCCTGACGGTGAATGGACGTCGCTCCAGCAGCTTAGAGTCCACTGAAGTATCACGACCAGGGTCAAACCAGGCTCATTAACGGGCATCGAACTCTACCTGCAGTTCAGCACAACCTTGCGCGGCTGCGAGGGTTTTTTTTCTTTTTTTTTCTTCTTCTTCTGTCGGATTCACTACATGCTTCACAGCCGCAACCACCGGAATGACAAGGGGAAGAATTCGGATTAAAAAATATCTGCTCCTGCAGTGAGACTGGAACCAAGTGCACACGGAGCGGACTCGGTGACAGTACCGACCGCGGGTTCTCCTCTGCGCCTCAGTGCAGCTTGGTGCACACACACACACACACACACATATATATAGAGCCTTAAAACAGCAGGCCCACAAACGAACCGAACCGAACCGGAAGTGCAGCTCAGATTCACGTACCTTCATTGCGCCTCCCGTCCGAGGAATTTACCGAGTAATGTCAGGTCGACGACCATGGCAGACGTACGGGGACTCAAACCATTACGTCTTCCCTCTCACTCAGAGCCCCTGTCTCTCTCTCTCTCTCTCCGTGTGTGTGTGAGTGAGTGTGTGTGTGTGTGGAGAGAGTAAGCATAACGTCATGTCCAAGAGAACACCAGCCAATCACAGCGCTCACTGAGGCGCTGTTATCTTTAGCGGCCAATCCGTCGCGCCACACGAGCGGAGTGGGCGTCGAGTGCAGTGCGTACACGCCGCACGCGTGTGAGGCTGGCAGACGCGTCCACGCACGGTCATTGTCACGGTTTCCTATGGAGAACACCGTGACGGTGCTGAGGTGCAGTTCCTGCAGCGGCCACTGCCGTTTACTGCCAGTGTTTTTTTTGTTTGTTTGTTTGTTTTTTGTTTTTTTTGTACCCGCATTAAGAGATATCCGCGGTTCAAACACACGGTGTTGTGTCGGTAACAGTCGGATCGTCACGATCTTATTAGATTGATATGTTAATTTTATTATAATATAATATTATGATCATGTTATTATGATTATTAATATTGGAATTATTGTTATTATTGATCTTACTACATAATAATAATAATAATAATAATAATAATAATAATAATATCTTATATAGCCTATATCTAATTTTCAGTTTGCAGTTTCTCTGTAATAATTTCTAAACCCTGTCCTGGTAAAAATCATTTCATTATAATATGATCGATATGTAAATCCAGCAAAATTTGCCGCTTCATTTCGCGTAGTTGGATTTGAATTTGTGAAAATAAAATCGTCTCGACTCGAGTTGTTTATTTCCACCAGTTTTCTTTACTTGTTCTTGTGTGATTTACCGTAATATTCATTTCATTAAGAGTTGTTTAATAACATTCAACAGAAACATGACTTTAACACCGATGTTGAACATCATCTATTTCTATTATTAAAAATGTTTGACTTTTGAAAAAAACCAAAACGTTAAATAATAATAATAAAAAAAGATATTCTTCCGTCAAAGTGCCACTAACCGTCACCAACCCACAGGGGGCAGCAAATATCTCTGCATACATACATGACGTGAACTGCGGGGGTTTTTTTCATGTTTTTTTTCTGCCAGATTTTTCGCTGCATCATAGTGGGTTTTCACAAGGTTTACTGCGCGGGAGAGGAGTTCCTGTAAGAGGGTCGTTTCTGATAATAGTAATAATAATAATAATAATACTAAAAAAATTAAAAATATTAACAATAATAATAATGATAATATAATAATGATAATAATGATAATAATAATGATAATAATAATAATAATAATAATAATAATAATCCTGGCTGTACACATCTGTCATCAATCTGTGGATGAGATCCACGTTCCCACACAGCCCAACTTGGTGGAATTGAACCAGGTCCCTCCCTCCCTCTCTCCCTCCATCCCTACCTCTCACAGCGGTTACACAACCGCTCCAACTTCTCATCATTTGACTCAGCTTCCAGATAAATGATGTTTCGCTCCGGAGTGAAACACATCTGTGGGAAAACACAGATGGACTCCTGGCGTCAACATGGCCGGGAAATCAACACAACGTTCCGTAGGATCGGTAACAGTTTGTAAACTTCTGTCAGAGGGTCACCAGTTTTCTTTATAGACTGTGTACTTTGTAGTACACAGTCTACACACCAACATGTGGCGCTCCGTGTGCTGCACCGCCCACGAGCAGTACAGTCGTCTCCTGCAGCCAACTAGTGCCAACAAGGGCCACTAGGTGGTGCGTGTGCTTTGCTGTACAACGGTAATCCTCTTCCTCACCGGAGAAAAATCAGCGTATGTTCTCACAGTGAATCCGTGTTTTTGGAGAAAACAAACAAGCAAACAAAACCGAAACCTTTTTTTTTCAACCATTGACAAAATAATAACAATATGAGTCGTTTGTTTATGTTCATGTCATATTTGTATAATACAGTTTGAGGTATGATCTATATTTTACTTCAGCTGGGCTGAGCTCACGTGAACGTTTATCTCAGAGTCTACACTAAATATGTCTATTACTGCCAGAGACACAGGAGACAAGCACCAGAGGAATTAGAAGCTGTGTCAGCAGAGAACATAATCCAGAGCAGGATCCAAGTGTAAGCTGACACCAGGCGTAGAAGATGGACGACCTCAACCCCACCTCCCCTCAGCCCCCCCACCCTCTACTGCAAATATAAAAAGGGCCTTGTGAGCAGAGCTTCTGCAAGTCAGCAGAATCTTGACGTTACTCTGTGTCTGACAGGTCCACACAGAACACTGCCGTCTCAACAAGACACAGGAGAAAGTGCTGATGTGAAAATCAGGAGCATCAACACAATCACCACCGTGTTTTCACACGCCGTACTGTACGACAGGCTGCGTGCCGTAGTCATGGATTTCAAATATAGAAAACAAAAAGGCTTTTATTATGAAATAATTACTCTAATCCTAATAAAGCATCAGTGGACACCAGCAACTGTGTGTCAGTCATGGAACTCAAGGATAAAAAACAAAAAACTTTTATTTTGAAATGATCAGTTCAAACCTAATGAAGCATTGTTTCTCAAAGATTGGGTCACGACCCTCAGGCGGGTCGCAAGAGATTTTGCCAGATTCCCAGGAATTTGCGAATAATGTCTTGTATTGACTTGGGTTGCGAAAGTTTGTGACTTTTAAACTCTGGGTCCCCAGAAAAAAGTTTGGGAAACACTTTAATAAAGCACTAGTTGTCACGACTAGCTGTGTGTCATAGACATGGAATTCAAGCACAGGCAACAAAAGACTTTTATTTTGAAATAATTACTCCAATCCTGATAAAGCACCATTGGTCAGTTGCGTGTCAAGGTCAAGAATTGTAAGAGAACAAAAAGCTTTTATTTTGAAACAAATGAGTTAAAACCTAATAAAGCGCCACTTCCTGTAGTTTGGTCTGTCCGTAGAAATCATTCACAGAATCCAGGTTGTTATTAAAACCAGGTTTAATTTATAACCAACTGCAGGCGACACACAGAACGAGTAACAACCAGCCGAATATATTTGATCATGGCAGTGATTTCTTGGTGAATATAAGTGTCAACTGTTAACAACAGTCACCGCAGCAGTGCAGACGAGTGAACACCCGACTTTACACACCACCACCACCACCACACACAGGGACCCGACTTTACACACCACCACCACCACACACAGGAAGTACACACACAAACAACCTGTTCCTTTTCACAAACTGACAGATATAAATATCTGACAGAATAAATAACGATATTCCGCGGGTAGAACGGAGCGTCGGTTCTGGTACCGGTGCCGTTAAAAAACGTTCACCGTCACTGATTCTTGTACCGTAACGCACTTGACAGCAGCAGTAAATGCAGGAACTGATCTCTGACTTTTTATTTTACTAATGCAACATATTTTTCGGAGTATTCTGGATCACTTTCTTGACCATCAACGATCTTTAGGCTAACATCAAGTTACCGACATCCAGCGACCGACACTTTAAGAAAGTCAACGATGTCAGCAGTTTGAAGGAGAATTCCAACTTCCGGTCCGAAGGACCTGGACTTCCTGTGAGAGTAAAAGTGATTTAACAACAGCCACGAAGACGTACCTTAGCGACTGAATACGCTATTTAACATCACAGTAAATCGATGGGGAGTTTACGCCTCATCGTGTCGCTTTTTCGTTGAGACAAAGTTGAGTTTTCATTACAACACGGAAATAGTGCTACACAGTTGAAAGCAGGAGACGGCGTTTTATTTTGAAAATCTCCACAAATCCAGTACATACTCCGTCAGTTAGTGTTGCTAAGAAGTTGGTAAAAAGACTAAACACGTTGTTACCGTTTGGCTCTGCTTTACTAGGTTATCTTTATTCTGGTTAATTCAGTTATTTTGGACCAAACTTTTGTTTTTTAAGTGGTTTTTAGATTCAGAGTTTTTCTGTACTTCCTGTGAGTTAGCTTTAGGCTAGCTTCCTGCTGTTTTCGCACACAACTTCCTGCCTGTTTATAAACGTAATTTTAGCTATAGGCCTATTTTAGGCCCATTTTGTATTTATTAATTTATAATATTTTGTGTTTATATAATAAATATATTTTTTCTAGCAACTTTATAGATGTTTTTCTTTTACACATTAAGAGTTAGCTTTTTAACAATGTGTGTGCTAACTTTAACATTTTTACCTGATGCAACCGGTTTTAAATATTTATAGTTCGCATTTAGCAATTTGTTCGCTGCCTTTAAATATACGTAAAAAATAAGCTCGACAACAATTGAAGTATTTTCAAATATCTTTTGACAAATCACCCGCAGGTTGCACTTTTCATGGAAGCCCATCTGGACCTATAACCCACAGACATGGCAAAAGTTTTCTGTGGAATTCACAGAGACATAAATTCCTCCCAGATGTCTTTTTTATGGTAAAACTCAAATATATTAAATATATTTCTCCACCCGGCCTCAGCTATTTTTCCGACCCTTTGTTATCTATGCGCTGGAGGACGAACACATTCCACCATCTGTGACTCCAGCGGTCCAGCGGGGCCGGTCCGAGGCAGTGACCACTTCACAATCACAGTATCAGCATGTTGTTAAATTAAATTAGAGTAGTAGTCCTCACACTCCATTGACTATCCACAGCCCACTGCTGCACGAATGCTGCCCCCTAACAGGAACAGAAGGAAAAAAGAATTCTGGAAGCATATTTCAGCTGGACACGTACGAGTTGACATCGAAAATGTACGTCGTACACACGTGTTGTCGAAACAGATTTTCCACCGCTTCACAAGCCAAGGATGCTAGCTGTGTTAGCTAAAGGTTTTTTTAGATCGGGGGTGTCAAACATGTGGCTTGCGGGCCAAAACCGGCCCGCTAAGGAGGTTAATTCTGGAAGCAAAAAAAACTCCCGCTAAGGAGGTTAATTCTGGCCCGGTTGATAAATTTTGAAATGAAAAAAAAAACCCAAAACATTTTATGTATATGATGTTTTTTCAAACACGAGTACCTCTTTGTGTGAAAAAAGAGATAAAAAACATGGGCTTATTATTATTATTTATAGATAATTATGTGATGATTTTACTGGTCCGGCCCACTTGACATTTAATTAGGCTGAATGTGGCCCCCAGAACCCAGGACTCTGCTCTCTGCTTGCAAAGCTACACTATGGATCCATGAAAAGCATCAAGGCGTGAGAGCGGGACGATGAAAAACCCAGTACGACCGCCTGGTCCCTGCGATGAATACTGGCGAAGTCAGTCCACGTGTTCAAACATCACATGGTCCGATTTCAGCATTCACAGAAAGACAACACACGGTTACTTTATTTTCAAAAGTTATTTTCAGAAACGTGCGTCACCGTAAGCGTCTCCTGCCACAGAGACAGCAGCTAACGCAGGAGCGCTCCGTCGGCCGGGGCTGATGCGGGGGTTACTGAGTACGAGAGGCTGCCAGTCAAAGACGGATCACCTCCCACAGAAGTGAACCGACACACTCTTTGACACGGTCTCCTCTCTGAAGCCCCAGGCCTGGAGTTCTAGCCTGTCCACCTCCTCTTCTCGATCGTCGTCCTCCACGTCCGCTTCTTCATAAAGACTGGGCTCCTCCACGGAGGTCTCCAGGCACGGGTTGTATCGACTTAACGCCTGGGCCTCGCTGTACTCGTATATGGTCGGGAGGCTGCTGCGTAGGCCGAAGCGTCGCCTCAGGGCTACGAGCAGCGGCTGCGGTACGGTGAAGATGTCCACGTTGTTGCCCAAGTCGATCCAGGCCAGACTGGGGAACCTGCGCGGGTCTTTGACCGTGTCGGTCAGGTCCTTCAGGATGGCCACCGTCAGGCGGTTGCCGTTGACGGCCAGGATGGTGAGTTTGGGCAGGCAGCTGAGGTGAGGCAGCAGCAGCCGCAGGCTCTCGTCCCTGAGCTCGGTGAAGCTCAGGTCCACGGTCGACACGGAGTCGCTGATGCTCTGGAGGTAGAAGACCACGCGGTGGATGTCCCGGCCGGACAGCGGGATTCCTGACAGGTTGACAACATCGCCTGACAGCTTCTTCTTCAGCGTGGTCTTCAGACTGTGAGAGAGCAGACAGACAGAGACAGGGTCAGTTTGTGAACCAGTCAAGGTGTGTAGTACTGTGTATTTTTGAAGTATTACACTTATGTCAGAACTCTCAGTTTGTGAAACCACAATGACCAAATGTTAATTCTGACGTTTCTTCCCACTCACGACTCTGGAGAATAGAATCGTGGTGTTTGTGAGTGAAAAGACAACTTTGCTTTAAATTCCCGTCTGAAGGAAGAGGGCGGTGTCTCTCACTTTTTTAATTGTTAATTATCCTTCCTGACTTCCTGTGAGGATGTGGACGACATAGAATGTTTTGCGGTTCTACCGCTCGAAGGAGTTAAAAAAGTCTTGACACGGAAACATGTCAAAAACTCGAACAAAAGCCGAAGCTACCAAGTCCGGACGGAACAGATCGCAACCACAGTCCTTGGAGCCAGCGCCACCTATAGATTCTAACGAAGCGATGCTACGTAGTATTAAATAACTAATGGACGACCAGCGCACCGAAATTGTAGCAAAATTCGAGTCTATAATTTCAGAGCTGGTAAAAAAAAGGGAGTGACAACTCAGTGGGTCCAGGACCCTCGGATCGTTCCGGATCGAGGTGAATTTTTAATAGGATTATCAGTTATCAATGATCCTACCTTCTGGTTCTGCTTCCTTCTGGTTTTTCACAATAAAAGGCTGCAAATAAATTTGACATCGAGCTGATGATTAATGACACCAATCAAAAAAAATCACAAAATCACTCACTAGTATCAGGAATTAAAAAAAAAGTGATTATCTGTTTTTGAATGAACCACACTTACACAGGGGGTATTAACATAATGACACCCGGGGGTTATCGATTTAAATGCCCCTGTAATGAGGTTACACCCCATCCCTCAGGGAAACTGCAAACTGTGCAACATTAGAGAGTAAAAGAGAGTAACAAAAGAGAGGAAAAAACAAAAATGCAAAGAGTCGGCTTCGGCCCCCCTCAAATGCTTCTCCTGGTCTAAATGTCATCCACCAGGTGCCACCAGCAGTTGTCAGGTCAACGGTTCAGTTCTCTGCTTAAAAAAAAAACCAAAAACCCATCAACGCTGAGCTGCTGTTGGTCCAATAACCTTTGGAAGAAAAAACACGATACTGCGTCTGAACGCCAGAGTAAACGAGGCCGATGTTAATATGTCATTTATTAGTCATTTTTGTTTGCTCTGCGGGCTGTGAGGTGATAAACCTTCTGCCCCGTGGAATCCCTCGGTTGCACCAGTAGCTTCAGGAAGTAGAAGAATTCCAAACGTCAGAGCAAATGTTGTGAAATTCACCGATACAAAAGGGTGAGTGACGAACATCACTACTGGGGCAACACTGTCAAAAACTGCCCCCTACGCCCTACATAGTGCACTACATAGGTGGCACTCCCACCTCCCTACTCCCTCTACAGGTAATCATATATAGTGCACTATATAATGAACTCATCGGTTCTTTGGTACGCAGTTAATTACGTCATTACTGTCGCACAATTAAAACGAACTGCTGGACGCTGCTTGTCTATCCACTATACTGTCGCAGCTGCAGTGCATGATGGGATATATTTCTTGGGTAGAGACCATCGGGTCACTAGATTTTCCATTGAACATTGAGAGCTCTATATACCTATAGTGGACAACTTCTACACATTATGTAGTGCACTTTGTAGGCTGTAGGGGGCGGGGCGAACTGATCCCCTGAACTGACTTTTTTTTGTCCAAAGGAAGAAGAATTCCAGAGTCAGGTGACGGTCTTTGAGTCCAAATGGCCTCCGACGTAGGTGTGAGGCGACGTCATCTGGACGGACGCCGTTCTGTCAGGGTGAATTACCGTAACGTCCTCTCCTCACCGCCGTGTGTTTCAAATATTCATGGCACTCATATGAGAGGAAGTTCAACTTTTATTTCTTTGGGCTCATTTAAAACTACCTGAGTTCACACGAGCCAATGAGAGGGCAATAAATCACTGGTAAATAAGCCGTAAAATAAAAAATAAATATTTAAAAAAAAAAAAAAAAAGAACATAAAGTAATGCAATTTTAAAGTCAGCCTGGGCGGAAAGCCAGAAATAAAAGATGAGTGTGGAGTTTTTCTTCGTATATCCCTCGACGTCCCTCAGGCTTAGAGAGAAGCTGTTAGAGGTTTGGACGTTCGCCCGTGTTGAAGTCATCTCACGTTTTTAGCCGCGATCTGGAATCGCCCAGATATTTCACCTTTATCAACATCAATGTCACGGTGATGAAGAGTTTGGTGATGATTCCAGAGCCTGTGTTGACGTTAGCATTTGAAGCTAGCAGCTAGAAACTATGCTGGTAAACCAAGAGTGAGCGCACTTGCACATATTTCACATTAAGTACCAAAACCATGTGCAGAACTAGTTTTGGTACTTTTTTTTTACTCTTCTTTGTACTTCTGCTGCGCAGGCACAGAGGCGTTAACGCTGCGTTCCGTAGCTTCTTGCAGCCCCATATTTTGGGTTGAGTAAAACTCTCAGAAGTCTTATTTTCTTATTTGTCAATTAGAAAAGAGTTGGAACTTATTTTAGACCCTGCTCAGAACGCCCCCTGCTGGATTCACCACACAGTCAGAGGTGCGCTTTCTTGAACTTTTCCTCCAAAGTCTCTAAGTGCAGACATTTGAATTGTGACAGAGACGCAGACAGCTGGACGGGCAGCTGCAGGACCGCCAGCCTTATTTTGTACACACCAGTTCTGATGCATGTTTAAACACGTTGAAACCACAGAAGAAAAAACAAACGTTTTCAATCGTCTTCCAGTCCCTTTGTTTTCGTTACCACCCGTTTCCTCGGGGCAAGGTGAGACATGTCTCTGCTCTGTCCTGAAGGCTGCGCTGTTTACATCAGTCACCCTCCCTGTGCTCGCTAAGAGGGGGGAAAATGGAATTGTAGCTCACTGGGACTGTAACTCAAAGATTATTGATTCCAGGAACAGGCTATAATTCATCTCCCCCTCCCTCACCCCTCCCTCACCCCTCCCTCACCCCTCACTCTCTCTCACTCTCTCCTCACTCCTGCTCCCTGCTTCACACTTTCATGCTCTTTTCCATTTCTCAAAACCAATCTTTTCTCCTCTTTTCTTCACATTTAGCATCTTTGTTGTTTTGCGATTCATCCACTGAAGCACCTGTCTTCACACGTCATCAGTTATTTTCAGAAGCTCCAACATGAAAGGATACGAAATTAATATTCTCATCAGCCTCCAATTCCGAGACGGTCGGGCCCAGAATCAGTGAAAACTGTGTTAGTTTAATTAGTACGTTTCTACACAGATGAAATGCAAATGTAATTATGACGAATCCTTCAGTTGTTATGACATAAATTCACGCTGTTCCTGCTGCGAAGAATTAAAATACTTTAATTTGAAAATATTTTGTTTTTGTTTCGTTTCACAGAGTATCACAGAGGGCGCTGCTGTACTGTGTGAGGAAGCCTGGGGTGGCAGTAAAGTAAGTGAGGGTGGTGCAGGATGTGTTTTAGGTTTGCCTAAAAGGACAGCATTGTGTGGTCA
>NC_024320.1:28373780-28386517 GCF_000523025.1 Cynoglossus semilaevis
GGGGGGGGGGGGGGGGGGTGGTGACATCAGGTTTCGACTCTGAGACTACTTTACGTGAAGGATAAAATTAAATAAAAGTCTTGCAGACCATAGCTAATGGTGCATCACTACCACCTAGTGTTAAAAACTTACGGTGAAATGCAGCCGTGTCGTTTTCAGGAAATAAAAGCTAGAAAATACAGAAGGAGGTTTAGCGTTACTACAGATAAACAAAGCAGATTGTTATTCTTGTTAGGGATGGTACGATAACAAACATAGCCTGTCCGATCCGATACCTAGACCCAAATGTACGGCCCGTGGCATGATGGAGAGAAAAGAAGGTATCGGATTGATATCGGTATCAGCGGATACTTCAAGTTGCAGTATCGTTATTGGACACGGTAAGGATGTATCGTCCTTAATTCTTGTGAAATGACTGAGTATTTATTTAATGTGACGGTTTGGTTTGTTCTTTTTAAAACTCCACCTTTAAACTGCGTTTTTTTTCTATAACAGACAAAGACCAAAGACTAAATCATGGGCTAATCTCCACGGGTGTTTTTACTGTAGTACTGGGCACCTTTTGTACTTCACTGTAATGAAACTAATCATGAGCATTGACCTTTTCTTCTCTTCTTTATTGGAGGTTGGAGAGTTTTTTTTTTTTACTTCTGAGATTCTCAGTTTGTGGAGGAAAGAAATGTTCCTCAGGACGGAGTCAGACAGCCGCGGTGCGGTCCTGTGTGGGCGGCATGGTGGGGAAATCTAATGTGCTTTTAATGAGATTGAGCTACAGCAACTTCAGACTTCCTTTCAAATGCATCGCCTCCCCACAGCTCCACCCACAGGTTGCACAGCTGGCCGCGGGCCTAAACACAGCAGCGTAAACTACGGTCCATTATCAGCACAAAATAGTCCCAATAAAAATGACAATCTGAGGCTCTCTGCTCGTACGCAGCGGTTCATATCCTCGTGATCCAGAATTAAAAAAAAAAAAAAATAGGAAGGAAGAAGCAGAAACAGCAGAGCCTCCCTGGGGCGGGGACCAAGGTCTGGACATGAAACTCATTTAAAGGCAAACAAACAAGACAAATCTGTCCATTGACGTCCACAGGAGTCCCTGGTTCAGTTCTAATGAGACCTGACTCTCGTGTGTCAAACTATTGGCGCTGTAACTGTGGGTTCAGGCAGACTGTCTAATTGCTTTTCATAGCCAGTCTTTCCTGGGGGACGTTGTTAACGTCTACACACTGAACAAGGCTCCACTCTGTTCTATCGTTATTCAACCCCCAGTGGAGGAAAATGAAACGTCTGGGATTTTTGATGTTGAAGTGGAGCGCGGACAAACACATCGCACTTATTAAAAAAAAGCCGGGAGCAAATCAGAGGATTTCAGTTTCACCGGCGCGTTGTAGAAAACCAGCTCCGACAGATGTACGGCTAAAGAGTCGGCTCGAATAAAGTAAAGCGCCTTGACTCGTTGGTACAGAGGTGGGATTTAATGACGGCTCAGACGTCTCTGTTGTTAACGGGCAGTAGATTTACTACGATTAGCTTCACGTGGCTGCCTGTTTGTAGCCTGTTGTTAGCAGAGGTAAACACTGATTCAAATGTAATGCTAAGATTAGCTATGACGGTCCACGGGTGAAAAGAAAATTAAACTCTGCGCTGGTTATAAATACCTCTGGTACCATTAACTCCACGGACCAGTACAATATCTGAATTTTTTTTTTTCGTGGACCAGCTTTCAAGGTGTGGCGGAAAAATACAACTGAATAAAATGATACGACCGACATAAAAACTGTTATTTTCTAAATATAACGATTAACGTTAATCCACTGTGTGTAGACAACTTTATTAGCAGCGTCATCGTAACATCGCGCTCGTCTTTTAATGCAGAACTCTTGGTCTCCAGGTGGTGGAGCAACCTGTCGTAATAAATCCATGTTGACTGTTAAATTCAGTTTTCTTCTTCTTTGCAGACGTACGCTCTTCTTCTGTCTCCTCATTGGCTCCTCTACCCTGAGAAAAACTTTCCGACGTTTTGCTAGCTTGGGGGTGTCAACTTAGCGGTAATGTATTATGTATTATCGCCCAGAGCAGACCCTGACTTACCAACATCCGTAGTGGATGTAGGTAAGTCATGTGACCAAGGCTAGCATCTTGATCAGGTGTGAGTCAGAATCAGATTTCTTTCTGTGAGGCCCGGTACCGATTGACTCACGGACCGCTGCCGGTCTGCGCCCCGGGGGCTGGGGAACACTGGTCTAGTTCACTGTCTCTGCAAGTTCCTTCCTTCGGCAGTTCTCATTGGTTCAGTCCCGAACCAGTGACCAACGCGCTCCTTTTCTGTGTCATTACTCGTCTGTTTGTGTAGTCACGGCAACGGAGTTTCCAAACAACAATCTGTAAAAAAGCTGCTCTAACACCCAATAATACAAATGCAGTAATAACAGTCAACAGTCAGCTCAGTAAACACCGCCGGTCGCCTAGGGCACCATCTGCTGGAGGGGGTGATGTAACAACTCCAATTACCATCAGATGCAATTAGCGCTGCTAAACACACCCACGGCAACACAGTAGCTGGAGCGCTGACTCCGTCTGATGGGTTCAAACCTAGTCAGCCGGCAGATTAGTGCCGACGTGTTCAAATATACGGAAATGTTACGATCAGAAAGAAAAGAAAATACCATTATCTATCATTAAAATGGTGTAATTCAGTGATTCCCAACCACCGTGCCGTGGCCCAGAAGTGTGCCGTCACAGATCGTTAGATGTCAATTTTTCTTTGTTTGTTACTGTGTGAAAAAAAATCTAAAAAAAAAACAAAAAACAGAGCTGCTGAAGATCTTTGTGTCTTTCTTCAATTCCTGCAACTTCAACCAAACAGGCCAAGATTTTACACCGAGTAGTAGTAGTAGTAGTAGTAGTAGTAGTAGCAGTAGCAGTAGCAGTAGTAGTAGTAGTAGTAGTAGTAGCAGTAGCAGTAGCAGTAGCAGTAGCAGTAGCAGTAGCAGTAGCAGTAGCAGTAGCAGTAGCAGTAGCAGTAGCAGTAGCAGTAGCAGTAGCAGTAGCAGTAGCAGTAGCAGTAGCAGTAGCAGTAGCAGTAGCAGTAGCAGTAGTAACAAAGGATAAAGCAGTAACCCGCCCACCCACATTAACTACATGTTTCCCTTCATTTACTCCCATGAATCACCTCCACATCAGGAGACCCGGGGGAGTGTTAAAGGTTATGTGTTCATTTACTGTGGGATTTAACAACCCGAGGCTGTGAGTGATGAAAACACTGTCTGGCTTAGTGGAGTAATCGCACTCCTTTTTCTTTATTTGCTCCAGATAATTATGAGCGGAGCGTTCTCCGTGAAGCTGCGGCGCAGGATGATTTCAAAACCCATTCATCCTCCGATATTATTCTCTATTAATCTTTATCGTCGGGTTTTGTGCGTAGAGGAGGAAACCGACGCCCACAGGTTTTGATAATACGAAGAAAATATCTGCGTGGATCAGTCAGTGTTTGACAGTAAACACAGAAGTACACAGTATGACGACCTACTGCAGTATTACTACTACGTCGTACATTACGGGCTAGTTGTGTAAATATTTATCTACAGATGAAGAAAAAATAACACATTTATTTCTGATAACAGGCAGGATCCACTCTCCACCATGTCAAACCCGACCGATATTATCGGCTACATATTAGCATAATTATGTAATATCTGTAAGAATCATTATCGTTTGTTTTTACTACGATAATGAAAACCTGATAATGCAATGCCCGGGTTTCCGTCAAATGATGTGTGAACTAAAAATGGTTTTGGGGAAAAATGGCTGTATGTGAAAGTGAAAGCCACTAGAGGGCAGCATTGCAGTTCATTTTATTGATCTATTTTAATAATCAGGGGATTGTATGGAGAACGCTGGTGCCAACAACTCATTTATCAGCATTTTTACTGATAAATAAATAAATATTAGCAGGATTATATCGGTATTGGTTGATTTCGGAATCGGAAATAAAAAAATATCGGCATTTTGGATATCGGCAAAAGGTTAATATCGGACATCCTTAGTGATAACCTATGTTACCTACTGAACCACCATGTATTATTTATTCTTACAAAGATCCGACCGACTTCAGCGTTCCCGACAATATCTCGGCCAAGAAAAAGCGACTCACAGATTTAAACCTACAACCTGCGTGAGTGTCTTAAAAAGAGACACTTGACTCATTACAGGGGGGAATAGAACCAACGCACAGACTCGAGGGATCGCAGAGATCAATGTCTGCTTCATCAACGCGTCGGTCTTGAGTTGTTTATTCCTGGGATCGATCCGAGCCGTTCTGCCTCCGGGCGTGTGGATAATAAATGTGCGCTCATCTGGCTCAGCCGTGGGAGGTCCGGTGAGGGTCTAACGTACCAGGCGGTGTCTGAGGAGTGGGCCGCAGAGCGCTGGAGCCCGATGTTCCTTTCACGTCTGTGGATGCGGGCTACAGAGGACGAAGGACGAGTTTTTTTAAGTGACGACGACGATGATGATGTTGATGATGATGAGGGTCGTCTTTGAGAAAAAAAAACAAAAAAAAAACCCTTCGCCCCAAATTACTCACAGCAAATCCTTCGCTAAACGCCGTTATCTCCTTCAGTGACGGAAATGTCGGTGGGAAACATGAAACGCGGTGATTGCTCGTGTTCTCCCAGCTCTACTTTTACAGACATAATGGTACAATTTTCCAGGGGAAGAAAAAAAAAAGCCTCAAAGCTCATTTGGATTTGGATTATATTTCAGCGAAGCCTTTAGCCGCAGCCTGATAAGTCTCCTGACGTGACGTGTCGGTGGCGCCGCGGCTCCGGGCACGAGCGGCGCTCTGACTTTCACTATCAGTCATCAGGTTCCCGGGAACATTGGCTCCATCAGGACTGCAGGAGATGAAGATGAGGAAGAGTCGTGAGCAAAGACTCTGCTCACGACTCTTTAGTCAGTTGTGTTTTGCCCCAGAGGGGGAACAGTGAGCTATCGGAGGCAGCAGTTTACCCCTGCAGGGGGCTGTGACTTGGCAGCAACTTTCCCAATCCCGGCGGCGGGAGAACACCCTAGAGTCTAGACTGTCAAACATACGGCCCGCGGACCAAAACCGGCCCAATTCCCAAACACACAACAGGAAAAATGTGTTTGTTAAATTCTATTTCGCTCAAATTTGAAGATTTATCTGACATACGTTTTGCATGAAAACAAAGGTGGGAAAAAAAAACAGACATTTTGTAATTTATAGGTAATTCATAGGTAAAATCATCTCATTATAATTCCACAAAAAAAAAAAAAACGTTCCAATAATGCCCTCTAGTGCCCTCTAGTTCCATGTTCCAATAACTGACGACCTTTAGTTTATCTTATTTTATCTGCGTTCTTATTTAACGTCAGTTCGGTTTTTAACGTGTGTCATAATCACTTTAAGAATTTATATTAAAAAAACGAATTAAAAAATAATTAGAAGAAAAAGTAAATTTTAAGACTTGTTTTGTTCAGTTTTTAATTAAAATTTTTTTTTAAAGAACGGTTGGTTCACAATCCTGAAGGTTTTCACTCCTCCAACCTTCACGTCGGATGTTTTACATATTTAATCGTAATTTCCTTCTTACTGACTGAAGACTAGAGAGATGACTATCCAGTCTCTCTCTCTCTCTCTCTCTCTCTCTTCTTCTTCTTGTGTGGCTGTACAACAGGAAGCCATCAATTATTCATGGAGGTGGAGGACGACCAGATCTTTAAGGCTCTTAAAGCGCGGCTCAAACATGGACGACCGTGGAGGGCGGCAGCGGGTCAAATATCTCAACACAGATTAGACCAGAATAGAAAAAAAGAAAGAAAAATATTTTAAAAGACTTTTTCTTTCCCGTCATCTCTCAACTGCGTCAAACTGTTTGCTCCCGCCTCAGGAACTGAGGTCCGGGGTCGGGCAGGGATCAGGAAGTGGACGGACAGCCTTCAGCACGACACGTCTTCAGACACAGGACGTGAACTTCGGCAAATACAAGAAGAGCCGCTAGCACAGGAACTATATTCAAAAGCAAATATATAATATGTCAACACCACAAGATAAACCTCAGGCAGAGCGCGGTACTGCATCCTTCCTCCACTTCAGAGGTGGTGGCGCTCCAGTCACGCGACTCGGTCAAAAACAAGTTAAATATTTACGCAGGTTTCAACAGATAGAAAAACTGGGAGTGCCTGTTATACATGGAACCGTACACCTCCGACAACAACGTGGCAAATTAAAAACCTATTTTGTATCTTCATACACACAATGTCCAATTTGTCGGAAATTTAACCTATTTTGTATCTTCATACACACAACGTCCAATTTGTCGGAAATTTTTGGTAAAAAATTTGGTAAAATATTTTCTTTCTAGGTCCTTTTTCAACTGGTGAAAATACAGACAGGGGGCAGCGCCGCAGCTGTTAATACATCAGTTTATCCACTAGATGTCCACGGTGCACATTTATAGACTATTCCTTATGTTATTATTTTTATTTCTTTTATTTATTTGAGGAAACTCAGAGTTTCTTCTTTACTTTTCATTTTAATTTAAAAGTACAGTCTCCACCGTTTAGCAACATCTAGTGGCAGAATCATGTATTACAGTCAAATATTAACCTCCTCACAATTTCTTTAAGCATTTGCATGAAGGAACTAATACATTGAATTATGGACAGTTAATAACAACGTGTGATCTATGGATGTCCGATAACTAACCTTGAATGTTTGCCGATATCCGATATGCCGATATTGTCCAAACACGTAATTTCAACAGAAACGGCTTAAAATCCAACATTTCTAATAATTAGTAGATGAAGAGCCGGGTGGAAGAACATATGTTGGGAAAGTGGATTTATTATTTTATTATGTTTCTGACAAAGTCACAAACGTCGTTATAATCAGAACTGAGAGCGACGGTCGTTCAGAGCGACGGTCGTTCAGAGCGACAGTCGTTCAGAGCGACGGTCGTTCAGTCTCAGTGAGAAGACGACGTTCGGTGCCAGTGAAGATTAGTGATGAACTTGTAGGAGTTGGAAGGACATTCAAACAGATGGTGCTACAGAGGAAAGAAGTGATTTTTCTTAAAGGGAAGTCGACTGTGGAGCTGAGGACTGTGAGAGTGAGAACGCTTGGAGGTTAAATCTAAGGTGCAGGGACCCTGTGGATGAACAACTGTCCGATCAGATGTTGAAATGCAAACGAGGATACATCTAGTTTGAATCATCGATGCAAAAGTCAACATCTGTACAGGAAACAGCTTCAGGTTAATGACACCGGTTTACCTCCAGAGGGCAGTTGTTGTTTGGTAAGTACACGGTGAAATTAGTACTTTTTTAAGCCTCATTTTAGTAACCCTTCGAGGCTAACTTTGCTAACTTTTTCCCCATCATTTCTTTGCTACATTTTAGCTCTTGATCTAAAAGGCTAAAAGTTTAACCAGACCAAGGACAGAAGGGAGAATCGTGAGACACTTTTCAACAATTCCGCAAAAGTTTACTAGACGGTTATTAGTACTTTGAGTACCGAGGACTGAGTACTGGTGACAGTCTTCTTTTTCTTTCGGCTTTGTCCATTTTTTCAGTAGTTTCCACAGCAAATGATTGATTTCCATCTGTCCCTGTTCTCTGCATCTCCTACTCTGACTCCAACTATCTGCATGTCCTCCCTCACTGCATCCATATATCTCCTCTTTGACCTTCCTCTCTTTCTCCTACCTGGTAGCTCCATCTCTAACATTCTTCTTCCAATGTGTCCACTGTCCCTCCTCTGCACATGTCCAAACCATCTCAATCTGGCTTCTCTGTCTTTTTCTCCAAACCTTCCTGTCTGTGTTGTCCCTCTAATGACCTCATTCCTGAGTCTGTCCATTCTTTGGTCATTCAAAGTTGGTCAGGTTTTGAAAGTTTTTGGTTAAAATCTTTGAAAAAATTTGAAATTTTTTTTTGAAAATTTCTTTTTGAAAAATAATTAATTATTTTTTGAAAATAACATTTTTTTGAAATTCTTTTTGAAAAAAAATTTTTTGAAAAAATTTGAATTTTTTTTTTTAAATTTATTTTTGAAAAATAATTAATAATTATCATCACCACAGCAAACAAGAAGGGGCTCAGGGCCGATCCTTGATGTAGTCCCACCTCCACCTTGAAGTCTTCTGTCCTCCCAACAGCACACCTCACTACTGTTGTACTATTCTCATACATGTCCTGCACCAAACTAACATACTTCTCTGCCACTCCTGACTTCCTCATACAAAACCACAATTCCTCCCTTGGCACTTTGTCATATGCCTTTTCTAAATCTACAAATACACAATGTAGCTCCTTCTGACCTTCTCTGTACTTCTCCATCAGCATCCTCAAGGCAAATATTGCATCTGTGGTACTCTTCCTAGGCATGAAACCATACTGTTGTCCCAAATCGCCATCGTATGGCTCATCAACTTTATCCCTCTGTAGTTGTTACAACTCTGTGCATCACCCTTCTTATAAATTGGCACCAGAACACGTTTTCTCCACTCATCAGGCATCTTGTCAGTCTCTAAAATGCTGTTAAACAACCCAGTCAGGAAATTTACCGCCACTTCTCCTAAGCACTTCCATACTTCCACTCATCAGGACCAACTGACTCTCCACTCTTCATCCTCTTCAGGGCTTTTCTAACTTCATCCTTTCTAACCTGATCTACCTTCTTCCTACCAGTCTCTGGTTCCTCGTTTCGTTTCTACTGGTGACAGTAACTCACAGAAAGGAGTGTGAAGGTCAGTTAATAGACTTTAATAAAAATAACGCCACGAAGTTCAGGGCGCGGCTACCGGAATGACTCAAACACTAACAAGCCGCCAATCACATGTCAAGAGAAGTCCCTGTAGTTTCTAAAGGTCAAACTTACAAAACACAGTTAGCCTCGAGCTAGCCTACAGGAATGACCTGAGTATACGATCAAAGATATACAGCAGTAAATCGTATCTTCTCCTGATTTCTGCCTCTTCTTCCTCCTCCTGCAGCTGAACTGAACATCAGTGATTTCTCGGAATATTCTGGAGTCTGTAAAAGCTGCTGCGAGCATCAATTATTGCCTCGCAATAAAGACAAGCAATCAAAATGAAATTGGAATCTAATCTTATCCGAATGTGCCGCAGCCTGATGAATCAGAAACCCAATACCATTTACAATAACATTAAAGCCTCCTCCTGGGCATCAGCGGTACTGTACGTCTCAGACCTGGCACACAGGCACCGCGGAGGGAAAAGTGCTGTGATCATATATTAACTGTGACACACTGGCGTTGCACTTGTGGCTTTATGAAGCAAAGCAGTGATAAAGCAAGATTTCCAATAAGTCGCAAATGTTTCATGTATTTACTCGAATCCTTTGGAAGAGCACGCCGCCGCGCAGTTCCAGGTCTTTCAAGCCTTCTTTTCCACCATTGCCATGAAGGAAAATGAAAATGTGATCTGTGTTTTTTTTTTTT
Source organism: Cynoglossus semilaevis (assembly GCF_000523025.1). Classification (NCBI taxonomy): domain Eukaryota; kingdom Metazoa; phylum Chordata; class Actinopteri; order Pleuronectiformes; family Cynoglossidae; genus Cynoglossus; species Cynoglossus semilaevis. The sequence continues at coordinate 28,383,268 of NC_024320.1, forward strand.
TTTAACATTGTGAAAAGATCACGTTCCTAAACAGGTTTGAAAACAGAAAACGGGGGGTAGATCTCGACTTCTGACGGTGAACCCTGAAGTGATTTTCTCTCTGTCTGACAGAGGCTTTTCCCACGAGGCTGGTCTGAAAAAATGGACTCTGGACAGAAAGGAGGGAAAGGAAATATCTAGACGTCCGATAATATCTGTCCACTGATATTATCGGCCTGATATTAGCATAATTATGTCATATCTGTAAGAATCGTTATTGGTTTTTCCCTCCGCTAATCAAGACCCGATAACGCAATACCTGGGTTTCCCCAAATGATGTGTGCCCTAAAAATAGTTTTAGGGGAAAAACAGCCGTATATGAAGGTGAAACCCACTAGAGGGCAGCACTGCAGCTCATTTAATTAATTTATTTCACTGGTCAGGAAATCGTATGCAGAATGCTGGTGCCAGGAACTGTACAGATGGTTTGTGTAGGGTTATATATCGGTATCGGTTGATATCGGATTAAGTGTTAGGACAATATCGGTAAAAAGTTAATGTCGGACATCCCTAGAAATACCCCACAGGAAAGGGCAGGGGCAAAAGAAAAGAGACCAAAGATGAGGCCCTGACAACACGAGAACTGAAACCATCAACGTCTGAACATTTCACATGAAAGAGGAAGAAAGTCTCACAGTTTAGAGCTGTCGTCTCAGACTGTGGAGGAGGAAGAGCCGAAATGGCTAACGAGCGAGGGGGAGGGAGGAGGGGAGACAGGCACTGTTGTTTTTGTTGACTGTTATTTCAAAACATCGCAACCAAGAGACTTGGAAGTAAAGTGAAACTGTCAAAAAAAAAACCTTCTCTCAGTGTGGGTTAATTGCTCGGGGAGACGGAGGCTCGTGATTATCACGACAGAGAACGAAACCTGTTGCATTTCTGCGTTGGAGGATTTTTTTTCATTTGTTGGCACTGTCGAGTTGCTGTTTCTGCACAACTGCACAACTGTCCTCCATACAGACGGACCAGCAGCGCTAGACCGTCCATTAAACGGTTTGTTACGGACAGATAATCAACCGTAGTGACACCTGGAGGCAGCAGCTTAAATAACAACAATAAAAATGTCAACAATGCTGTGAAACTGTTTGAATGTTTCAAACCATGGTTTAGCTAACGAGCGTAGCATCGATCAACTCGTCTTCCTCTTACAACAGGTCCCGTCAGGAACTAACACCTCAGCAAAAGCTATAAAACAGTTCCAGGAACCATTAGAGCAATGAATATAAAATACAGTATAAATGTTAAAAAAAACAGTTCGAAAAATGGAAACGAAGTAAATGAACCTGAAGTGACGTTAAATTGTTGTTCATTTATTCTAGAATCTCAATCTCTACTGAAAACCCAATAAGAAAAGTAAAATGTACTTTCTTAAACTCTGAGTACCACCAGTACAACCAACATGAAGTACAGCAGCCCAGGTCAGCTGATCGCAGTACACAGAGAATCCCAAATACACACAACAATTCTGAATTGTTTGTGGGGTGTACCACTAGTGGTATGCATACCGTAGTTTGAGAATCACTATCACCGAAACACTAGCCCAAGGACAAACGAATGCAATTTAAAGCAATTGTTTTTTTATAGCTGACGTAAAGTCGTAGGTTGAAAATCCAGACATATTTCGGGGAGGATGTTTTTTTTTTTTTTTTTAATCTTTGCGTCCTCTAAAACGACTTGTTTTATCCTCTGTGTCCCTCAAGTCTGAGATACCGATCACCCCCCCCATCTCCCTCCCGCCATCTTTGATTTGTAAGGGGAAAGGATGCATCACGACACAGCTGGAATCGAACCTCTGACTCTTTGTCGATAAGAATACACATGTTTCAGGGAAGAAGAAGAAGAAGAAGAGGAGGAGGAGGAGGAGGAGGAGGAGGAGCAGGCGTGAGCACCAGCATCTGTTCTCCGTAGAACGCGGAGGAACCCACTCACCAAGCCTGAGACTTCCTCCTGGGAACGCTCTGTCTGGTCCATTTGGAGTGGGGCGTCAGGTGGTAGATCAGCTGACGGCAGATCTTATTTGTGGATTTGAAAGAGTCGGTCTCCTGAAAGGAACACAAACACAGATAAAAACATCACTTCAAAAACACGAGCGAAAGAAAGCGGAGGCAGCACAATCCAATGGGTGGCGCACAAACGGTGAATGTAAACAAAGGCGTCTTCGACGTATAGCACCATCTAAGGATGTATTCAACTGCCACCCTGGTTACTGTGCGGACTGGCGAGTTTAAAGATGGAACAAGACTTTTTTAATAAAGGTGACGTAGCCATGAAACACCGACGGTTGAGGAGGTCGTGAACCTACCATCACTCAGGAAAACAGTACCAAGGAACCTCCGAGTCCTGCTGTAAATGACTATAAAGTGTTTTTATTTTCATAAGAATGATTTTTTTAAATTTGAATTTTATTTCGAAACACAAATGACAATTTTTTTTCAGTGCGATCAAGTCAACGACCAAAGTGTCTTTGAAGCCCCCCGCCGCAGGAACAGAGGAGACAGAAAGGGGGCGCTCTACTGTATCTGCTTGAAGGTAACCCACACTGAGGCAAAACTCATTTACACTTTAAGTATGGAAATGTCAATGGAAATACCAGTGAAGAGATAAAAAAAAACGTCTTTACGACTGATGTTCTGACCACCGTCCAACAACAAAACAGCTGCTTCAAACATTTACTACATGAAAAAAAAACCAACAAACATTAATTCGTTTCCTCTCCGCCTCCGACTTCCTCCGCGTCTCCTCCTCCTCACCTCCCCCTTTTCCTTTCTTCCTTCCTCCCCCCACCAAGGCTTTTAATGGAATGAGTTGCACTGAGTGAGGCTAAATCTAATTAATGCCACAACACAACAAGAAGAAGGAGGCAATGTGGCAAGAGAGAGGACGGAAACAAAAGGCCGTTAACCACCTCCTCTGTTCTTGTTCCGTTCTCGGGGGCGTCAAACAGAACACGGATCACAGTTCAGAACGTCGGTCCCTGTGCCGGTATCAGCCTCCCGCTTCACTGGACACCGTGGTGGAGCGACGCACACTGAGAGTCGGGCGACGCGGCAGAATCGGTGAATGAGCAAAAACGGGAACGGTGTAGAAGTGACGAGAGGAGTGAATCACGGGCGTGTGAATGTGTGAAATCATGAATTTAATCAACCAACCACGACTGATGATGTATCTGCCTTATTACATCCTTGAACGTATCGAATCAATCTCAGCCCTG
>NC_024320.1:28406099-28413967 GCF_000523025.1 Cynoglossus semilaevis
AAGAAAGAAAGAAGCTTCCAGGCAGTTCTTACTCTTACATCCTACACTCTGCCTCTCTACATCCTCGTCACGTCTGACACAGTATCCTGCCACGGGTCGCCAGCCAGTCAGGAGGAGACTGCTGCCAGCTCCTCACTTTCTCTCCCTCTCTGCCCCCCTACCTCCCTCCCCCACTGCTGGACCCGCCTCGCCAAAGTAAACAGAGATGAGATCACTCACTTACAGGTGATTGTTATCAGGAGTCTGAGAGTAAAAAAAAAAAAAAACAATCCTAGACTGCAGTGGCTTCATCTCAGGGAACCTCCGTCCAGACGTTACTGGAGATAACAGCGGTCGTACTGTAGCGTCTGGGAGTTTGACGGCTGTTCTTCGAGCTTCCTCTTCACTCTTCACTCCGATACCCCAGTTTGAAATGTAATTTGAATTTTAATGCGATTGGTTTGTATGCCAATTTACAGAAGCAGATGAGCCGACTCTCACTCTGGATAAATCGCAGTTTATTTCCCACGGACCGTTCCTTAATCTTAATCAAGCAGAGAAATCTGACAGTCATCTGCATAATGGAGGAATTTGGCTGAATGACCGACAATTACCTCTTCGTGCCGCCAGTCGTGATAAGTTTGGACGTAGCCAACAAACATTAAAAAACATGAACGCTAAAAAAGGCAAACTCCGTTTTTAACATGAACGCTAAAAAAGGCAAACTCCGTTCTTAACTGACGTCATTTGTAAAAAAAAAAAAAAATTTTCAGGGCTCGAAAGGTTGTTTTTTTTCAAATTTAAAGATGTAACCGACTTTTTTTTTTTTATCATTTAACCTCCTGTGTTTTCTATGGTCTAAGATTTTATTAAATCGTTCTTCACTAAAGTAAAGTTTGGTTCCAACGACGACCAGTCACAGGTACTGACTCTGACCTCCACCTTTGTCTCCTCCTGCTGGATGACCACTGGTCACCTGCCCACACCTACTGGCAGAGGAATCAATTAGAGCCTTGTTGCAGCTGCAGGTTCTGGACCGCAGCTGTGGCTCGTTTGGACGGCGGAGCTGAGGAGGAGCAGGAAGGACAGACCGTCGGCGACTCAGTGCGACATGAACTGGTTGTTGTTTTTAACACTGACATTTGGACGGTTGAACATCGCAGATGTTTGATCAAATATCCTGCGCAGGTTCCCGGTGTTCGCTCTTTACAGTTGTAACACTGTTAATTAATACTGTTGATGTTCACACTGATGTGAAAACAGGTGTCATGTCTGTTCTAATTAGCGCTCGAACGGTGTCTGTCATGTGTACGTGCGCGATATTTATAATTGTGTTCAAAAATATATATATTTGTTCGATTTTCCTCTCATTTAATACTTTCGCAAACGGTCCTGATATTTGTGAAGGGTGAAATACATCGTAGAAACAACAGTAGTGCAACTCCAAATAGCTAGGCTGAAAACAAAGACAATGTGTACATATATACATATATTTAAATATAAATGTATACAAATATACATATACAGATATATGTATACATATACTGTATGTGTGTGTACATACGTATATGTATAGAAACAAGTATATATTTATTTATGCAAAAATATATGTATATATGTATTTATATATTTTTTATCAAAATATATATTTAATTCATATGATACGTTTAGAGTTAAATTAATTAATTTTTTTACAAATATATACATTCATTATATATATTTATATATGCAAAAATATATGTATATATGTATTTATATATTTTTAGTAAAAATATATATTGAATACATATGATAGGTTTAGAGAATTAAATAAATTAATTTATTTTAACAAATATATACATTCAGTATATATATTTATATATGCAAAAATATATGTATATATGTATTTATATATTTTTAGTCAAAATATTTAATTTATACGATAAGTTAAATAAATTATTTTATTTTTACAAATATATACTTTTAGTATATATTTACACATACAGTATAAATACAAATATATATATGTAAACAAGATCCAGGGTAGGCGGGATATTCTTACCTTTTTCGGACACTGCAGGTCTCGGGCCAGACTGAGCAGCAGCTCATGGGAAATGGGATCCACCAGATTGAGGAAGGCGGCGTTCTTGTACAAGATGTCGTTAAGTGAGGTCCCCTGGATGCCGAGGTCCTGCAGAGAACCCAGTGAAAAGACTGGTTCAGTCACGAGGTACTACCACATAACGCTCCCCCTACAGGTGTATCTGTGTGTTCTTTCTTGGTGCTTCTCAACGACCATTTCCAAGGTGTACTTCAGTGAAATTAATTACCACCGTTGCCCACGGGACGCTTAACAATTTCCATAAACGCAGCCATAAACAAGAGGAGAATAATACATTTTGATGAAATGCGTTTAATTTCACCTTCCCACTGTTTTACACTTCTCACAAAAGATGGCGTGAAGTGTTTGAAGAAACAAAAACCCCCAGGATTTGATACTCTTTTTCACCTTGAGGGTATTTGCATATCAGGGAACATATATATTTAAGCTCCCTGGTTGAAGTACCGGCTTCATCAGCCTGATGTAATGTTCCTTCCTACATGTCACACAGCCTCCCCAGAACGCGGCAGCCACCCCCACAGTCATCATCTCGTGTCACGATTTTCTATTTACTAGAAAAAAAAACAAACATTTGACTATTTTTGTCGAAACCCCATAAATTGAACTCTGGCGTAATATTAATATTTACAGATGTAAATACTAGGGGTTTAAGGAAATATCCATACACTGAAATATTGCAATATTTTCACAATACCATATCAATATTCTACAGTAGGGGTCCACAACTCCCGGTTCAGGGACCGGTGCTGGTCCGTAGGTCATTTTATACCGGTCCACAGTGGGACACAATGAAAAAAATGTACTTCAGTTTTACTGATGTACTTCATTCCAGAATAATCCCGTCATGTCCCTTTACTGTTTTCATTCAAAGATAATCTGTCAATGTTTCAAAACAACAGGTCAAAGGTCATTCAGACTCTGATACAGAACAACAGAAGAAAATCTGAAAGAGGTTTGATTTGGAAAATGTAATGATCCTTAAACGATGGAGCGGTTATATATAAAGATACAATTAAATACAATTAATTTGCTAAAAAAACTCAATATATCACGTGCCTGTAGTATCGCAATATACCGTATATCGTTGTTATGAAATTTTTGAACTAATGCGTTGACATAAAACTAATAGACAACAAAACCAAACTTTGCAGCAAAAAAACTAAAAACAAACATAATGAGAATCAACGATGAACAAAAGAAACACTTGATCTACTACGATCTACGTGTGAACCATTGTTTGTTGTGTGTTTTCCTACTTGTTGACCGGTATAAGATGTGAAGTTAATACTGCCACCTCTGTAGGAAATAACACGCCACAGGCTGCGACTGTGTAAAACATGGCCGCCGAGCCCCGACAGACTGCCCTCTCACTCCACAGCACAGAGGAGGCAGGGAGGAAAACTCCCATCAGCACTTCCTCCTCCTCCTCCTCCTCCGACTTTTGAGTTGATTTATCACAGTGGAGCTCTCTGGGATTCCCTGACGCAGGGCTGTCCTCAGACCAGATCCTCCCGCCCTTCAACAGAAGCTTGTTTACTGCAGATGGACGATGGACGCCGAACGTGTTCAAAATGGGAGAATGGAGGAAATTGAAGGCCTTTTTTTTTTTTTTTTGAAGATGAATGGAGCACAGCTGCGGCCGCTGCTGTAGACGCTCACACTCAACAGGAAATCTGACTCGGTAGATTGATTTTGTTGATTTCCAATCGTGAGGTCGTGGATTCTTTTTCCTTTTTCAGCCCACATTCATCTGAGACACTGAGCCTGACTCTGTATCTCCTGGCGCCGTCCTAGTAAAGGCAACTAATCTGATCTGACGTCTGGCCTTGTTACAAAAACATGACTGAAAAAAAGTGCCATGCCTCTAGTAGCCAAACATCGCCCCACACAGGCGGTTCATCATAATCCAATTAAATCTGTGGCACAGTGCGACACGTTTGCAGCGGTTTCTGCATCGGTGGACGCCACAAACTGACAGGTAAACTGCAGGGATGTCCGATACTAACTCCGATATCCGATATGCCGATATTGTCCAAACACTTACTTTCCAATTTCGATATCAACCAATAAAGATATTGCGGGAAAGTGGTGGCCTAGTGGTTAAGGAAGTTAAGTGCAGCCTGCTCACTAAGGTGCTGGGATAAAGCAGTGTTTCTCAATTATTTTCTTCCATGCTCCCCCTAGGGGACAGAAGTATTTTCCACTCCACGCAAGAACTGTACAAACCACTGTATGAGTTGTTGTTGGCTCCAGCATTCTGCATAAAAATCCCCGGATTATCAAAATAGATGACTAAAATGAGCTGCAATGCTGCCATCTAGTGACTTTCACTTTCATATACAGCCATTTTTCCCCAAAACTATTTTTAGAGCACACATCATTTGGCAAAATTGCGTTATCGGGTTTTTATTATCAGAGTAAAAACCAATAACGATTCTTATAGATATTACATAATTTTGCTAATATTGGGCCCATAATATTGGTCGGCCGATATTATCGGACATCCCTAGTTTACATATGATTTATTTTCTGGACGAATTAAGTCTCCTTCAACTGATTAAAGTGTGTGGCCCCTTTAACTCGTCATGAGCAAACCCTCCGAACCCATGCTGACATGACAGAAAATACACAGCCAAGAGGCAGCAGCGCTAACGCACACACACAGAGACACACTGATATTTATAGCTCCAGTCACGAATTAAGGAATTCCTCTTCTAATGTGCTTGAATCGCTAACGGGGTTTAGAAAATCCAGGTCTGTCACTGATCCAAGGAAAATACATTTGACAATATTTTTCTCTGCTCTATATTTTCATTGGACGTCAGGTCCAGTAAAGCAGAGTCACAGACCAGGTTTTCAGTTAGGTTTTTTTTTTTTTTTGCAGGGAAATAACAATAAACGCAGCTCATCGTACGATATGATTCACAATTTTCTTTTGTCCATGAAACGATTTTATCACGGTTCCTTTAAACAAAATGAGCTCCAGTCAAATTGTGACCAAATCCACTCTGTAAAATCCCATCACCAACTGACATGGTCTGTGAACCTCATCCACTGACGTGGTCTGTGAACCTCATCAACTGACATAGTCTGTGAACCTCATCCACTGACATGCGCTGCTAACAACAAACCACAGAGGGCCTTCGTGCTTGGCGAGCAAAATTAAACTGCCGAGCTAAGGAGAACTTCGTCCCTAATCACGAACAACGAATCTGAAGTTTGATCCGCAAATGTGGCGACACCTACTGTCCGATAGTAAACCTGCGGCCGAGGACCACACAGTGACTATTCTCCTCGGTATATTTCCTGTTTCAATCTACAGAAATCGGTGTAATTTATTCTCCGTCACAAGGTAGACCTACCGGAAGTGCCGGAAGCGCCCGGATCCTAACAGCTATGCTAACAAATTCAATATAAATCCGCGATCGATGCTTTCTTCGTTTGGGTGAAGAATAAACAGAAGGTGTGACACACACACACACACACACACACAAATAAACATTACTTTGGTAAAACTGACCGTTAGGAAGCGTTTTCTTTTCATTTTAATTTTTATAAATGGTCCACTGCTGTGCATCGTGGAGAACCGAACAAACCAACACAATGCTAAGTAAAAAGAAATTGCTTATTTACATACGTGTGTTTGTTTTCCCCGTCATATTCAAACACTGTTGTTAAATCCATGTTAAAAAACGGATGTTTCACTGCCTGAGGCTTTTTTTTCCCCAACTGTGACCTAATGAAGAAGAGGCTGACGACTACCGTGTCGGTCCGACCGTTGAGAGTTTTTTTTCAACTGTGACCTAATGAAGAAGAGGCTAACGACTACCGTGTCGGTCCGACCGTTGAGAGGCACTCGGAGGGTTAGCTTGTTCCTCCAGCGGCTTGGGTTCGTCCGACCAAACAGCGAGGTTCGACGGAAAATCTCATTTATGAGACGTTTGTCAAGTAAAAGTTTATGATTTAACATCTGTCAACTTTTTTACTAGTCATTGCCCAGCGGTACCTGTAGGTGTCTGTAGGTTCAGTCTGTCACTTTAACAGACTGGACGTCTGTAGTATGGACTCCAGAGGGAGATGACGTCAATTAAATTATTTGATGAATGCCAGTGAATTTCCCCAAAGACTGCTAAAAACCACTGTCAACAAATGGTAAAAAAAAAGTAGTTTTAGCGAAATGTAACGTGAAAAGTAGAGTGTAAAACCAACGCTAACCAAACAATAATCCATCGTAAAAATGACCGTTATTCACTTTATTTGCAATCACTAAGTTTAACCTGATGTAAACGATTAGTAGAACATTCCAGAACCATCCATGTGGTAGAATCTCATTAATTAACTTTGAAAGTCAACTGGTGAGACAGTGAGATAGATTTCGGTTCGCGGAAAACCGAGACGTTCGACTAGTCGACTGTTATTTTAGAAATTACGGAGTCAGATAAAGATTCATTCGAAAGACTTCCTGTGGTTTCTAAAGTGTAATGTGACTCTACAATTGAGAACGGACATTTACGTATTTATTGTTTTGTTTGTTTTTTTTTTAGTAAAATTGGAGTCAACAATTACCCGCCTTCTCCAGCCCAACCCTCGTTCGAGGTTAAATAAAGTGGATCTCTGACCTTTCGGAGCAGCCGGAGAACTTCGGCCGCCTGCTCTCTCTTCTGCTCCCGGAGCAGCTTCTGGATGTCACGGATCCACGCCACTCTCCTGACATAGGGGCTGTGGTGGCTTCTACGCAGCATCCCTGGGAGCTTGTCGGACTTGAGCATCAGGGAGGCGAACAACAAGTCTCCGCCGCCGCCGCTCCTCTTCTCGCCCTCCGCCTGCACCTCATGTCTCTGGCGTCTCCTTTTGGACAGTTTGCTCTCCAGATCGAGACTTCTCTGCCTGGTCAACTTGGAGCCCATCACTGCTGACAGGATGTGCTGCTGCTTCTGCTGCTGCTGCTGCGAGTAGCGCTGCTGATGACAGCCGGATTCACAACATCCTGCACGCGACCGAAACCCCACAGCGCAAACTTGCGGGAGGATGCGCACACAGACATCGGTCCTCAGAGTTTCCCCGTCCGGACTGGGGGGGAGAAGGATGCACGACCGACGTTTCCTGTTTGCATCCGTCCATGCACTGGCTCCGTGTGCATCCTTTGCTTCACTCGGAGCTGGTGTTCTCCTCAGCCAATCACAGCTCCGCTCTACAGAGAGAGACTCGTGAAGAGGAAACGGAGCTGGAAACTGAGCTCAAATCAAAACAACTCCGTCTGACAGAGAGAGAGAGAGAGAGAGAGAGAGAGAAGTGATAACCTGGAAAGAGGGACAGAAGGACAGACCCCGTGTTGTCAAACTCAAATTCACAGTTGGCCAAAATGTTAAAATCGGGACGATGTATCGAGCCAGGCGTAATATTTATTGAAAAAATGATGTCAGTCGTGCATGTTTTCCCTTCTCTCCAGATGTGATGAAGAATTTATTCATATGGAAACAAATTTTTTGTTTTGCGTAAACATTGAAACTCTGACATACATCGCTAATACTACAAATCCTGCCAGTATATATGTGCTATACACTGATGGGTCAACTTTAGTTCACATTTGATATGATCTCACGGGCCAAATACAATTACACTGCGTGTCTGATTTGGCCGGAGTTTGACAGGTGTTAGATAGATCAGTGTTTGCCAAACTTTTTTTTCTGGGGAACCACATTTTAAAAGTCTCAAACCTTCGCGACCCAAGTCAATAGACATTATTCGTAAACTCCTGGGAAACATGATGCGAGACGACCCAAAAAAA
>NC_024320.1:28414235-28432965 GCF_000523025.1 Cynoglossus semilaevis
TGGTCAACTTGGAGCCCATCACTGCTGACAGGATGTGCTGCTGCTTCTGCTGCTGCTGCTGCTGCGAGTAGCGCTGCTGATGACAGCCGGATTCACAACATCCTGCACGCGACCGAAACCCCACAGCGCAAACTTGCGGGAGGATGCGCACACAGACATCGGTCCTCAGAGTTTCCCCGTCCGGACTGGGGGGGAGAAGGATGCACGACCGACGTTTCCTGTTTGCATCCGTCCATGCACTGGCTCCGTGTGCATCCTTTGCTTCACTCGGAGCTGGTGTTCTCCTCAGCCAATCACAGCTCCGCTCTACAGAGAGAGACTCGTGAAGAGGAAACGGAGCTGGAAACTGAGCTCAAATCAAAACAACTCCGTCTGACAGAGAGAGAGAGAGAGAGAAGTGATAACCTGGAAAGAGGGACAGAAGGACAGACCCCGTGTTGTCAAACTCAAATTCACAGTTGGCCAAAATGTTAAAATCGGGACGATGTATCGAGCCAGGCGTAATATTTATTGAAAAAATGATGTCAGTCGTGCATGTTTTCCCTTCTCTCCAGATGTGATGAAGAATTTATTCATATGGAAACAAATTTTTTGTTTTGCGTAAACATTGAAACTCTGACATACATCGCTAATACTACAAATCCTGCCAGTATATATGTGCTATACACTGATGGGTCAACTTTAGTTCACATTTGATATGATCTCACGGGCCAAATACAATTACACTGCGTGTCTGATTTGGCCCCCGGACCGGAGTTTGACAGGTGTTAGATAGATCAGTGTTTGCCAAACTTTTTTTTTCTGGGGAACCACATTTTAAAAGTCTCAAACCTTCGCGACCCAAGTCAATAGACATTATTCATAAACTCCTGGGAAACATGATGTGAGACGACCCAAAAAAACAAAAAGAAAACTCTTGCGACCCACATGAGGGTTGCGACCCAGTCTTTGGGAAACAAGGAGATAGATAGATAGATTGATTATCCCTCTGGGTCCTGTGTTCTTTGTGTTTTTACATCTCCAACCTGCTAACCTGCTCTTTTCCCTACTTTAACAGACTAATTCATTTATTTTTCTCTCGGTTTAACTTGTTTTGCAACTGTTACTCATCAGCCTGTACTTGCCTTGCAGGTATTTTCTTTTTTTCTTTTTTTTTTAGGTGCAAATATTTGATATTCCTTAAATCCCCTCATGACATTTACCTGTTTCTTGTCACTACCTTCAGAGGATTGCAGGTTTCGTCATTCTGCTTCGAAATCCTCTGCTGAGTTTCACCATCGTCCACACCTGTCTTGTCCAATAGGACTGTAACGGTATTGAGCACTGACATGTGCCCCCGCCCCCACCTGCTCCACCCCCACCGGGTGTAGAGACTAACGACTGTTACTAGATGACACATCTCTTCCGTGTTTAAGTTTCTACCAAATGTGAATGTTCAAATCCATCGGGTTTGTTATGGGCTTTCACAGCCTCATCAAGGTTCTGTAAGTTGACATTTTGGGGAGAGATGGCTTCCATTGTTGTCTTCAGGCGAAGAATGACACCTGAGGCAAAAGAAAAAAACAGAGCAAAGAAACGCCTTCATCCTGAAGATAATGTTGGTCTCAGCCTTGTTGTTCCCATGTCCTGAGGCAGACCAAGTCACGTTCCCTCCAACAGACAACCCTAACTCTAACTCTAACCCTTTCATTCTTCACGAGCTGATGATGCTAACTGCAGTCAGTGGTGTACACCTCTGGATCTGTTATAATTCTCTGCTAACTTCAGTAACAACGCTATGGATACTTTCTACAACCACTCTAAGCATGGAGGCGCAACCAACAGGTGGACTCAGGTAGGACACTTTTTTTTTTACATTCTGTACAGTCAAGAGCTAAAACTGAGCAAACTCCAAATGTTAAGGATAGATACAAGGGTTTAGGTTCCATGGTTTGGTTCTGAAGAACATGATGTGAATGTGGTAGTTGTTTGTTCCATGAAAGAAAAGAAAAAACTCTCTCCTCTAACAATTTCCCTAAACCTGACAGGAGTGGATCTTTTGGAACTTTTTAGTCGTTTTAGTGCTAATCCAGTGTTAGCTGCCTCCGAGGCAAAGAACTCACTACAGAACCTGTCGCGTAGGTTTTTAGGATGTCTGTTAAAACCAGCAGACATCCTATCAGTGGGTCAGTTGGTACCGGGTTCCATTTTATTTATTTACAGTTTCTGATTCTGAACAATGCGACATCCAGACGAAGTTCTCCAGCTGATCTGAAAGGTCAAAGGTCCACGTTATCATCACAGTTGTTTTTTAACCTCAAAACTAGGTTTTGAGCAGAGAGTTCAACGCTGCTGTAAAACTGTAGGCTTTTAAAACCTGCTCCTGGCTTTGACATCAGAAGAAGTTTTACGTGAGAAAACACTTGAACTGCTTTCTCCAAAAAAACCTCCCCCCCAAAACAAAACAAACAAAAAACTGCTGTTTCTATTGGTTGCTTTTTGCGGTGGGACTTTGACACTTGGTCCGGCTGAACGGCTGCAGCTGTAAAAACACAAACTCTTAGCTTTACCATAGAGCTATTCCTGGCTGAACCAATAGAAGAAAGAGGTGCTTTTAGTTATGGGTGCCGTTTGTTGATGTCAGATCCGAACGTCAGATTTGACTTTAGGATCGCAGCCTTTGGGATCCTGCTCTTATCTTGACATTGGCTTAGTTTCTCTGTTTACTGTGACAACCTTTTACCCACAAACAACAAACTTGTACGAGAGCCTGTTTTTTAAGAGTCGGAGATCGTTTGGAAAATAATTAAAAGTGTTTGAGGAGTGGAATTAAGCAAATATGATGTTTACCTGAGCACCAACTTAACTGGAAAATCTAATCGTATGTTGGGCTGTTTTGGATTTGTCTCGTGGTCTCGTGTTGATTATCCTCGACGTTTGAAGCATGAAAAGAACAATAAAAATAAAAGGAGCGGGTCAGAAAGAAAATGTTTTTCTGGGACCGTCGTTCAGGACTAATCATGGCAGAGGTGAGAACGTCCATCTGCTCCGGGTCCGTTGGAGGCCCCTTCGCTCGGGCTGTGTTTATTTGATCGGACCCCGCTCAGGGAGCGCTGCACTCCACTCCACCGTCCCCTGCAGTTTGCTCTTCTCTCCCCTGAGCGATCCAGAGAGCCTTCGTCGTGCCGGTGAGGAAAAAAAAAAGAGTTAGGTTTGATCTTAAATGTAGCCTTTTCTTCATATAGAGGGCGCTGTGTCCACGCCGTGTGCTGAATAACTTGACTCACCTTTGTGTCGACTACGTCGGCTCACCTTTTTGAAATGAGTCACCCGCAGACAGCCACTGCAGCCAGATAAAGAAACCATTCATCAGGTGTTGTTTTTACGCTGAACTCACCGCATTTTTGAGGTCGCGCAGTTGCTCTGTGGCAGCGTTAGAGCTTGTGATGGAACACAGATGACTAATGATGACCTGTGGTTGCGTCTTAAGGCCTGTAGAGTGGCTGCTACGGACACTGTGTGCATTTGTGTCCCTGCGTCGGTGACAGGTTTATGGTGGAGTGGGTTAAAGTTTAATGGAGTCCTTGCAGTTACGTATTGAGGGGAAGTGAAAAGCCTGTTACCTACAATATCCACTGTTGCAGATCGGGTCGGAGCTATGCGTGGAACAAAGCGTCGAGGTGCACAGGAGTGATCAAGGTAAGACGGATTTAATGTCAATTCATTAACTGCAATATCTTTAACGACGGCGTGTGATATAAAAAGAAGTCGATGTTGAATCTGATCTGTAAAATATAAATAAACTGTTATATATAAATAATCCAAACCCAATAGAGCGTATGATAATATAGTTTAGGTCGTAGAGAGACTGAACTTGTCTGTGTGTCTGTGTGTGTACGTGGGTTTGTAACTATTTAAAAAATCACTGTCACTGATGCGACTACATCCCGGATTTTTTTTATTCCCTCAGGCACGTTTCATTGGCGACGTAAAAAATTTGGTGCCGTGGTACAGGGTAAGAATTTTTTTTTTGTTCTGTTGATTTTTAAAACATTTTTTTTATCAATGATCATCTTTAAAATACATTTTTTGCTTCTGTGTTTGGGTTGTTTTTGCTAATTTGAGCCATATATTGTTAGTTAGTTCATGTTAGTTTTTTTATTTACTTGTTTCTATTTAAATATTTGATTTTTGTTATATATATATATTTTTTTCTATTTCTCTCGCACGCTCTTTATTTATCATTATTATTCTGCATTTTTTAACAAAGATCATTTTCATGTACACATACATCTTTTTTCTGTATTTAATTTGTGACAAAAAAAAAATGCAGCAATTTGACTGCCAGAAGCTACAACGAGTCCATTCCTTGCCAGAGTCGCTCACTTAGCAGTTAATAAGTCATTTATAATGAATTATTAAAATCCTTAACTCGTAAAACTCAGTTGACTTGTTAGCAGCCATAAAAGGGTTCGAGGTTGGAGCACTTTAATCACAATGAGCGGCGTTTGTCTCGACAGGATTGAAGTTATTCTGCCGTCGTCTGTGTCGCCTGAGAATGGTGAAGAACACAATCGTCTTGGCCCTGCTGCTGCTGCTGGTGGCGGCTGTCGCCACTTTTCTGGGCGTCTTCTTCACGGTGGGGCAGAAGAAGCCCGGTCAGCAGGTGTACTGGAAGGCGGCCGTGGCCGCGGACGCTGGGCCGTGTTCGGACATCGGCAGGTGAGCGGACGCCGTTGACAGACAGTAACGTGTTTATGAGACCGGTCGGTGGGAAATCGATCGTTTTTTTAGGCTAGCTGTGGATCAATCACGGTTAAACACGATTTATCACTAATCACTGTCTTAATGTACATTTCTTGATTAATCACGATTAGTCACGATTAATCACGGTTTCACACCTGTTCTCGTTTGTGACTAATAAAAATGATGACATCATCAATGTGGAAAAAGGTGAAAAGATTATCTTCTAAACTAGAACTCAGAATGGCACACAGAGAGAGAGAGAGAGAGAGAGAGAGAGATCCTGTGTTTAAAATCTAATCTTCTTCTCTCTTGTTGTTTAATTATTACTTGACTCCACAGGGACATACTGAAGAGAGGAGGGTCGGCCGTGGACTCCTGTATCGCTGCTCTACTCTGTGTGGGTCTCATGAATGCTCACAGCATGGGGATTGGAGGAGGGCTTTTCCTAACGATCTACAACGCAGCAACTGGTGCGCACACACACACACACACACAGACACACAAAAATGTGTTCCTTCAGCCCCAATGTAACATTTAGTCACAGAAAGTTATATGATATAATATTTGTCAAAAGTTTCACGTTGATCAAAAGACGGAACTCGGAGAAGAACCTTTTCATTTTCTACCCTTTTTTTTTTTTTTTACGAAGCCACCGAGCCACTGGTTCCAAACCGGGATTTCTGATTTGTTCACTACTGGCCAAAGGTTAATGCCACCAAAACCACAGACATGAGACTTGAGTCAGTGTCAGTTAATCATACGCAGTGAATTACTTAATGTTAGCATTGCGTGAGTATTTAGCATTTCGATGAGCTACGGTTTTGACTGCTCCCTGTTTAAACTGAGATCATTTTAAAATATGCGTTGGCTAGCGTCTGATGTTTGCTTTTTTTTCTTTTTTAATACTACCTTATGTAACATCTAACACAATTTTGTTATGTTTTTTTTAAACCTTAATGTAGCTGGATTTACTCTGTTCTTCAACGACCGAATGGTCGCTAAAATATATATATTTTGGTTGACGTTTATGTATATACTGCATGTGAGCCCACTGTTAACATTTTTACTTTAACATTTGCTAACACTTGGCTAGCTAACATCAGAAGCTAGCTAACATTTCACTCATGGATTGCACCTTTGTATTGAGAAAGTCCACAACATAAGGATCGCCTGACGATTAACAAACTAACATGGCTTGCATGACAATTGGACATTGGAGTACGCGCATATGTACACGCATGTACACGCATGTACACGCATGTACGTACCTTCCAGAAAATGTATCTTGTTGCCCCATCAGGAAAAGTCGAGACCATCGATGCCAGAGAAACAGCCCCGCACGCTGCCACAGAGAACATGTTCGGAGACAACAAGGACCTAGCATTGAGGGGTAATGTTTAACGCTTACCTACAGATAATCGTACGAAGGAAAACATCGAGATATCCCACTGATGGAAACATGATTAAAGATCCGTACCGAACACAGTGTTCTTACCGTTTTGTTGTTCCGGTTTCGCAGGTGGTTTGGCGATTGCGGTTCCGGGGGAGATCCGAGGTTACCAGCTGGCACACCAGCGACACGGTAAACTGCCTTGGAAAGACTTGTTCCAGCCCAGCATTGAACTGGCAAAGAATGGCTTTCCTCTGGGTCGAGCTCTGGCCACATCTTTGTCGGAAAACAGTGACATTATCAAGAACGACACCACCCTGTGGTAGGAGGCCTCCGTCTCGCACACGTTGAGTTATGTTTTGCTGGTTGAAAAGTAACTTTGACAAACTGTGACATTTTCTCATGAACTCGTCCTACAGCGAGGTGTTCTGCGGTAAAGATAACGACGTCCTTAAAGAAAACGACACCATCAAATTTACCAAGCTCGCCGCAACTTACACCATAATAGCCAACGAGGGGGCAAACGCGTTTTATGAGGGACAACTGGCCCAGAACATGTTGGCAGACATTCGGGCCGCAGGTTGATATCGTTCATCTCTCTACTGATCTCATTTCCATTTTGAGTGGGATCCGTGATCACGTGTGCACTGACAGCCTTTGTCCGACTGTGCCTAGGCGGAATCATCACAATGGAGGATCTTAGGGATTATACGGCTGTCTTGGATGAGAAACCTATAAGTGTGGATCTGGGGGCGTACACCATGTTCTCTCCCAATGCCCCCTCCAGCGGCCCTGTGCTCACACTGATATTGAACATCCTAAAGGGTAAGCTTTGATTCCTGCTCCAAAAACAACTTGAGAAGAGGGGGAGTGAGGGGGAGTGAGGGAGAGAGAGAGGGAAGGGGAGGGGGATGGGGGCGGGGAGGGGGGTCTAAAAGAAAACCTGCTCCATCTCCAGGATAAATACATCACCTGACGGTAACTACAGACCAGAGAAGGTTTGAAGAAGACATCGTATGATCCATTACTACCACAACTTTATTTCAACCTTCGCCCTGAACCCAACCTTTGACTCTATAAACCACACTGTCATGGCCCAGTAAAAGAGGTTGAAGTACTTTTGACCCCTCAGTACTGTGTACACCTTTTAAATGAGTAATTCTGAGAGGATGGGTGATAAAATAAAAGGACAGTAGGTGGAGAAAAGTGTTCAGGCAGGACGGACTGGATGGAGTCAGGAGTGACGTGTGACAGAAGAAGAGCAGCAGAGTTGAAAGGTCAGGTTTATGGGACAGTAGTGAGACATGCTATGATGATTGGTTGAGAGACAGTGACTGTGTCTGCCAGACAAACGTCTGAGTTGAAGGTGATGAGGATCTGACGGATCTGACGGATCTGGTTCGACAGTGAAGGATAGATAGAGAGAGAGAGAGATAGATAGATAGATAGATAGAGAGAGAGAGAGAGATAGAGATAGAGATAGATAGATAGAGAGAGATAGAGAGAGAGAGATAGATAGATAGATACATAGATAGATACATAGATAGAGAGAGATAGATAGATAGATAGAGAGAGAGATAGATAGAGATAGATAGATAGAGAGATAGAGAGAGAGATAGATAGATAGATAGAGAGAGAGAGAGATAGATAGATACATAGATAGATACATAGATAGATACATAGAGAGAGAGAGATAGAGAGAGAGAGATAGATAGATAGATAGATCGATAGATAGATAGATAGATAGATCGATAGATAGATAGATAGATAGATCGATAGATAGATAGATAGATAGAGAGAGAGAGATAGATAGAGAGAGATAGATAGATAGATAGATCGATTGATCAATAGACCGACCGACAGGTAGAACTTTATTCATCTTTCAGGAGTTCCATTCAGGTCATTCAGAGATGTATAAATGTGGTGATGGAGAACAGCTCCACATATAGAGACAAACAGTGATAAAAATGTTCTCATACCGACGGTTAATTTAAAATGAACAGTTTTTGTTTTTACAAAAACCAACAGGGTTGATTATTCAGATATTCTATTGAAAGTACAGCCTTACAGTCAAAGAGGTAAGAGAGTAAAATAAAACAGTCGGACGTGTGAAGCGCTTCATCTCCTTGAACCTTGAATCTTTCCTCTCCCTGAGCCGAACTAACAGTGTCCTGTTCTTCTGCCACACTTTCTCTGGTCTCAGCCATTTACTTCTAATTGGACACAGCCGAGCGGTTTTTAGTGAGTGGCCAAAACCCTCACCCTGACTCTCCTGACACCTGACTCCGACTCTTCTGTCAAACCAAACCAAACCGACCCTCAGAGGATTTTTCTCTCTCCTTTACTTTCCTTTTGTGGCTCAGATTAAAACCCGAAGCCTTGGTCGCTGCTCGTGGCCTGTATAATATCGCAGAACCGGACTGGCCTATTTGATCTCTCTTCGTATTTGAACAATGGTTGGATTTTTTATTTACTTATTTTTTTTACAGGCTACAACTTCAACTCAGAAAGCGTGTCCAGTACGGAAAAAAAGATCACAACGTACCATCGCATCATCGAGGCCTTTCGTTTTGCGTATGCCAAGAGGTCGTTACTGGGAGATCCGGCTTTTCTCAACATTACAAACGTAAGGCCGGAGCTTAAACCTCACGCTTGTACAAAGTCTTAGTCTTCGTTCACTGAAGTCTCCCCGAAGCTGAAGCTGACGTGTCTGTCTGCGTGCTTTACATTTGGCATTATTTTGTTTAAAATAGAATTAAAGTTAAATATCTCTGGGATACTGCGTGACACACAGCCCCGGGTATTTACATAGTCTAACCTTTACAGAGACGTTGGGAGGAGGCGGGTGATTTATGTTCTGGGTTTAAATATGCAGACGTGCCAGTGTGGGTTTTTGAAGAGCACATGTTCAATTTTAAACCACTTTTTTTAACTTTATGTATATTTCTTCAACAAATAATTAGAAAAGTTTTTAAATTAACATTTAAATGTATGTCTTACTTTCACCCCCTGAAGCTCATCCATAACCTGACCTCATCCTTCTATGCTGATGAGCTGCGTAAAAAGATCACAGACCACACCACACATGAGATGAGCTACTACGAGCCACAGTTTTATCTGCCTGAAAACCGTGGAACCTCACACATATCTGTAGTGGCCGAAGACGGCAGCGCCGTGGCGGCCACGAGCACCATCAACAAATAGTACGACCGCCGTCACGGTAAAATACTGGTATTTGAACCTTTGCTGGTTTCCTTGTCCGTGACGCAGCTGTTCTGATGTTGCAGTCTGGGCTCCAAAGTCATGTCAAAATCCACGGGGATCATTTTCAACAATGAGATGGACGACTTCAGCTCGCCCAACTTCACCAACAGCTTTGGAGTTCCCCCTTCGCCCAGCAACTTCATCAGGCCAGGTTGGTGTGGAGACTAAGAATCATCTGGAAACAGACGCTTCACGTGCTGTGTGATCGGATCGGATTTGACTAAATTGATGAGCAGCGAAGCTCGAGTTTAGGTGTTTTTTGCAGGCGTGAATAAATGACAACTAACCCAAGAGATCCTACTGATCGTAGCACGGCCCCAAGTATTTTGATAGTCTGAAGGTTTGATCAAATCTAGAACTGTACAAACCAGAGACTTTATTTTTCCTAGTGTGGTTGTTGAGGGTGAAAGAAGTGAAGGCGAAACCAGTTTCCCAACTGTTAGCATTGGCCACATATTTTTTTTTGTCCTTTTTTCATTTTGATTCTACTTGGAAAGAAAACTTTTACATGACACTGAAAAAAAATCCCAAATTTCTTTCCTGGTAACTTGAATTTAACATCAAAGTTTTCAAGAGGCTAGCTACGTTCACTTATATCAATTTGAAAGACTGGTCGTTCCGGTCGTTCTGAGGAGTTTTTCTGACGGCTAATGCCATAAACTGCTATTTTACAACCGTAAACGTAAACCTTTTTATTCCAAGGTAAAAGGCCGATGTCGTCTATGTGTCCGACAATTCTCCTGGATAAAAACAACAAAGTGAAGATGGTGGTCGGAGGTTCTGGAGGAACAAAAATCACCACTGCTACTGCTCAGGTGAGATGAAAACATCACCATACTGTCTGTCAGGGAGTCCGTCATCCAACAGGGGGCGTCAGAGCCCGTCATCCAACAGGGGGCGCCAGAGTCCGTCATCCAACAGGGGGCGCCAGAGTCCGTCATCCAACAGGGGGCGTCAGAGCCCGTCATCCAACAGGGGGCGCCAGAGTCCGTCATCCAACAGGGGGCGCCAGAGTCCGTCATCCAACAGGGGGCGCCAGAGTCCGTCATCCAACAGGGGGCGTCAGAGCCCGTCATCCAACAGGGGGCGCCAGAGTCCGTCATCCAACAGGGGTTAACATTTAAAACGGTCAAAGTCATGGACCAAACAGTTAGTTAACATTTTTGAACTTTCGATTCAGAGAAAGATCAATGTACGTGATCGGAGATTTGTGTTTTCGATAAACAAATGTAACTCATTTGTGAAGTGCTCAGCTCTGGTGGGCCACACAAAATGATGTAGTGGGCCTCATTCGGCCCACGGGCCTTGAGTTTGACATACCATTCCAACCAGTCAAAAATGTAATCTGAGCTGCTCTCGTCCACAGGTCATCCTCCAGGCCCTCTACTTCGACCAGGTCGTACACAAAGCCGTGACGAACTCTCGGCTCCACAACCAGCTGTTTCCCAACAACACTTTGTTCGAGGACAGCTTTGACGAAGTAAGTGTCACGCGATGTAAACAACGGTGATGTGTGTGTTTGTGTGTGTGTGTGTGTGAGTAACCAGGTCGTCTGGGGCTTTAGAGGCACGATCCTTCAAAGCAGCGCTGCCCCCGGTGTTCATTAAATTCACCTTCAGAAAAACACATCACCTGGTCTCTGGTAAATAAAACACCAGTGATTACCAACCATCATTACATGAAGTCGTATTTTCAGTTTGAGTTTTCAAGGTTTATGACCAGTACAGCGTGCTGCATGTCAGCGTTTCTAATTAGCCTCCTCTGAGGCGCTGACAACTATAAAAAAAAACACCAACCCTGCTGTAAACATTTATCTCCCGCTGTATGTTAGATAACAGCTCATGACTCATGAACTACCAGGTGTAATTACCTACCAAAAACAAAAAGACACCGATGCAAATGTAGCCTGAAGGAAAACCCCCTGGCTTTAAACATTTAAATATGTACTTTTTATTACCCCGGGGTATTTTACTAGACAAATAAGACAGACTGGATACTTTAACTCCGTGATGAAAACAAATCAACAAAATAGAACAACTGCCCCTTTAAAGCGGGGGGGGGAGAGGGGGGGGGCACATCAGCAATACAGTTCCCTCTTGAAGGGTCAGATGTAAATGGAGGACTGTATAGATCAGGGGTCCCCAACCCCTGGTCCGCGGACCAGTACCAGTCCATAGGACACCATGAAAAAAAAATGTACTTAATTTTTACTAATTTACTTCATTCAAAGAAAATCCAGTCATGTCCATTTACTTTCATAATTTAAAAATAATCTGTCAATATTTTCAAAATAAAAGTCCTTCAGACTCTGATACAAACAGAACAGAGTCTAAAAGATGTTTTATTTTTGAAAATGTACTGATCCTTCAATGCTCAGCACCTTGGTACCGGTCTGTGGTACCAGGTGGTACTGGCTGACCAGTCCTGACCAGGAACACAAAAGGTCGGAGACCAGATGTCACTACTCCATAACAGACTAGAACATGTTTCTGCCGTTGATTATTATTTGTTCAAGTTAAAAATATTGTTCATTGCTGTTAAATAATAAGAAAAAACTTTTAGTTTCTCAGGTTAAGAAACTCTGCTGCATGGACTTTACTAAATTTTTTAATCTCCCGCTGCATGGACTTTACTAAATTCTTTTTAATCTCTCGTGGGCCGCGGAAATCTGCTTGGCGGGCTGCATTTGGCCCCCGGGCCACGAGTTTGAAACTTATGTAAGGCTGACGAATCACAAAATTATGACATCATACGATCTTTACCCCTCACCGCATCCAGCGTTTAGTAGCAGGTGACAGATCTGGTTTATTATTTACAGTAGTAACCTCAAGTACAACCTCTGAAAATACCCAGGACGTGTCTCGCAGTACTCCGACTTCTGACTGTTGTCGCCTTAACGCAGTACATTCTCCTGTTTTCCAGAACGTCGTTGATGGTTTGAAAGCGAAAAACCACCAGACGGAGTTCCCGAGTTCAAATGTAGCAGTGGTGCAGGCGGTGGTTGGTTACGATAAAGGACTCCTCGCTCAGTCGGACCCTCGCAAGTGGGCGTACGCCGCAGGGTACTGATGGTACACGCACCTCTGGTTGTACACAGTCTGTGTGGATATACCAGCTCCACTGGTAGCGGAGAGTTTTATAGACGCCATAAAGAAGCGTCCGGGGACCGTCGTCAGCTGTTCTGGGCCGCTAATGTTCTCTCATTAAGATTGAGCAACATCCACAGGAACCGTTCCCCCGAGATAACGAGAACATAACGAGAACAACGTATCGGCTTGACCTTCAATATTAAATATTTACTTCTTTACTTCTGTCCTTCGTTCTTCCCTGCTGTTTCCTTTAGTTTTTCATATATATTTTTTAAAGCTTTACTGAATTCAAATGTATTTCAATAATGTAGCTCCTTGTCCATTCCCCTGCAGGGGGTGCTATAAGAACATTCTTAGAAGTGATCATTTTTGCTTATAGGAATTGCATGTGGAATGGAATTGTAGTGTTTTGGGGGGGCGTGGTCTTGTTTGTCCGATCTGGGCCACAAAAAAAAAAAAACGATTGTTTAAAAACTTCACTGGACAAAATGTTGGTCATTTTGTTTTGGCTCGATGAACTCCTAAAAGTAGCACAACAACGCTATAGTAACAGTACCGTTACCGTTAAGAGTTCCAAACCTTCCTAATGCTATAATTCTTCTTCTTGACCCCAGGCTGACCCCGCCCCTCCCCCACTCTGGACTCAACTCTTAGCTTTTTTAAAAGGGATTTTTTGTTTAACATAGAAACTTGGAACGGTAGAATAAAGAAACTACAAGCAGAGGGCAGCAGAGTGCCACACCTTTGACCTCTGACACAGAGTTATAACTGACTGAACGCAATTGTTAGGGACGTCTGTGTATTAACTTTTTGCCGATATCCGATATTGTTCAACCACTTAATTTCCAATTCCGTTTTTTTTAAAACCCTGAATTAAGATACTGTTAATTACCTGGTGATATTTATTTATTCATCTGCATTGCTGCCATCTAGTGGCTTTCACATTAATATACCGCCGTTTTTTTTTTTTACCCCCAAAACTATTGTTTGATTATACATCACTTGGGGAAACCCAGGCGTTGCGTTGTCGGGTTTTTTCATTATCGGAGGAAAAAGCGTTAAGGATTCTTACAGATATTACATAGTTATGCTAACGTCAGACAGAACCTACTTTAAATTAAATTTCAGTATCGCACATAAATACATGACTCGATGACTAGATTATATCCTGGTTGTGAAGCACGTAATCAGCTGTTTTTAGTTTTATTAAACTATAAAGAACAGAACACACTGATTAAATACGTACGAAAGAACAAACCTCTCGTGCGGAGTGAGAGCTGCGATCGGAGCACGGCTCCACCGCACGGCTGACTCACAGACAAACAACAGGCCGACGGCTCATTTTTAATAACAGTAATTTCCCACAACCCAGAGTGCAATGACCTGTAATAAGGCCATAACAACATTACAGCCGCCGCTGCACACTGTCACCACTAGAGCTCAGGACTGTCTGTAACTGTGTGGCGTGTTACGTAATCACAGAACTGTACGGTTCCCAGCTCCAAACCACTGGATCCTGTGAAATTAAAGCTCAGTTCAATTTTTTTTTTCTTTGTTTTCCCATGTCTTCCCAGCATTGATTTATTAACTCACTTTTCATCAAATGGGTAAAAACAGATGCTGCAGATTCTTCGTTTTTTTCTTTTTTATTTGTTTCTTTTATGTTTTGTTTTGTTCCCGTCTGAAAATGAACGGGTTCAGGATCCGGTTCGTTGTTGACGTTAAACTGAACGTCGGTGTGAATGTGAGCGTTTACAGTTGTTTGTGGCTCTGTCATGGACTAGCTAGCTTTCTAGGTCACCTGGTAGCCCCCCCCCCCTCCCATGGACATTTTTTCTGGGGACCCATATTTTAAAAATCACAAACCTTCACGACCCAAGTCAATAGACATTATTCGTAAACTCCTGGGAAACATGATGCGAGACGACCCCAGAAAAAAACAAAAATTTTTTACCCAGTCTTTGGGAAACAATGACCTGTGGTGTCCGTGGGGTATGTTCTAAAAATAAAACTAGTCAACAAGAGAGTCTAAAATATTACTGTTATTGTTTTTGTTTTTTAATCAGTTCCACCAACACTGACGTTCGAGTCAGTGACGATGGTAAGAAGAGCGCCTGCTATTGGTGGTCTGAAGAGTTGGTTTTCTTTTGAATTATTATGACGTTGTTCAGGAAGTCTGTATCAAACAAGTAGCTCTTTGTTTTACTGAGTGACCTTCAAAGTAGCTCTCAGTTTCAGAAAGGTCGGTGACCCCTGGTGTAGACCCCGCCCCTGACCTCTGTGATTGGCTACAGCCCTCCTTTATTTGTACAAGGGCGAGTGGAGACTAAAATTCCACAACCGTCTAAATGGTGTCTAGATCAGATGACGTCTTTTTTAAATTACCTTCCGTGAGGCGTTTAAAGAGGTTTCAGCGCGTGGACGTTTGGCCTCTCGGCTCATCCGTCAACGTTTGACCGTGAAAAGGATGAAACAGTCGGACGGGAATAGATTCACTAATTTAGACGCTATATTTTTAATTAATTAATTAATTTTATTTTACCAGTGATGTTTTTGCTGATTTTCCCTCTTCACCATGTCCTTGATGTTTTCACTAAATGACCGGCTCCACCTACAGGCAAGAGAGTGAAGTACACACACAGCACTAAAGATGTTGTAAAGATAGAACTGGTCGACGAGTGAGTGAACAATTCATGAGCAAATCATTTCCCTGCAGTTCAAGTGGGTGCAGTTACCGAGGTGGAGACGAGTGTCTGGAACTGTTTGTCCCCAGAACCAGAACCAGAACCAGACGGAGCCGGTTTCCAGAACCAGAACCAGAACCAGACGGGTTCTAAATGAAAGAAAAGGAAAAATGAGAATTCAGACGGTGTAGCTGTAGGTGGAAAAATCACTGGTTCACGGGTTCAAATCCCAGGTTTTCCTTCGAGCTCAAAAACATGCTCAGGTTGATGGATCACTGTTAACTGACTGTAAGTGTGAATGTGAGTGTGAAGGGTTATATGTCGTAGTATGACCCCCCCCCCCCCAGCCCCCCGGTGGATAATGGATGGATGGAGCATGACTCAATACGTTGGTGAGTCCAGCCCTGAATCTACAAACGGATATTTCTGCTACTTGTAGAACAATATTTGTTGTGAAACAAACAAACAAAAACGTTGCTGATGGAACGACATCGTGACTAAAAATGTGCTGTAAAAATTCTGAAGCTTCACTGCGACCGGAGTCACGTCTTTACATCCGCGGTCCCTTTAAATTAGGTCATATATAAGGGAGTGTGTGTGTGTGTGTGTGTGTGAATTAGCCTTGTTTGTCACACAAAGAAAGAGAGCGGGGCTTCAGTCACAGACGTTAGGCGTTTGCACCGTTCCATAATTCACTTCCTTTGGCTCCGAGGGCAGAAAAAAAAAAAAAAAAAATCCAGAGCAGAATCCACTTAAAAATCATCACTAATTCACGAGTCTCTCCAGTGAAATGTTATCTCATTACTGCAACTGTTGTTTCACAGCAAAACTGCTGGGAGTGTGTGTGTGTGTGTGTGTGTGTGTGTGTGAATGATTACTGATCACACTCTACAAACATCCAGAGATAAATGTTTAAATATCTGCAGCACAGAAGGTGAGCGTTAACAGAAAAGACTGAAGGTTTTAGACTCAGATTTATTTCAACAGCACAGCTTCACAGTTCAGACATAAAAAAAAACAATAAAAAAAAAACGATTTGCACAGTAGAAAATATCAAAAAGTATCACAAAGTAACAGTAACAGTAACATGTCAGGTACATCATGTACTGCAGTGGTTCCCAACCACCACAGATATAACAATCCCCTGATCATCGACTAAAACCCCAGCCTGTTTAGTTGAAGACAACGCTGATATACTGGCAGGAATTGAAGAAAGAAACTCACAAAGATCTTCTTCAACAGTTCTGTTTGTCTCTCCTTTTTTTTTAGTGTTCATAGCCCTCTGCTGCCCCCTAGCAAAAAGAGTATTTATTCTTCTGTCTTTCATGCTTTGACGAGCAAAGAAAATTACATGAAATGAATAAATAATAGTTTTCAACCCAATTAAGTAAAATTGGATAATTGTCCACGGCTAACGATCTCTCACGGGACACTAGTGGGCCGCGGCGCAGTGGTTGGGACTCACTGGTGTACAGTATCAGTGTCAGGGCGGCAACGTGAAAATGCAAAATTCTGTGTAAACACTCTGGCAAGCACCCGGTATACTGGTATACCTACACTAGTGGGGACAATGTTTTGAAGAGACTCCGCAGAGACGGGGACACCTGTTTTGTCGGGGACATTTTGCAGAGTCCAACTGAATAAGAAGGAACTAGAAAAGTTCAACACTTAGAGTTTGGATTCAGAGTTCATTTTTTTTGGACAGTGAAGGTGAAGTGTGTGTGAATTGTCCATAAAACGTATAAAGTTTTTTGTAGTAAAAGTAGCAGCCGTGTGGTGCGGTTATAATGATACGATCAACTGTAAAAGTTCACGTTTTAATAAGAGCGACTGTGATTGGCTTTGACAGAATAGGCACTGGTGATTGGAGGAAACAACAACTGCTTTCTTTTGCCCTTTTATTATATTTGAATATTTGTCATTTGAAACTATTTTTTAATATATTGTTTTTCTTAACCACATACAGTTTTTAAATTATTTTAATAATGTTTAGAATTTTTCTTTCATCTAATATATTGTTTTTCTTAACCACATACATTTTTTAAATTTTTTATTATTATTTAGTTTTTCATCAGTTTCAGGCTACTTTAAAGGTAAAAACCAATAAAAATAAAACAACTTTTAGTTGTTTTTTGTTTTTTGTTAGCATTTTTTAAGCTAGCTTGGAGCACCACGCCTGAGTGTATGATCTGGATTTGTGGTCAATTTATATAGAAATGAAACTCCCTTCTGACAAACTTCTACTGATTTCTACTATATTGTTAACTTCATTACATTTCTGTTGTTTTATTTTTTCTTATCTTAGTCTTTTTTTCAATATCAAAGGCTACGTTAAGGCCATTTTTGTGCCTCTTTTTTATCCACTCTGTCGTTTATTTTCCACTTTTGGACTTCAGACCTCATTCTCATCACCTCACAACATTTTTCTGACTTATATCTGACCCGCGACGAACCCTGAGTGATAGGGAGAGCGATGGAACAACATGAACTGAAGGGGAAACTCAGACACCGAACTGCAGGGACTAAAAATAAACCTGACGTGAAGAAGTCTCTCTGCATCTCTGTTCAGTGACGAGTCGACCACACCATCAGATAAAGACCACCATCGGATTCTGACTCCTTCGCTTCTTCTTCCCGGCAAAGAAAATCAGACGTCTGTCGACGACTGCAGCCTCAAATGGAAAAGCCTGACTGGAAAGTAGCACCACTTAGTGGATGAAAAGGAGTACTGAGTCTGTTTTGTTTTTGACTTTTTGAAAATGCCTCGTCACGGTTGTAAACTTCAGACTTCAGACACAGGGAGGCGGCACACGTACGGTCGTTAAGGTCTTGTTTGGGGGTGGAGGGGTTGGGGGTTCAATACCCTGAAGCCATTCCGTTCTTCCTCTTGTCCGACACGGCGGTGATGCAGCCTTTCTCTTTTTTAACAGCACTCACGACGTTAAAGAAGTATTTTGATTCGCGGAGTTTGTGTCCAAAAGCTTGGAGGCGTTTGGTCACGGCCTGTGGACACACACACACACACACACACACACACACACACATCGGAGCGGTGAAGTATCGACACCACATCAACATTCTGTGGGTCGGTTACGTTTCGTCCTACCTCGTCGAAGCGGCGCTCAAAGTTGAGATTGTTCTTGGAGTCGACGAACACGATGGGGGCAGCGACGGCGTCTGCCAGACTCTTCCCCAGAAACAGGTGATTGATTATGGACTGAGACGAGAAGAAGATCAGGCAACGTCAGGGCAACGGCTGGAACATGAGCAGCTACATTTAAAAGGGTGTAGTTGTGGGTGTAGTTGTGGGTGTAGTTGTGGGTGTAGTTGTGGGTGTAGTTGTGGGTGTAGTTGTGGGTGTAGTTGTGGGTGTAGTTGTGGGTGTAGTTGTGGGTGTAGTTGTGGGTGTAGTTGTTGTTACCGAGGCCACGGCCGTGATGATCATACTCCCCCCTGATCCACCAATCACCAGCAGCTCTCCAGACTCTGACTCCAGAACCACAGGAGTCATGGAGGACGGAGGCTGTTCACCTTCACAGACAGGAAACATGAGACTCCTCACATCCATCCTTCATCCA
>NC_024320.1:28433099-28437907 GCF_000523025.1 Cynoglossus semilaevis
ATCCATCCATCAATCCTTCATCCATCCATTCATCCATCCATCCATTCATCATCCATCCATCCATCCATTCATCTATTCATCCATCCATCCATCCATTAGTCCATCTATCCATCCATCCGTCTTTCAGTCCATCCATCCATCCATTCATCCATCCATCTATCTTTCAGTCCATCCATCAACATCCATCATCCATCATCCATCAATCCATCAATCCATCAATCCATCAATCCATCAATCCATCAATCCATCAATCCATCAATCCATCAATCCATCAATCCATCAATCCATCCATCATCCATTCATCCATCAATCCATCCATCCATCATCCATCCATCCATCATCCATCTCTTCCAGACAAACTAACCGGTGAATTTACCTGGACTCACACCATCTGCTCTGCCGCAGAAGTCCGACAGCTCGTTGTTCAGGATGACGCCTGTGAGCGGAGAGAAATTCCCGCCTCCAAATCTGTTGAAGAAACACGGCACCCATTTAACGAACACCTTTTTTTTTTTTTTTTAGCTCCGTACCAGGGACCAGTGATTCGCAGCTGGTTCCTCACGCTTGGTTGATGGTACTGGTGGCTGAAACAGCCAGTCCGTCCTCGTCCAGGATGGACACGTGTGTGGTCCCCATGTGGTCAGAGGAGGGCGTGACGTTGTAGTAGGAGAGGTCGTGGGTGCAGTTCCAACAGATCATGGATTTGATTTGTTTAATGAAGCAGGGATCCAACAAGTGACGTGCACTCTGGGAAAAAAAAACAAAACAAACAAAAAAAACATGACGATGAAGTAACTGGGAAACATTTTCTTGAAGTTCGTTTTATGTTTATAGATCATCGCGCACAGTCAAGTCGGAACAAAAGATGTGGAATTTAGACCGATTTTTATGACCTCACTTTTTAAAAAACATGTTTTATTTTATTATTTATTATTATTTTTTTAATAATCATTTTAACGGTTTTCAAATGTTTTGTGTTTTTTAGGAAGGGAGGAACGAGAGTTGACCCGTATGTTGATTCCGTAGCGTACCTTACACGTACACTACGTAACTTACATGAACTAAGAATTAACTTAACTTTTAACTTTTTTACTTTAAGATGGTACATATCGTGGACGTTCTGCGATCGTACATGCGTGTCCGATCACATATTTACCGTCCTCACCGCTCACCTTCTTAGGACTCATCACTGTTATGAAGAATAATGCACGAAATAGAGAGAAAATCACGGAAGCGATGCGTACGGAAGTCGCCGAAAACACGTTAAAGTGAACGAGTGAGGCGGCGGGTGCCTAGCGTTGGCGTTTGTAAGCGTGCTCGTATCTCAAATTTGTACTCGAGGGCTCGCTCTTATCTCGAAATACTCGTATCTCGAGGTTCCACTGCAGTTCCATGAAGTACTGTACGTGCTGAAAAACGCATATTTGATACAAACCGTTTCCTTATTTTTCTCCATGTCCCTTATCGTCCTCTTTTGTCCGTTGACAAACTTTAAGGTCTCCACGTAGCGCTGGTACAGCTGGATCTTCTGGTCCCCCTTCAGGGAGTCGGGGCTCAAAGAAAACTCTGTCAACGTTTAAAAATAAACAACGTAACGATTTAAAAAAAAAAAAAAACTTTAACTGATTCAGAACCAGCTGCTGGTGGAAACGTAATCAAAAACTCGTATTACCTTCCATTACTTTCAGAATGAAGGCAAGCATGGCGCCCCCAGCAGGCGGTGGTGGAAGGTGCATTTTAAAATTTCCTATGTTCACTGTCCACGCTTCCTGCTCTTGTACTTGGAATGACTTCAGATCCTCCATCGTCATTGTCCCGCCTCCAGGAATCATGGGAAATATTAAGACAATTGTGATTGGTTAATTTAATTATCTGACTTTTTTTTAAATTTTTTGTGAAAAATCTTGTCTGTATATGTCAAATAATTAGCTACTTCTAAGCTAACTAGCTAATTGTACAACTTCCTAGCTTGTTCTGGGATTATATTTACTATATTTCGAAGCTAGCCTTAAGCCTCTCTTTTGGCTAATTGTAGCTATTTTACGTAACGATTTAGGTTTGTTTTTTTTTGTTTGTTTTTTTTTTTCATTTTTCTTTTGGTAAATTATATTTTTTCCTTACAACGTCCCATTATTATTATTATTTTTAAAGTATAAGTAAGTAATAAGAAACATTTTAGTAAATTCATACATATTTAACAGAATTGTTAAACGTTATGAAGAACATGTACAATTTTTAAATGTTATACTATATATATTATATATTTACATATGTACTGTGTGTATATATTTTTTAATATATGTGTATACACATTAATATGTGTATATACTCTATACATATATAAAATATATAGACAGCGTATGTATATACATATATTTTCGATATATAAATATATACATACATATATATTTATATGTTTAACTATGAAATACTTTATATATATATATATTTTTATATCCTTGCTAACAAACACTGTAGTGTTATGTCGTGTTGTTGGCAGTGGTTGCGTTCACACACCTGCAGCTTGGACGTCTTTTATCAGGTCAAGTCCAATCTCGCCCGTGTAGAAAACATCCGTCCCGTTCTTTGCTACGGCTTCCAAGGTGTCTGCGAGTTTGGGAAACTTCATGACGTCGCCTTTGGTCAGAAAAGTCTGGCCTTTGCACAGTAGTTGCGCAGAACTGGAAAAAACAATGCAGGAGATTAGGGTTATCTTTGAATGAAAACAGTAACGGGACATGACTGGATTTTTCTGGAATGAAGTAGTAAAGCAGTAAAACTGAAGTAGAGTTTCTTCACTGAGGCCTGGTACTAAATGACCTATGGACCACCAAAGGTCCCCAGACCAGGGGTTGGGAAGCCCTGTTCTGTAACACACGCTATCCTTACTGATTACGTGGACTTATCTACTAATACCCCCTCCCCCCCCCACCCCCGGGTACAGGAACATTTATCAAAGTCATTTACTGAGAGAATATATTTCATCTGAGTCTCTGCTCTGAACCTCCGTGTGAAGATTTTTTTTTTTTTTAATTTGGGAAACAAACACTTTGTTGTCACTGGTCCAAAAACTGTTTCCACACTCGATTACTGACTGTACGGTTAGCCGTCGACAGATGATCATCTGAGACAGTTGGGAAAAGTTCACAGTGACAGTCACACGGTAACGCAGACGTCGTACCACAGATTTTTGGCGATCGTTTTCACGAGGTTGTGGCCCAGGAGTGTGGCGAGATAATCCGGCATCTGGATGCCACCCCTGGCCAGTTTGATGGTCGGCTCAAAAAGCTTGGCCCAGGGCAGCTTCCCGTACGCCCTGTGAACAGCCTCGTAGCCTCGCAGCTCGCCGGGAACGCCCATCCACTTGGTACCTAGAGTTCAAAGGTGGCAGACGGCACATCGTCATGACAGTTGACGCCACCGTTTGGTGGAAAATGTCACAGTTTGTTATTGTTTATTCTTATTGTCGTGATTTTACACCAACGCAGACGTGGAAACTGATGAACCGTAACTTGAACAACCGGTCGACTCAAAAGAGAAAAAAAAAAGACTTGAATTTCATGGGAATTTTTTTTTTTTGTTCCTTAAAATTACCTCAAATCCAGTGAATGTACAACCATTAGTCCAGGGGTCACCGACCTTTCAAGGTCACTTAGTGAAATGAAGAACTACTTGTTTGATACTTGACTTCCTGAACAACGTTCTTCTCGCCGTCGTCATTGAAGTGGAACCGATTCAAACAGCACAGAAACAGTACCATGTTTGACCCTGTTGTTGACTAGGTTTATTTTTAGAACATGACCTATGACCCCTGGATTAGACACTGAATTAATTTGACTTTTTTTTTTTCACTACAAACTCCATCAGCCAATGACACCACAGTTTGATGGTAAGAAAAAAAAAAAAGCCCGACTTGTCGTGGCAGATCTCTCAGGCGCTAGAATTATTTTGGCACAATCGTTATTTAACCCTTCAAATGCAGACTCTGTTTGGACCAGCCCGCGTCGTAATAATGACACACACACGTGAGAGAACAGTAGGAGACGTTAATCAAATCAAATCAAATCAAATCAAATCAAATCAAATCCTCGTCTGTTGTAAAATAAAATAATAATTCATGAAACCCTCCTCTCACCTTCGTAAATCTTAAAGTCTGGCGAGCAGTTGCTCAGGAAGTCTGCTTGGAAAGACTTTGGCACCGTCTCTCTGAAGTTGTAGATTTTTACACCGCCTGAAGGGGGCGCAAATGATAATTAACATGTTAAATATCCAACGTTTAAAACCCAGGCTGCTCCGGTCACCCACCTGTCCGGTTCCTGATGGTGAATATCGACCCTCCACCGACGCCCATGCTCTGAGGGTTGACCACGGATGTGCACAGAAGTGCGGCAATGGCGCCATCTACTGCCGATCCGCCCTGCTGCAGCATGTCCCTGCACGACAGACGTTTACGCTGCAGTTCATGTCACAGCGGCTCTGTTACTCACCCAGATACGTTATCACGATCCACCCGTGACGTCATCTCAGGCTTGGTTCATTTACAACAAAAACTTAATAATTCACTGTTTCAAGAGAACAAGTTTCAACCACATCCCAGAGTCAAAGTGTGAAACAAACAATGATCACAGTGTGTGCTTGTTCTACCGTTTCCCTCGAGACGCCGGTTTCCACAAGTCTGGTTTTCCATGACCCGACAAGTCCGGGTTGGTTTTTATTAATTTTTTTTTTTTTTTTTAAAGCTCTGAGTTTTCATGTCTGAGCAGTTCTTCCAGGATTGGTGGCAAAAAATTAACTACATATCTATTACA
>NC_024320.1:28437964-28441806 GCF_000523025.1 Cynoglossus semilaevis
ACTCACCCACTCACAGCTGTGGGAACTTTCTATTATCTGCTCGGCATCAGAGACGGCAGAAACACCGCACAAGTGAAACCCTCAACCGTTGACCTCGTGACCCCCGTATGCTAACAATTTCAGTGACTAAAAGTGAGGCCTGTGGACGGGTGGCTCAGGGGTTAAGGAAGAGGATTTTTGGTCCAAAAAGGTTTCAGGTTCGAGTCCACCAGCTGCCAAGTCACCACTGAGGTCCTCTGAGCATGGCACCGTCCCCAAACACTGCTCCCTGGTGGTCACTATGGTGATGGGTTAAAACAATGACAACAATGACAGCGAGTCCACTTTTCCTTCCACTTTCCTCTTCTGGTACAATTCCTGTAAAACATGACTCCACGTTATGTCTGCTGAAGGAGAAAGAGTGAAACTGAATTCTGGTAATTCCCTCGCCTTCAGGAATCGAGGTATTTGAGTCGGAGCCAGTTGTTGTTTCACAATAATCCAGTTCTTTACTGATGTCATTCACGGTTCCACTGCTCCAGGTCCTGAAAAACCACCTGAACATGATCCGCGCTGGTGCTGGCAGCTACGTTTTTTCACCGCCTGGTTTCATTTAGAAGTTTAAACTGCGTCGTACAAGAGCGGGTCAGAAAGTTATCAAAGAAACGTCAGTGCGTTTTAAACCTGGTCCTGTTTAGTTGAACACAACGATGACACGCCTGCAGAATTTGAAGAAAGACACAGAGATGTCCTTCAGTGGTGGCTCAGTGGTTAAGGAAGCGGACCTGGGTCCAGAAGGTTTAAGGTTCGAGCTTGTTGCCAAGGCAACTTTCCCCACACACTGCCCCCTGCTGACTTAGTTTACATTTGGTTGTGTGCTGTGTCACAATGACAAATAATTCACTTTCACTTCAACATCTCTGACCCGCTCCCTTTTTAGGTTTAATCGTCATCTGCTGCCACCCAGTGGACGAGTATATCATTGTTTTTCCTGTTGCAAAGAAATGCAAATTATTCACAGTTGTTTTCAGACCAATTGAGTAAAAATTAGAGAAGGTTCCAGAAGACCCGACGATCAGTCTGGACACACGTGCGGCGTGTAGAGACTGGCAGCAGCAGTGGGTATTTGGACGTGGACGTATGAATGCTCACTGTAGCCTTGAACGCACCCTGAGGTGAGGATTGTGGGTAATCTGCAGGTCTTATCTCCGATCTTCACGCTGAACATACAAAGCTGTTAAACTGCTTAGAAAATATCTCACATCAGCGTTTTATTCAGCCATGACGGCTGTGAGTGTGAGGGAGTTTTATGCCACCCAGAGGCTTTCCCAGGTTTGACACGGCTGAACTGGGTGAACGGCGTGACCAGGTCTGGTCATCAGAGACGCAACGGTGCAACGTGGATTGGTTCAAAATCCATACAAATGCGTGACAATTCGTAGTGAGTAGGAAGCCTTATCTCAAATCACTGGTCAGACCATGACACTACACACTCTAGTCCAGTAGGTGGCGCTATGTACCTAAAAACAGTGATTGTGACCCACTATCAAACCCAGACGTCAGGTCCTACGTAGGCTGAGAGACGTTCAGGTGTTGGAACAGAACGTGGGAAGAACTTGTTCCACAGACACCAACAGTGTTCTCCAGTGGAACTCTTTCCACTTCCTGTTTTTTCTCTTCTTCTTCTTCTGTTGTTGTTTCATATATTGACAGTTAACCAGGTCAACCAGACCAGACCAGTTTGACCAGTTTAACCAGAGCAGATCAGTGGTGATGGTCCAGTGTTTCTGCTATTCTGTTATTTAAGAGTTTAACCAGAGCAGATCAATGGAGATGGTCCAGTGTTTGTCCACAGGTCATTTGGTACCGGTCCACAATGGGACACAGTGAAAAAATGTACTTCAGTTTTACTAATTTACTTCATTCCAGAATAATCCAGAATATCCCTTTACTGTTTACATTCAAAGATAATCTGTCAGTGTTTCAGAACAACAGGTCAAAGGTCATTCAGACTCTGATACTGACAGAAGAAAAATCTGAAAGAGGTTTGATTTGGAAAATTTAATGACCCTTCAACGATGGAGCGGTATCAGTGGTCCACAGTAACGGCTGATACCGACCGACCGGTCCCTGGTACAGAGAAGGTCGTGGATCACTGGTCTAGGATAAGAATTTCAGTTTAAAAAACTGTAATAAAATTCCTTAAAAAAATAACTGTGAATCGTATCGTGACTGTTCTTGTGTTTCCTTACATCCCAGTGAGGTTCTGTTGGACCCCAGAGGGAACACAGGAAAAGCAAATGTGTGTCAGTCAGTTCATTCTTGTTTTCTAATGAACTGCAGACGGAGTTAGCAGACCGAGTTAGCAGACTCAGTTAGCAGACCGAGTTAGCAGACCGAGTTAGCAGACAGAGTTAGCAGACCGAGTTAGCAGATTGAGTTAGCAGACAGAGTTAGCAGACTCAGTTAGCAGACAGAGTTAGCAGACTGAGTTAGCAGACCGAGTTAGCAGACTGAGTTAGCAGACTCAGTTAACACCTGGGTCACTACCTCAGAGCTAGGGGTTCTGGAGGTTCAGGAAGTTGATTCTTGTTGGGTTTCCTGGACCAACGTCTGACCCAGGTCTTAATCTGACCCTGGTCTTAGTCTGACCCAGGTCTTAGTCTGATCCTCATCTTTTTCTTCACCAGTTCCGTGTCGACCACTGAACTTAGTCGACTGCGTTAACCTGCCCACTAATTAGTAGCATACGTTGGCGGGGGTGGAGGGGGGGGGGTATCGATTCATCGATGTTTGGCATTTGATCAATTCAAGCCCATTGTCTTAATAAAACAGCATAAGTTCAATGGAGAACAGTGCCCCCTGCTGTCGAAGCGGGATACCTACAAAGTCATTTGATTCTGTCTTTTCACTAATATTAAAACAAATATTAATATTTAAAAAAAAATCAGTGTCGGGATATGATCGGACAATTTAGTTCCTGGAACGCAGTGACACCGATACTTCCTCTGCAGCGCCCCCTTTTGGAGGAAGGATTCGACCAAATTCGTTCAAATGAACGGTTCCACCTTGGCACAAACGACAGAACATTCCTCGTATGGTTGCCCGGCACACTTTAGGGGGTCCGCCCCTCACTTTAGGAACCACAGAGTAACAGTGTCAGTCAGTCTGTCAGGTCTTATCACCAGAAACACTGCACTCCCCCGTTCTGTACCCGACCCGACAGGGCATCGTGTTCAGAAAGGGGGAGAAAACTTTCTGTCAGCTGGTGCAGATGGTTTATGTGTTCAATTTAAAGCAGTGATTCTCACATTCTCAAAAAAAAAAGTAAAACACTGACAAACTCGGTTCACGTGTAGAAAAACTTGCCGCGAAAACGTTCTCACATTATTAACGGGAGTTCCGTAGCGTCGTTTTCACAGAGAACCGTGATCGATGCCAACGGGACCGTCGGACCGTCGGACCGCCAGACCGCCAGACCGTCGGACCGACGTGAACTGAATTCCTGACACAGAATCAACGGGTGCGCAGACTCGAACTCTCTGCTCCTCACCTGCCGATGTCGGAGCACAGCCCGGAGTCCGCAGCCACGGCCGCGTGTCTGAAGGTTCCTGCGGGACATCGAGCCTCCGTGTTAGAGGTGAACCACAGGCAGGCGAAGACCACGGCGCAGACGAAGCACAGCAGGGCGGCTGCGCAGCCCAGCATCAACGGGCTGCACCTCGGAGCCATGGAGGAAGAGTTGAGTGGTGAAGAGCCGAGGATCAGCGGGTATGAAGACAGAACAGAACTCCTGTCCTGGTCTTAATCTCTCTCTCTGGAGAGGCTGGGTCCTCCACCCCCCCCCCCCCCCCCCCCACCCC
>NC_024320.1:28442539-28444674 GCF_000523025.1 Cynoglossus semilaevis
GAACTTTCTCACTGACAAAAAAAAAAATCTAAATCGGCTTAAGAATTACTGATCCCCCTGGGGGGCAGCTGATGTCATTACATTTTTCACCACAAACCCAGTCTGTTGTTCATCAGAAGCACTTTACTGTCACTCCTCCTCCTCCTCCTCCTCCTCCTCCTCCTTCTCCTCCTCGTGTGTGTGTGTGTGTGCGTTAAATGCTCCGTGTTGAGAGGAAGTTACATTTGTGATCAATTAACAAACCAGTGTTTTCTTCATTTTCCCTTTCGTTCCAGAGAATCGTTCGACGCTCGTAGATGGACCGGGACTATTTTCAGCTCCGTGTTAAAAAAAACAAAAACAAATGAGGAAGAAGATTTTTATTTTTTATTTTTCTTAATCGTCATCCATCACTGTAGTGACCCTGAGTGACCGCCGCTGACCAGGGTGCTGAACCCCCCCCTCCCCCCCTGTCCATGGTGCTGCTCTTTAACCTTTTATCTCTATTACAGCAATTTGTGTCACATTTACGGCTGAGAAATGCTTTAAAAATAGGACGACAGAAATTAGCATAATCTGGTGAGATACCTGTAAGAATCGTTATCGGTTTTAACTCCGATAATGAAAACCCGATAAGAGAAGGTTTCGTCAAATGAGGTGTGCCCTAAAAATAGTTTCGGGGGGGAAAAAAATGTGCCCTAAAAATAGTTTCGGGGGAAAAAAAATGGGCTGTATATGAAAGAGAAAGCCACTAGATGGCAGCATTGCAGCTCATTTTAGTCATCTATATTAACAATCAGTGGATTGTATGGAGGATGCTGATGTCAGGAACATACGACCAGGCAAAAAATTAAGGGGCGAGGCCGGTGTATCGGTATCGGATGATATCGGAATTAAGTGACAGTATCGGCATGTCAGATATCGGCAAAAACTTAATATCGGACATCCATGTTTATTATTAAAAAATAAAGTTTAAGTTTAGGTTTAATGTAAAACCAGATTAATGCTAATATTTAGGTCGTTCCATTAGCTTAGCCACGTAGCTACGTTATTTGTGTTATGTGCGGCTGTAAGACGACAGAGTGACACTTAAACCAGAGAGTCACATGACCCCTCCCCCACGTCACCTCCAACTCCCCGCCCAGCAGAGACAAGTCCGTGCACACACACACACACACACACACACACACACACACACTCATCATCCTCTGTTTTGATCAGACAGAATCATTTCCTCCTTATGAGCCGTTTCTTCTTCCCATTGATTTATGAGTTTGTGCTGTTGCCTCCGGGGGCAGATGAACAGATGGTGACTGAACATTTTTCTTTTGTTTGTGGCACCAAAGCACTTAAAAAAAAAAATCCGTTTTCATGTGTCGTCTGGCGTCCAACGATGACGGGTTACAGAGAAAACGACGATCAGGATCTGAATCTCATCAACGTAACACGTTTTCAACAATGGGTTAATTTTTTTTTTTTTTTTTACAAATTCTATAACATTACATTAAGAATAAATTATATTAAATTACATGTTTGTTTAAGGGCGGGTGTAAAAGGTGAAATGTTTCAGCAGGTGGCGTCATTTTGGCCATAAACATCAGTAAAAGTATCGATGGATTCAGTTTGAAAAATTAAAAAAGACAAATAAAGAACTTTAACAACAAAAAAAAAGGTGTTTTACTGAGGATGGAGGTCAAAAGTAATTAAACCAATCAGAATGATTCAACATGAATGGACCAGAACCAGAGCCAGGAGGAGGTGACGATGGTTCTCTTTGTGATCTTTACTGACACCAGCAGGTGTCAGTAAAGATCACTGATGGTTCCACACCGGTGCCTGGAACTATTTTTGTTACCTGTTGTTGACAAATATTTCTGCATTAAAAAAAAGTATTATGTTGTGTTTGCCCCCAGGAATCTGCCCCTCTGCCATTACAACAACCCCACCCTGGGTGTTTACACCAACAGACAACCACCAGCACTGACTGTGGATCAGTTTACAGTACAATAGCACCACCCGCAGGTGTGCGTTGTTACAGTACTAGTACTGCGATCGGAGGTTAGGCGTAGTCAAAAACACGTGACCTGAGACTGCACCACCACCAGTCAGTCAGTCAGTCAGTTAGTCAGTCAATCAGACAGTCAGTCATACAGTCA
>NC_024320.1:28447679-28452942 GCF_000523025.1 Cynoglossus semilaevis
CTTCCTGTTCAGTGACCTCTTTTTTTTGTGAAGAGTTGGAACAAATGACGCAAGAATTTAATTTAGAAAAGAAAAGAAACTCGGTCCTTGTTGTCGGTGCTGCTGTAAAAGTCCGATCGTATGAAATATTATGGTCTGTCGTGGGTTAAAAAAACTCACTAAAACGTCAACATAGGTTCATAAATCACACGTGATTAAAAGGTCAAGTAAAAGTAGAAACAGTGAAAATGTAAGAAGTATAAAAAAAACAGGTAAAAATGATGAAATAAAAAATAATATTTGTCTCTCATTTGAGTGAAATAAAAGAATAAAAAAATAAAAAAATGTTTCTTTCACTTGAACATGAAAAACCGATGTTTTTGATGTCATGACGATGTCTCGTCAAGACTCCACTGCACCACAGGCCCTGGGTACAAGTCTGTCGAAGTAAGTCTGCGTTTTTAAAAATATTTATCTTCTGATCCTTCAGTGAATCTTTAGTCTTTTAGGCCTGAAAGGAACGTGGCTCATAGGAGGCTCACGTCCCCTCCCTGGTCCGTATCAGAATCCCTCGGTAACTGAACCTGGAAACAGCAGCGAACGGTGACTGAATGAATGAATGAATGAATGAATGAACGAACGAATGAATGAACGAATGAACGAATGTATGAATGAATGAATGAATGAATGAACGAACGAACGAACGAATGAATGAATGAATGAATGAACGAACGAACGAACGAATGAATGAATGAATGAATGAACGAACGAACGAACGAATGAATGAATGAATGAATGAACGAACGAACGAACGAATGAATGAATGAATGAATGAATAAATGAATGAATGAATGAATGAATGAACGAACGAACGAACGAACAAACGAACGAACGAACAAATGAATGAACGAATGAATGAATGAATGAATGAACGAACGAACGAATGAATGTACGAATGAATGAATGAATGAACGAATGAATGAACGAACG
Source organism: Cynoglossus semilaevis (assembly GCF_000523025.1). Classification (NCBI taxonomy): domain Eukaryota; kingdom Metazoa; phylum Chordata; class Actinopteri; order Pleuronectiformes; family Cynoglossidae; genus Cynoglossus; species Cynoglossus semilaevis. Next base: position 28,448,649 of record NC_024320.1, read on the forward strand.
AACGAACGAACAAACGAACGAACGAACAAATGAATGAACGAATGAATGAATGAATGAATGAACGAACGAACGAACGAATGAATGAATGAATGAATGAACGAACGAACGAACGAACAAACGAACGAACGAACAAATGAATGAACGAATGAATGAATGAATGAATGAACGAACGAATGAATGAACGAATGAACGAATGTATGAATGAATGAATGAATGAATGAACGAACAAACGAACAAACGAACAAACGAACAAACGAATGAATGAACGAATGAATGAATGAATGAATGAACGAACGAACGAACAAACGAACAAACGAACAAACGAATGAATGAACGAATGAACGAATGTATGAATGAATGAATGAATGAATGAACGAACGAATGAATGAACGAATGAACGAATGTATGAATGAATGAATGAATGAATGAACGAACGAACGAACGAACAAACGAACGAACGAACAAATGAATGAACGAATGAATGAATGAATGAATGAACGAACGAATGAATGAACGAATGAACGAATGTATGAATGAATGAATGAATGAATGAACGAACGAACGAACGAACAAACGAACGAACGAACAAATGAATGAACGAATGAATGAATGAACGAATGAATGAACGAACGAACGAACGAATGAATGAATGAATGAATGAATAAATGAATGAATGAATGAATGAATGAACGAACGAACGAACAAACGAACAAACGAACAAACGAACAAACGAATGAATGAACGAATGAATGAATGAACGAATGAATGAACGAACGAACGAACGAATGAATGAATGAATGAATGAACGAACGAACGAATGAATGTACCAAATCACCTTGTTAAAGAACAGACATATGTGTAGGTGTATGAATGAAATGACCAGTTAAAAAACTCAGACAACTAGTGATATATTTTGTGATTAGCTGACAAATTTTACTGCCCAGTTACCACTGAGGTGCTCTCAGCACGGCACTGCCCCCTGCTGACTGTGGTGATGCGTTACAGCTGAGTCACAGTGACTTCCAGTTGAGTGTGTTTCCGTGATGTGTGTGCAGCTGTGGGTTGAAGGATCTGGTTAAAACCTGACACGTCACGTGACCTAAAAAAGGAGACATGTTTGTTTACCGTCCCTCTGTCTCAGTGGACATTAACTGGGACGGACTGGACCTCAGGGCCTGTTCACCTCCACCGCCTCTCAAAACGACAGAAGGAGAAGAAAAATTCACAGTATGATATTTTTCGATACAAAAGAGTAGGGACGTCCGATATTAACATTTGGCCGATATCGTCCAAACACTTAATTTCCTACATCCGATATCAACCGATACCGATATCGGCCTATTAATATTTTTTTAATTATCTGTACAAACCACTGTATGAGTATGAGATTAGTTAATGAGCTGCAATGCTGCCATCTAGTGACTTTCACTTTCATATACAGCCGTTTTTCCCCAAAACTGATTTTAGGTCACACTTCATTTGGCGAAACAAAGACATTGCGTTATTGTGTTTAAAACTGATTTTAGGTCACACTTCATTTGACGAAACAAAGAAATTGCGTTATCGTGTTTACATTATCGGAGGGAAAAACCGATAACGATTCTTACATATATTACATAATTATGCTAACATCGGGCCGATAATATCGGACATCCCTACAAAAGAGAGACATTTCCGTACCTTTTTCAACCTGTCGTTTATTAAAACGGTTGTTTTGACTCAATAGTAAAGTTTTATAATTTAAATTAAATATATCTAAATATAATAATAAATGCAATAAATCATCTGTATATATTAAATAGATATAGATAATAATCAATATCTTTCGGATCGTTTATTTTCCTCCTCCGCGATGGGGTTGTGTTCCTGTCACTTAGGTATGAAAAATAACGTTTTTTTTAAACATTTATGAATCATAAATGAATTTTAACGCGTCTCAGCTAAGGTGAAGGGAAAGGTTTACAGGACGGTGGTGAGACCAGCCATGATGTATGGTTTAGAGACAGTAGCAATAGGCAGAAGACAGGAGGTGGAGCTGGAGGTGGAGCTGGAGGTGACAGAGTTAAAGATGCTAAGATTCTCTTTAGGAGTGACAAGAATGGACAGAATCAGGAAAAAATTTCAAAATAAAAAAAAATAAAAAAAAAATTTCAAAAAAAACCTTTTTAAGAAATTTTTCAAAATTAAAAAAAAATTCACAAAAACATTTCAAAAAAATTTTCAAAAAATTATTTTTTCAAAAAAAATCTTTTCAAAATTTTTTTTCAAAACATTTTTTCAAAAAAAAATTTTTTTTTAAAAGATTTTTTTCAAAAAAAATTTCAAAAATAAATTTCAAAAAATTTTTTTTCAAAAACATTTTTTCAAAAAAAATTTTTTTCTAAATTTTCAAGAAATTTTTTTTTCAAAGATTTTAAACAAAATATATATATATGAATAAAAAAATATTGTTTATAACTATGACTTATAGCCTTATAGTCTTAGAAATCTTTCAAAATAATGAAAACAGAAATCAGAGTTTTTCTAGTTTTTAAAAATCATTTCAAAATAAAAGCCTTTTCAGTTCAGTGACCCTGCGAACAGACGGCCTATCAGTGGGGCCTCCAGCCAGGGTTTGATAAGGCGTAGAAAAAAACGCCCGTCCTTAATGAACGGTGCGGCTAACGAGTGGTTGAGTGAAGGCGGTTCTCCCCGGAGCAGCGGAGTCGGAGTCACAGATGTCAGGGAACAAACCAGGCCTCAGCTCGGTGCCGTGAAGAGTCGTTTAATTGCCTCGCGACACTTACATCATCACCGACACGTTTGCCTCCAAACATGGACATCTGCTGCCGGAGTGCCGTTGGGCCACGATGGTCCAGATGGACTGGAGCTCTTTACTGTCACTGTTTAACATAAAGAGAGAAAAAAACACAAAACAACAACATCTCTTTTTTCAAAACCCAGTTTGTTTACGTGAGTATTTGTATCTGATGATTTGCTGGTTCGAATCCCAGCCTTAATAATAGATTTTTATATTATGGGTGTTCTTCACCGTCTCTAGTTTCCTCCCACACAGCTTGTCAGTTCTGTTAATTGGACACTCTAAACCATATGTGTCAAACTGGAGGTCCGCGGACCAAATGCTGTCCGCCAAGTTTTTTGAAGTGGCCCGCTGGAGCTCAAAAACGTAAATCCAGTGGTGGATATATTTACACATACATACAGATATACTGTATGTGTAAATATATTGGCATATATATTTAATATTTTAAATGCTACTGAGTGTAGAAAAAAATACTTTGAAAATGTACTTTCATAAATGCGTGGTTTTTTTTTGCAGGGTTCTGACAAGAAGAGGTGCCCATGCCCAAACCCTTGGTCCGGGGACCAGGGCTGGTCCGCAGGTCATTTTGTACCGGTCCACACACAGTGAAAAAATGTACTGCAGTTTTACTGATGTACTTCATTCCAGAATAATCCCGTCATGTCCCTTTACTGTTTTCATTCAAAGATAATCTGTCACTGTTTCAAAACAACAGGTCAAAGGTCATTCATTCCGCTGTGTTACAGAATTTATTTGTTTACATTAGGAACAGACGGAGCGGTGGCTGATGGGTAAAACTCTGATCTGAACTTCAGTCTGACTCCTGAGTGACGGAGAAACGGTCTCTCTGTGTGTGTGTGTGTGTGTGTGATGAGTAAAAGGTTGCGCTCCAATTGAGATCGAGCACCTGCACGTGCCTCGCTCTCCTCCTTCTCCCTCTCCCTCCTCACCCTCCTGCTCCCTCGCTCACTCCCTCACTCACTCCGCTCTGACATCGTTGAACCATGAGCTCCTCTCTCCCCAAGAGCGAGTCCACCTCGTCTCTGATCAGGTCTTCTGGACTGAACCGCAGGTCCGAGCCCTCCGGTCCACACGGTCCACACCGAGGCCGCCGCTCTCAGCATCCCCATCCCGGCGACGACGGCGGCTGGACGGAGGACGGGGAGCCGAGTGCGCGGAGACCACTGTGCCAACCGAGACACGCCGATCCTCGGGACGGAGGCGCCGGTCGTCAGCGGATCCAGCAGAACCATTCTCACCGGCAAGCCAGCCTGCAGGAGGACGGCTACCGTCGGGAGGAGGAGGAGCAGGTGCAGGAGGAGGAGGAGGAGAGACGAAGGCTTTTTCAGAAAGAGCGGAGCAAGAGTTGCAAGTCCAAATACCCCCAGCACCACCATCACCACCACCACCACCATCATCTGAGGAGGCAGGAATCGACCAGAGGTGAGCAGCCTCACCCTCCTTCTCCTCCTCCTGGTGCTGCTCGTGCTG